>NC_143013.1:45239000-45581000 GCF_055824585.1 Amblyomma mixtum
ATAAAATCAACAAGGTTAGGTACTTTTTGGACAAACCTTGTACACACCGAACACTGAATAATATTAAAGACATCATACAAGTTGACCCCACTATTACATTCCCAAACACTACTTTTTTCTACCCTTGAATAAAAGGTGCCAGGTCTTCTGACGAAGTATGCAGGTTACAACGTTACAAACAATTTGTAGTCCTAGGCCGCTGAATCGTCATATACAGCTCCATAAAAACATGGAACCTCATTTATCCCAAATTCTTATATGGTTTTAGGAAGCACCCAATCTCAGACTGAATGTAAACTCTAAACATACAGCTTGGCTTTGTCCTTGGGATGAGGGCACCGACCCATGTAAGATACATTCAAGATTACAGCCCTGTTGGAAACAGTATGCAAGTGTTCACAGCCACAGTACACATCAATAGTAGCTGGCCTGCACAGTTGAGTAAACTAACAGAGAGCCATGAGCTAAAATTTATTTCTATAGTAATTGAAAAAGTATGTCTGCGGATGCTGCACACTTCAGATACCAATACACCAATGGTCAATAAGTCAATATAAAACATACACATTTTCAAACCTACTAACACCTCAAATGCCTGCTTTGTAAGTGTTATGTACGGTACCACCAAAAGTAATTCTATATTGCCATGACCCCCCATATTCAGTAGCATCTCCAAGAACACACTCCATTCTACCTTCATTTGTTCTTTTAGACAAACTGAAAAAACAAACATTTACGATACGGCTGGTTAAGTCTTCAAAGCTGCTAAACTGAAGATAAAAACAATATTGTGTACCTTTTATGGGTTCAACACAGGATGTCCATATTAATGCAGATGTTGCACAGCTCCAAATGTAGGGCATGGTTTTAGAGATGTCACTTATTGCTTCAAGCACAGTGAGCCTAATTCTTGAAGGCAATGCTTTCAGGCCCTGAAATTGTGCCAGGGAGTTAAAAACAATAAAACAAGAAAAAAAAGTTGACAGCACAGCCATGCACACAAGGGGATCTAAGCAAGGGTCACGATAATTCTGTGCTGCCTGCGGAAAACACAGATCTAGTCCAATTTAGCCTGTAGCAGCCATAATGTGGTTGCTATCGCATTACTAAGGTCACAAATAACATGACGGTGATCACAGGCCCACATGCAAGAAGACAGGGTGGGGCTGCTGACAAAGTTTGGCCTTCATCTAAGAAAGGCCAAAATGAAAAAGAAGTGTGGCGGTAAAGCCCTTGCCCCTCAAACTAAAAGTCATGCATACACCCACACAGGAGACATACATTCATATTTAGGCAGCGAAGTGATGAGTTTTAACATTCTAAATTTAGTCAGTAGAGATTAAACATGAGGGGTGAGAAAAACATTAATCCACATTGCTCAGGTTAGCTTATGCTGCACCTTAAAGGGACACTGAGGAGAAATTGAAGTTGTCTGGTATCGACAGAATACCAGCTCCTGATTACAAAAACGCCACTCATACTGACAACAAACCTCTTGTAACGTAGAAAAGAGCAAGAACCAAAATACAGGTATCGCCGCCACAGGCCAAACTCGCAAGTACAAGCATGATGACGTCATAGGACAAAACAGTGTTGCTAGAACCCACTAGAACACGAGAAGCCACAAATCACTGAGGTGCAGCCAATGCATGCGCAAATCTCTTTGGCGTCGCCAGATGGCGCCACGTACCCCGCAGCTACGCGCGCGCCTGCAGCATCAGGACCAATCACCGCCTGCTCACCGGCCGTAGGCGGGCTCCCGGTATTCCGCTAACGATAACAAGGTACACGGTATGCTAAAGGTGTCTATTTGCTAGAACTTCATTGACGACTTCGAGAATGGAACCCATTGTAACGCCGGCAAAACGCTGGTGCAAACGTAAACGAAGCGACGGTAGCGACGGCCGCAATAGCCGATAGATGCCTTCAACGTGCGGCTGGCGTAGGGTGCCGGCGGTAGCTTTCTTTTCGGCTGCTGCCAGGCTGCACTGCTGGCCGCCAGAAATCACGGAGTCTGCGTTACGTCATGTGCACATCATGTTTCACGTCACTTAGTCCTGTGTCGTCATAAGAGAATCCCAAGTTTGAATCAGAGCGGCGGGAAAAACTTTTTCAACTTAGAATCCAAATTTCTTAGAAATAAATGCATCTTTCGCTGCCGCCCAACTGGCAACAAAGCCATGAAATGCCGAACTATTGGATTTTGCTGTAAAAAAAATATTAATAGAGCTCTCCTCACTGTCCCTTTAAAAGGGGCCTGTGCTCTTACACTAAAGTGAGTCAGAATGCTTTCCTGCAACAATTTTAGTAAATTTTAATCATGGCTGTATGTAGTAGAAAAAGTTGCAGAAGACATTATCAGACCATTCAGTCAAGCTCCAAAAGTTTTTCATAAAATGCAAAACTAGGAAAAAAAAAACAGTGATAACAGCACTGGCACTCAAGTTAATTACTCATTACCCATGCATGTTATAATGAATGACATGTCACCTCATCATGCTAACAAGCGGCCCATGCCATTAGCTATGATCAAGCTTAAGGTAGTCAAGCCAAACAAATGGCTTTTATTGAAATAAATTCCACCCTAGACTCAACCACCCCTGTTTCTATAATGGTTGGTTTCGGTTTTATACGGTTTAACATCCCAAAGCAACTCAGGCTATGAGGGACATCGTAGTGGAGGGCTCCGAATAATTTCGACCATCTGGGGTTCTTTAATGTGCACTGACATCACACAGTACATGGGTCTCTAGCATTTCGCCACCATCGAAATCCGACCGCTGCGGCCAGGATCGTACCCATGTCATTTGGGTCAGCAGCCAAGCACCGACCACTGAGCCACAACGGCGGCTTTTCTATAATGGTGTCACAGATGACACGACCAGTCAGACTGAAAGTGCACGAAATAAAAATGGCATCACTGCAAGTGCCTTATCGCAATAAATAACTGTGTAAATCTACTCCAGATGCAGCAAATGTGGTCTGGAGGCAAATGCAAATGTTTACTACCAGAAATATAAAAAATTTATATATACAGGAGATGTGATATTGCCTTCCCTGCCTCTTTAATTGAAACCAAACGGCCAGACTGAGTTTGCAAACAGTACGAAAAAAAAGATAAAAAATACAGAGGGCACTGAAGAATTTGCCCATTTCCAATTACCTGCAGAAAGTATTTTCTCCAGCCACATGATGACACAAGCTCCGTAAAAAATGGCCATCCAATGCGTGGGAAGTCATCAAGCACAGACTCAAAATACTGTAGCTCAGTGTCTGCTGCAATATTGCAAGACCTGCGGGAAAAAATTTATTTTTTCTGTTACAAGATTGAAACATCAATAAATAATTTCACGAGGCTTACAAAAGCTGTGCATGAAATCACTAGATGTGAAAAATACAGTATACAAGCAGAGTCCTCAAAAGTTGCACTCTTTGCAGAACTGTGCCACTGACAACCCCACAGTGTGAAAGCACAGAGCTTAATGCATTTGGCAGCAAAAGTAGCGAAACTTGTACCTCTGCCATGTTTGATTGATTCAGGACGTTCCTAACAACTGCTTGTTCGAATCTTTTTTTTGAACCTGTTGCAGCATTTATCTCAGTGTAGCTCAGGTAAACAGAAGCGATGTTTACATTAATGTTAAAATGCACTTTGCATGCTTTTCCAAACATACCTATTTCCGTTCAAATGTGATGACTCGCAGAACAAATCAATGCGTCCACTGTGTTAGATCAGTAAGCCTGAGAGTTGCAAGCAGTGAACACATGCAAACAGGTGGAGCATAGCACCAAGGGGAAAAGATGATAGTTGGCTGTTGTGGTGCCCAAACTACTTGGGATGCCCCAGTAACCAGAAACATAAAATTGGATCTCTCCATTCCAAAACTCACAAGAATTATCTGTCTCCACTATGTATCACTCTGTGTTCAAGCATGCGTGCACAAGGACAGTGCAGTTGCTCTCGAAGCACTAGCGTTTCAGAAGTGTGAATCCAACAAGAAATACAAAGTTGCATGCAAATGCCAATTTCAGCAAACAAGAATACATACATAGAACCGAGCAAACCAAGTAGCATGCAGAAAATGAAGACTACAATTCTACTCACAGCAATACATTTGAAAAAACTGCAGCATGCAGCCTTGCACTGACAACATCAGAACTGATTTCAGCTGTGCAGGTATTTTGTAATTTATTTGATACAGTCAGTGCTGAAATTCTGCAGTGGCCTTGGTCAGATGAAAACAGATTCAGGTTTTTGTCCTGGAACAAAAGGTAATCATTTATTTCTTAGCCATGATGCAGATGTTTTCTATGCTACCAAGAATCACAAAATTATGCTCAAAACCCTGGCTGGCACCTAACTCACAGTTGAAGAGGGAAGTTGGTTTGCCAATGAAAGAAAAAAGGTTTCACTCATGCAAAGAAATATTTCACAGCAACTGGGTCCTGCAACATGTGCTAAAGGTGCCCTGCACACTACCTGAGAGTGGTAAGTTAATGCATTTGGCTAGGAGTATATAAGTTCCTATAAATGTTTTCGGAACACGGAAACCACAAAAAAATATTAATTCCTTGGCAGCATAAGCGTGTAGCCGTAAAATGAAGGGTATAGTCTGCACTGCCCTATGCTACCTGCTCAGTGCACCCCTCAATGTGCCTCCAAGGAAACTCAACTTTTTTGTGGGAACCTGCACGTCACCATAAATATCTTTCACTTCGGTTTTCGTTTTCAAGCTGTTGGGTAGTATCACAGTCAACCTACACAATTCCATGCACTGATGCCCGTGAGCAGATAGACCTCACAAGTGAAGTACAAAGTAAGCTCTCTTTTTTTTCTCAGAGTGGCTTTATCACTTGATTTTGGAGCAGTTGCCAGTGCCGCTTATCAAGACCGTGGCAGAGGCAGGGCTACCATAGGCAACAGCAAATAGAACACAGACTTCAAGAGCAGGGCATTGCTACCAGAGGCACAAGTTGGAAAATAGGGGAGAGAACTTGAGTAGAGGAAAACTGCTAGAGCTAATAGCACACCTTTTGTTTCTTGCCTCTCATCATGTGCTTGACTAAAATTCTTTTGGGGCAATATTGCTTTCAAGGTGCCTTGGCAATTTTAAGGCATTTTTTGCGATTCATGAAGACACATCTCAGGACCCATATGAAGGGAAGAAAAACGGTGACATCTGTATTCTTTCTGAAATAACTCCACAGGAGCCACAACAAGATACAGATATCAAGCTTTAGTACAACTGTGCAATCTTCTCTTCAGTTCAAGTTACTTTTTTTTTTAAATTAAATTTCTGCATCGATGCAAGCCCCCTCACACTTTGAACATGTCCTTCAGCCCTTGAGGTATAAGTATAAAACCAATAATAAATAAAATTAAAGTTTTATTCTACGCAGCCATCAGTTACGTGATATCATACACAGCACTCATGTTATGCAACAGCAGCCAAGCCATTCTCCCTTCTAGACATGATGCAAAATTGTTAGAAATGTCACCATCAAGGCTATATAAAATGATATAGGCAAACTCCAAGAAGGCAGACCGTACATATTCAATATATTCAATACAATACTGTTCAACTACAGCAAAAGTAGAAGTCCTTTTTAAGCCTACTCAGTCCTGTTTAAACTTATTGTTTATGCCAGTTAAATATTATAAGATTTATCAAAAACAGCATTGAACTGCTAAGCAGAAACTAGAGAGTCCAGTAATCAAGCTTGTAAGTTACCATCATCATTTATGTAACCACCTTCCCTGTCAAATGGCATCATGCAAAACACTGCCAGAGACACGCAACCTTTCACTGCGAGAGACAACTGAAAAAGTACAACAAAGCAGAACCAAACACAGGGGTAAGGGTGCGAGAATAGTACTTTTTACAAACTGAACTGAATATGAATAGTATAACTTTGCTGCTGAATTGAATACAAATAGTTTAGCTTAAAACAGAATTGAATACGAATCAAACATTTTCACGAATACTTGCTACTTGCAGGAATATGCAACGAGAAATAGTGCGACACAGCAAAGCACTAGCTGCGTCACTGCAGTACAGTGCTGTTAGTTATGGAGTCATGGCTATACTGCTAAAAGATCTATAAACATTGGTTAAAGGACCCAATACTGGTCTCTATTAGAGGGTGGCAACATGAAGTTATTGTATTAATTCTATCCTCATCAAGTTATACACATAAGAAAAGTACCTTTTACCGTTGATGACGGGAGAGAATAAACTATAGCACCACATCAAGGTGCTAGTTTATTTTTTTATTTAGTTTTTTTTTTATTCAGTTTAGTTTAGTTTAGTTTAATTAGAAGAAAAACATGAGTCATGACCTCTGAGGTAGGGCATCAAGACTAGGTTTGCTGAACCTGCTTGGGCCCTGCCATGTCGTCCAATCACTGAAGACAAGTATGAACATTACAAACGCCACCACAGGAATGGACCACGTCACGGACCACACACATACCAATCAGGGCAGCATGGTATGCAGCATGTGTGGTCCCTGTTTTTGGAACAGTCATGGAAGAAAAACATGGAGCACCTTACTTGAACTTCACGCCAATTACTTGAAAAATATTCAAAAACTTGCAAACCTATTTGATTTGTTTCGAATAGTTTTGAACACGCACTATTTGATTGGTATGGCGAATCAAACAAAGATATTCGATTCACTATCCCCATCCACCAAACATTTCATTCAGTTCATCCGCATTATCTTAACCTCTACTTGAGGTACCCCAGTGAGCCATCTATTTTACTGCAAAGCATTTTTCAACGATATAGCATTGCCTGCACTGTATGGCCCTAGGCCTTGTAAAGGCCTAGTTCATGGCACTCCCAACTCTTCGGCAAAAGTTGGTGAAGGCTCTTTGTTGACAGTGTTGCACATGCTCTACACAAAAGACAACATCGGCACTAAACTACAGCAGCATTAAAAATTACAGTTGCCTTTACTGCAGCAAACAACAAAGCAGAACTTCCAAGTTACTGCATCTGCATATGCTTGAGCTGCATGGCTATGGCAGCCACATGCTGTACCATCAAAGGTAATAGCTGGCATAGATTAGCAAAACCTTATGTTGAACAGCAGCATCAGAAGCATGGTACTTATGCTACTTTAGCTTTACTGTCAGCAAGTGAAATCATGACAACCCAAATCTAGTGAGCCATGCCTAGATGTGCCGAAAGATGATGCACTGCTATTCACTCCCGCTACATTCAGTATGCTACACATATGCATAGGCATTTTAACATTTTCAAAACTAATGCACCAATTTGTTAGCACTTAAACACCAATGGAAATCAAATTTGTGTTTTGCTTTGACTTTTCCAACTTCTTGATTGAGCCTGAAATAGACAAATGCTGTGTTCAAATGTGACAATGCATAAAATAGAAGGGTTGTGAGCAGTAAAAGCAGTGTGCCGCTAATGGTTCAAGTATAGAACCATGCAGGGTACCACACATAACATAGCCCATATATGAAAATAAATATGCAGACATACAAAAATGGCCGTCTTTAGTGTCTTCTTGTGCAAGCAGAAATACCTCCTAATTCACAGCAGCTTAATAAAATGGCCAAAATCAATCGATTTTTGAGCCACTGGAGATATGTGACAAGTTTCAAATATACAGTTGTTGGGTACGAAAAGAAGTCCCAAAGAGCATGCTTTCTGAAAATATTGCAAGGTCCCATAAGTCAAATATCATAATTTGCATGAAAGATTTGATGGCCAAGCAGAAACACTGCGCAAACTTGTTTGCCTTAGGGTGGTAAACAGTTGCGTAGCAAATAAGCTATTTCATTGGGGTAGCCTTTCTTTGAGACTTAAAGTAAAAACTCCACCCTTGCCACAGAGATGAGTTCTGCAATGCGAACTCTGGCCATTTACAGTGGCAGTCAAGCAGCGCATTACTGCAGCGACCGTGAATGGCAGTTCACTTAAAAAGTTTAACTTCGTTAATCGACAGACCTTCCTAAGATTTGTTAAGGCCAGATGAAGCAGGCCCAAAAACAGACCACCTGACCGTTAAGGTTTTCCAGGTTTAATGTGCTGCTGCAGTGAATTGTCATATATCATGATCAGGTGAGGACACAAATGAAACAGGACATTACCAAGCAACATTAAAACAAAATGACTCAAGCTGCGCTACTCGCACTTCGTGGCTGCTTGGAGTTTTCACATCACATTGCAAATTAGGCATCTAAACCTTGCCCAGGTGGCGCTTTTGGCAACAGCTACCTTCATGGTATTTTCACTGTGCTGACGTCACAATCAATGTGAAATTAAGTCACACAAGATTCGCGCAGGCAGCACACACAAAACGAGAGACGTTGCAACTCGCGACTGAACGGTGGAGTCGCTCTCTGCAAGGTCGCAAGCTGCTGCTGCTGCACTGCCAAGCTTCAAGACTGATTTCCCTCAACAGCCTAAATTGCTGTTAGTGGAGCATTTAAAATAGTAATGTAACCGACTTCTGAATTTCGCACTTCTCCTCAAAGCACCGGAAGAGTGCGGGGAAGTTTGGTGTGACGTCAGGTATGATTTCAAATTACTGCTGCCGTCAGCCACACCCATGTAGTGCCTCGCTGGATGCGGCCAAACAACACTCGGCGAGCTTTGCCTTCGATGGCGTTTTTTTTTTTTCTTCAAATCAAGCGTTTATGCTTTGGAAATGCACCGGTGCCTTCGATGACGTCGTAATATGCCCCCCCCCCCCCCCCCCCCCCCCTCCTTTCATTTAGCACTGCGCGCTGCAGAGAAGCTTGATATTCGTCGCGATTTTGATCGGCGATTACGTCGCCATTTCAAATGCTAGCCCAAAATGGCTTCGCATGCTTTACCTGCAAGTTTCACACATTAAATCCCTTAAAGCTCGTCGATTTCTAAAACCTATGCAGTTGCCCTTAAACTACCGGTCGAAACAGTGGGGTCCATTGCAGTATCCACAAGTTCGGTGCTTTCCAACGCATTCCAAAGCTACAAACTGCAAACCACAGCGCGGCCGCAGCCTGCGTATTGCAGGCTGTTTTAGAGTGCTCGAATCATCTCTGCCGTCAAAAATGTATCTAGAAACCCAAAGAGGTACTCTGCGAGCACATGCATCGCAGAGAAGCCATCACCACTGAAACAACTTTCACGAACTTCGTATCTAGCATCACAAGAGGTACAGTACTTTGCGAGCGCATGCATCACAGAGAAGCCATCACGATTGAAACAACTTTCACGAGCTTCGCTCACGCACGCACCCCGCAGCCATGCGAGACTAAAAGCGCACAAAATTGACTAAAATGCGAGCAAAGAAATGCGTCTTGGCAGAAGTAGCAGAAGACAACATAATGCATAAAGCGCACCTCTTGCTGTAAACTGCGCTCCGCAGAACGCAGAGCGCTGTGGAGCAATGAAATGTCTCGACCATATTCGAAGCTCCGAAACGATGTCATTATTGAAGGACACTCTAAAGTAACACATTTAGCAAAAGTGCAGCGTGAACAACAGTATAACGGGATAAACACAGGTTCCCGAAGCTACGGCGCTACCGCACACCACCTAATTCATGCGGCGCGCGGAAGTGTCGGCAGTTCGCGGTTTCCTATGTTTCCTGTCAAGCAGGAATCTACGTCATGATCACGTGCGAGCGGCAGTCAGCGCCATGGAGGAAGAAAAAAGTTTTTTTTACCTCCATGGTCAGCGCAGAGGTAAGAGGGGAGCGATGCCGCTCGAGAAATTTGGCGCGCTTTTTGCAGCAGACCGCATGTTGGAGTCTGATAGTCCCGACTCTGAGGAATCCGACGACGATTTTGGAGACACATTTGTAATGTGCCTTCTGCTCACACATTTAGAACGCCAGGGCCGACACAGGGTGCAGTTGTATGTGGAAGAGGTTGTGCCGCGCTACAATTGGACTTCGAGTTCAGGAAGCTTTTTCGTCTGTCACGATCAGCGGCGACTCTATTATAGCGGGCGAATTCAAGCGCTCCTCTTTTTACCCCGCAAGCCTAAGAGGGAGGCCAAAAATCACAGCCGAGAAAACTGTCCTAATCGCTCTCACTTACATCGGGTCGCAATGGGCGCTCTATCAGATCGCCGACAAATTTGATGTCAACGAATCAACCGCTCACGTCGCCATAAACAGAGCCCTGGCCTTTCTATGGTCTGTAAGTGGAAGGGAGATCCGCTGGCCGGATCGTGAAGAGCAGGCTCTCAACAAGCGGGCACTTCGTGCTCTGTACACTCGCTACGGAGCGTCAGCCCGCCATTCTCACGGTTTGGTGACCTGGTGACTGCGACTCAACCATCGACGAAGCTTCTGTCACTGACCTGGAAAACATTCTGCTGGAAACAGATGGCTTATAAATATCTGTGCAGGAGTAAATACAAATATTGATGAACAGCCGACGAAATCGGAAGGTGTTCACAAACACTGCTGTTTTTTGTTTTTTTTTCGAAGCAGCTAATCTGTGCGCGTTGCTTGCGTTTGCGAAGACAGGATCGAGCGAGGAAGAAAACGGCAGTGCGCCTCGTCATATCATTCGCCCCAACCCCAGTGGTTGTACCCTTGTGTCCTCCAAGCGGAACAGCTTTTCACCACGTACCAACAGCAGTTATGCCATATTCTTGTTTGCTCACGCCGGAAAAAATTAATTTACCTGCAGGTATGGGCGCGGCGCCGCCCCTTACGAGTGTGTAGCGGACGACGCACGAGATATGTAGAAAAGCACGACTGCAGCGCCATTAGTTCCAGCAACGTCCACGATAGGCACGCCAGCTGCGAAACTGAAACCAACGTTCCTAGACAGTTTCACAGTTTCACTGAAACTGTCTAAGAGCGTTGCGTACGGCGGCGTTGGGGCACACCATGGGCACACGCTGTTTCGCCGATTTAGCGTTAGCGTCGCCCACTCACCCAAGGGCTGATAGCGTTCTGCGCATGCGCAGTAGCATCCCGCTATTCCCCATACTAAAACTATATTGTCTCATGCTGAGTGCACGACAGAACGCGAACAAGTTGCAGGCATTGTTCTTGCACAATTCGCCTTGCGACCTGCAGTCATGCAGATTGAGAGACGCAAACTGATCAGATTTCGATGCAGAAATGCAATGCTAGGCGCGAAGCCGATCCGTCGTCGAACTTGTCTTGCTCCACGGTCGCTGTCCGTTGCTTTCGCCCTGACTGAACGCAATAAACTTCTGGAAGCTTATATGCCGCTTCCTTCCTTCTGCCTTGCGCATAGAGCGCACCAACCGACCCACCACAACAACAGCAAAAAAAAAAAAAAAAACGATTAGTACCATTAGGAATTTCATTTGGATTCAAATGGAACCGACTGGGGTGCAATTGGACACTATTAATAGCAATTCAGTTGGTTGGTCCAGTTGGATTACCCAACTGGTTTTGCTATTCCGATTCATTCTAAGAAACAAGTTGGTGCCGTCCAAGTGGGAGAGATGACACCAATTAAATTTTGGAATGTTATCGGAATCAACGGGAATTTTCAAACCCGTTTAGATATATATCGAACACGATTCCATTTGTACATTACAATTGTTCCTGACATTCCATGTAGTATACCAGTAAACAACAACAAAGAAACTGAGTGTCAATTAAACAGAAGAAAATACTGACCAGTTTGGCTGGTGTATGGAACCAACTGGGACCAAATGAATTCCCAGTCGGCTCCAACTGGAACCATACAAATGGGAACTGTTTCATAAACCAGTTAAACCACAGTGTAACCAGTTAAACCACAGTCAAAACGGAAGTGAAAATTTCTAGTTGCAAATATAGTTGCAATCAGAAATTTTTCAGTAGTGTACGTATTTGCAAGCAATTGCAAGCCCCAACTGGAATTGTAAGTGATACACAATTGGAAAATTTCAAATTGGAAAGTCAAGCCAATGATTGCCTTGGGTGAGACCTACAAATTGCTGTTTGTTAACAGAACAGTGAATTAATTAGGTTTTTAATACGAAAGCATTACTAGGCTATGTCGGCGGCTTTCTGTCATCAAAACCGCGTCCGCAGCGATTGTGTGAAACCATCGAGATATCGTCTCAAAAGTGGTTTTATCGGAGGAGGATGAGGCGCGAGCATTTTGGTGCCTACCGGATCATTTATCAGAGCCAAAAAAAGTGACCAAAAGTGGGCGCGGACGGGCCGGGAGTGGCGCAAAATTTTAATAGCCGAAAGTGCGGTGCACGTGACACGCCATGTGATGTACCACGTGACCGGGAAGGTGGGCGGAGCCAACGCGCGGCGCGAAATTTGAATGTCCGAAATGAATACCGAGGTGAAACGGTGGGAGCTTTGGAGTTAGTCGAAATCTAATCTATAACAAATTATAGAAACGGCAGTAGTAAATGAAGATGAATTAAGGTGTATTAGAGTGAATTAAGATTAATTATAAATTAAGGCAGATTAATGTATTTGACTTCAGAATAAAACAATTCAGAATTGAATGGATTATTTGTGTAAAAAATGCAATTTAAGTGAATTAAATATGGATAGATTTAATTGCGAATTAAATGCGAATTAATTATAGAGTAATGTAACATTATGACTAATGACAAACATCTCGAAAAAAAAATTAAGAGAGTAAGCTGCATTAACTGTGGTTTAAGGTGAATTATGTGATTTGATTGTCAGATGCGATGTCATAACTGACATAGAGGCAAAGAGGACTACTTAGAGGTGGCGAGGAGGCGTCAATACTTTCGCATTACTCCAATGCGGTTTCCGCAGTGCCCTCTAATGTTTTTGTAAAAAAGATATGCGTAGCTTTCTGCTGCAATTGTTTTCATCATTTCCACCATCCCACAAACAACGTTAGAGGGCACTCAAACCGAACTCAGTTACGACAAGCTCTGTGAGAGTCTGTGAGGATGAATTTAAGAGTCAGGATGGGAGGCTGTGAAGGTGATCGCTACCTTCTCCGCATGCGTTGAGTTGGGCGCTCTGAACAAGAGGCCGTCCACCTGTTCTCCCTCGTTTATGACTGCAGCCGTGTACCATTTCCCCTTGGAGTGGTAGGGGCCCGCAATGTTGATGTATAGAAGACGTGTTTCCTTGAGCGATAGTGGCGGTGCAGGGCATCCGCCCGCGACCATTATCTTAGTCGGAAGGGGTAGAACGTAGAGGACGCGTCTCTACAGTTTGAGCACTCGAGCCCGTTGCATCGTATGGTGATCATGTTTAATATGTAACCGGTCCAAGAGGCGGCGACCGGACATGGCCTGGGCGAGACGCGTGTATTGGTTAACGAGATGCGCCTCGCGAAGTTCCCGGTAGGTGTTCACTCCCCCCAACGCGCGGAGTTGCGCATTGGAAGTGGAGGTCGGGAAGTCGAAGGGCTCGCTTGAAAATTTTGAGGAGTACAACCTACAAGCAATCTTTGGCATGTTTCCGTAAGCGGAGGTAGGGAGTCTAGTATAGTAGTCCACAGTTACGAAGGCATGTGCAAGCCGCAAGCTGCATCGCATCCTTACTTCGCAACCCTCCTCACTTGTTGGAAACGCGGCGAACCATTCGGCCCACCTGGTCAGAGCTACTGCGTCCCTTTCTTTCCTCAAAACACATGCTTTCGCATTCCTCCACGTAAGCAGACATTATAAGTGCCCTCAGAATTTTTCGTTTTGGTGCAGGATCCCAATTCCCTGATGCAGAGTCTCAGAATATTGTTGGCTAGCGGAGAGATTTTCCCTACCAAGTAACTTATACAGGCCCTTCAAGAGTCTGCAAGTACGCAGTTGGACTTCGGGTCTGCAGCCGCCAAGGCGATAGCGAACTCCTCTGCTTGGTTTGGATTCACGGCTCTGAATGAGAGTCAGTCCACTTGAGTTCCCTGATGTATAACTGCCGCTGTGCAATATCTCCTGGGCGATGGTCCGGCTATATGAACATAGTAAACCCCAGAACGGGAGCTGATACAGCGTCTAGACACTGTACTTCTGATGGCTTCACTTTAGGACGCCCAATGAGCCATCAGCCCCCTAGTGGAGATCAGTGGGAAAAGAAATCTGCACTCAAAATTTGAATTTCAGCGTATTCGCGTTTTTCCCTCTCCTCTCGGCACTTTTCGCATGCCAAAAAGCAGTGCGAAGTGAAGCTGGCCAGCAGCTCCCCGGATGACTGCTCACCATCACCAAGAAGTCAGCACAAGCCACTGGGGCCCTGGACTAAGGGCCCCACCTACATTCTTCAAGTGCCCCAGTAATTTTTAGTTGGAAGCAGCTTTTAGTGACACAAATGACACTGCAAAGAGCCATACGATTACGCACAATCACCGTCCATCCCCCCCCCCCCGCCCCCGTTTTACGCCCCCTCCTGTAATCTATGAGGTCAGTATGCCAGTCTACCCCACATTCTACGGCCATGCCCTTAAAAAACCCCCTTCACCGAGATTAAACCTGAACAGTGGGAGGCCGCATAGCTCAGCTCTGACCTGATACCCAAATCCGGGCCATGACGCGAGTATTAGAAGTAAATGATCGCCAAGGGCTCATGGCTACTTGATCGAGCTACACCTCCAATATCAGTAGACTACTAAAGTCGACCATATCTTTTTCCTCCTCCTCCTAGACCAAAACAACGCTTGCTCAGAAAATAATAAACACATCAGTAGCTATAGCTTCAGGCACTATTTTATTGACTCGGACAAATCAGAGAATGAAAAATGCTTCTAGAATGAAGCGTCATGGATGAGTTACGATTTGTCTGGACCTAAATGAGTTTTAAAAGCTTCGATTGAAACATTAGTATTGACTGTCAATGAAAGTTGATAAAATGGTTATAAATCTACATTTCCACCATCGATAAAAATTGATGAGATGAATATCTCATGCTGGGACTGCCTCCTCAGGCACGTCACTTTCCGCAAGAACTCGTGGGTTCACTGTACACGAGTTTGTGCAGTTGTGCACCTTGTAAATTCCGATCAAGCGGTCAGCAAGTTCAAACATGTTGTTCCTGAGCGAGATGATGATGAATTGAGCATTTCTTGTTCGCTCCTGAAAAAGATAAGCCAAGAAAAGTGCATCAAGGTTCAGAAGATAATTCTTCATAAGTTATCACAATAACATCAATAACAGTGATTAAAGGAACAGACTACTGACTTTTACCGACTAAATATTTTTTCGGTAATCAAAAACTTGTCAAGATAAATGAATACCCGGTTGTGGCGCTGAGACACACAGCAGACCTGTTCAAGACCTAATTTTACCGTGTGGTAACCTAATTTTCTCAATGGTAGATGGCATATGCGAACCCTGAAATCAGGGACACAAAATGTAGTGAGTACAGTGACTCTATGCAACTCTATGGACACTATGCATGCTGCCGCATGCGGTGCGCAATGGCAGAAATGAGTGCGACATTAACTCAGATGCACAGGTTTTTTAAAATTACAGCTGAGAGCCCCAAGGTGGCTCTCAAAATACTCATCAGCATCATCATCAGCCTGACTATGCCTATTGCAGGGCAAAGGCCGCTCACATCTCCCTCCGATAAACCCTGTATTGTGAAAGCTGCGGCCATCCGATCCCCGCAAACTTCTTAATCTCATCTGCCCACCTAACTTTCTGCCGCCCCCTGCTATGCTTGCATTCCCTTGGAATCCAGTCTGTTCCCCTTAAGGACTGGTCGTTATCTTTGCCTTGGCATTACATGCCCTGCCCAAGCCCATTTCTTCCTCTTGACTTCGACTAGGATGTCATTAATGCGTGTTTGTTCCCTCATCCGCTCACCAAATACTATCAACCAAACAATTCTGATTTCTATTGCTGATGCCAACAACAACTTTTGCTGGCAGCGTCGCTGCAAGCATAGTGACAATGTCGGTAGTGCGGCTTCTTTTTCAAAAACGTTTCAAAAGATTAACTGGTAAGGTTAAACAATACAAGGCGCTGTTTTTTGTTGACAAAACGGAAGAGCCCGCCTTCAGTTTATATAAAAGAAATTAACAGCCTGTATGACACTGGGCTATAGTCATGAAAAGCAGTATATCGATTCCAGCATTTACCACGCTAGCTGCAACGAAAGATGATAGCGTGGCATTGCCATCCACTCAGATTTTACTTTCTTTTTCAATTTAAGAGATGAATTCCTGCCTAAATCGTGAATTCTGCCTTTGGTATTGTCACCATGGGGCGAGATCTACTGGAACATGCCACTAACTGCATACTCTCCGCTGACAGTAGCCTGTCCCTTTAATACGCTACAATTGCTAATGCACAAAAAAGCCACAAGGAAGTGGGCTATCTATGCAAGGACTGCTAAAGCACATTAGCATTCCTTGAAGTAAAGGGCTAGGCGAGATGATGCTTTTGCACTAATGTGTTAACGGTATATGACAAGCATTCAATTTCACTTACACAAAACTATAACATGAATTACATGCGCTTAGCAAAAACCTTACAAAATCTGAGCTGTCAATTTCATCTCCTTTATACGTTGTAGCAGGCTCAGTTAATACAACTCTGACGTGCTTTTGTTCAGCAGTTAGACAGTTTGAATATGTATAGGTACAAAATTTTAACATATGAGATTTCTGGTAGGCAATCTTCTGTAATAACAAAGAGACAATGAAATTTAATAAATTTCATCCAAATATGAACAATGACTGCTTTGCAACAGATTCCTATAGTCCCAATGAATTTCAGTAGGAAAAAAAACATTGGTCTTCAACTAAAAATGGCTTTGTGGTAAAATCGCTTTGTTACTATAACTTCCAGAACATGACGCAATGGCCAATATACAACACTAGAAGTACCCAGCAAGGTTGTCTATCTACCATATTTACACAATTGCAAGTCTACCTATCTTTTAAAATTTGAAAATCCCAAGTTGGAGGGTTGAGTTTCAATCAAAGCCAAAGCATAACACCACCAATACAGGCAAGACAAAAGAGATGTCAGGGTCATTACAGCGTGGTTGCATATTTATGTTTGCTCTGCGACTCTACCCAGTAGCATTCGGCTATTGTTTGGAAAAATTTTCTTTATTCTTATTGCTTTTAACTGCACACTCGGTGCTCCTGGGAGTGTCGATAGTTGATGGAAGGGCCGCTGTTCCAAATTTAGAGGCACCACCCCCTGCCGCGGTGGCTCACAGTTATGGCGCTCGGCTGCTGATTTGAAAGACGCGGGTTCAATCCCGGCTGCGGCGGCTGAATTTCGATGGAGGCGAAATTCTAGAGGCCCGTGTACGGTGCGATGTCAGTGCATGTTAAAGGGACACTGAGGAGAGCACTATTAATATATTTTTTATAGCAAAATCCGATAGTTCGGCATGTCATGGCTTTGTTGCCACTTGGCCGGCAGCGAAAAATGCATTTATTTCTAAGAAATTTGGATTCGAAGTTGAAAAGGTTTTTCCCGCCTCTGTGATTCAAACTTGGGATTCGGCTATGACGACAGAGGACTAAGTGACGTGAAACATGACGTGACATGACGTGATGCAGACTCCGTGATTTCTGGCGGCCAGCAGTGCGGCCTAGCAGCAGCCGAAAAGAGAGCTACCGCCGGCCGCACGTTGAAGGCATCTATCGGCTACTGCGGCCGTCGCTACAGTCGCTTCGCTTACGTTTGCACCGGCGTTTTGCGAGCGTTACGATGGATCTCGTTCTCGAAGTCGTCAACGAAGTTCTCGCAAATAGACACCTTTAGCATACCGTGTACCTTGATACCGCTAGCGGAATACCGGGAGCCCGCCTAACGCCGGCGAGCAGGCGCTGATTGGTCCCGATGCTTCAGGCGAGCGCGTAGCTGCCCGGCACGTGGCGCCATCTGGCGACGTCAAGGAGATTTGCGCATGCATTGGCTGCGCCTCAGTGATTTGTGCTTCTCGTGTTGCTAGAACCATTGGTTCCAGCAACACTGTTTTGTTATATGACGTCATGACGCTTGTACTTGCGAGTTTGGCCTGTGGCGGCGATACCTGTATTTTGGTTCTTGCTCTTTTCTACGTTACAAGAGCTTTGTTGTTGGTATGAGTGGCGTTTTTGTAATCAGGAGCTGGTATTCTGTCGATACAAGCCAACTTCAATTTCTCCTCAGTGTCCCTTTAAAGAACCCCAGGTGTACGAAATTTCCGGAGCCGTTCACTGCAGCGTCCCTCATGGCCTGAGTCGCTTTGGGGCGTTACACCCTAATAAACCAAACCAAATTTGAAAAGGCAGCGCTTCCGGGGAGTGTTGGTAGCTGATGGAAGAGCCAATGCCACTCGTGCATAGTTTCTCTTTGCCTCTGCTTGACACATGTGCCTTGACTGCCAACCACTTTTAGCAGTTTTTACTGTCATGGTTCGTCAATCGTTGCTAGTACTCTGGGTCCAGTAAGCGTTCAGTGCTCGCTCATGGCTACATTCAACGTGGCCGTCATTATTTGCGCTGAAAAAAACAAACCGCATGCTGGGCCGCGGTTTTCACGAGTCAGCAGCCGAGCATCGTAACCACTCTGCCACCGTGGCGGCTGACATGTGATTTGGGGTGGTCGACTTACAATCTATGATGATGATGATGATGATAGCAAATTTTTACAGCGCAAGGGCGTCTGCGGTAAAATCGTGCCATCACAAGGTATTTTCGTTCGCTCAAGGCGGGGTAAAAACCCATTTCCTAAGAATTTCACCCTGATTAAGTCGAGCATCAGGCCACGGAAAGCCTGTACCCACTGTATCACCGGTGGGTACACGGCGGCACTGGGGATCGAACCCCACACCTCCCGCATGCAAGGTGGATGCTCGACCACTAGGCAAGCGCTGCGGTTGACTTGCATTCGAGTCGACTAACAATTGTGCAAATATTGTGCATTGACTCAGACAACTACAGTCCAAAGGAAAGGGCTCAGTTTTGCTTATTCCTTGAGAAACCTTTGAATAAGGCAACGTTGACCATACCTTAATGTAGTACCCAACAATCGAGACATTCCTGATGTCCAGTGCAGCGTCAATCTCGTCCATCACATAAAAAGGTGTTGGCTTGTAGTAGTGCAAGGCAAACACAAGTGCCAGGGAACTCAGAGTTTTTTCACCTCCAGACAAGTTGGAGATATTCTTCCAAGATTTCTTTGGAGGTCGTACGCTGTTTGGAGAGAAATACTGTTTTCACCTCATTCATCACAGGTGTAGAGGCAGAGGCATGAGAACTTTACATCTGCATAGCTCTCAAATGAGAGTCTAAAGATCCTAAAGGGTTCTAGAAGAAGAGCAGCTCCAGAGGTTTTCGGGGATTTCCAGAACCTCTTACTGTATGTTTTTCTCTAGTTCCAGATTACTTTAGCCCATATGGCTGCCATGCAACATTTCATTTTAGCACTAATCAATTTTAAAGTCTTCCGTTTTCATGGCCTCAGTTCAGATGATTTCAATGAGCAACACTGCATTTTTGACATTCCCTGCATGTTCATACCCAATCCCCTCTTCAGTAACAAAATTCTAAGGCCTGGATTTTTATCAAAGGAGCCATTGTTTTCAATCAATACGTACTTCCATGCAACACATGCACGACTGTCTTTATAGTAATGTTTTTGATGTCATTGTTGAAGATTGGTGCCTGGCACACGAATGGAAGACTGTGCGAGGAGAGTGGCATGCGAATGAACTGGAATGCCAGGATTAAAGGCAGAAGCAGCTTGTGTGGCTTTCTCTGCTGTTATTGCTGCACCACATGAAGCATCATCCCAAGCCATGGACTGCGTTTCACTTTTGGATTGCTGTTTTCACTGTTTTAAAATGGCTCCACTCAGTACTTTGAAAAACTGTTTGTTGTAATGGACCCTAAGGAACGTGATGCAACTACCAACTCAGAATGTTTGAAAAGAATCCGCAGTCGCCGTTTAAGGCTTTCACTACAGTCCTTGGTGCTCTTACTTTTTGATGAAGTCCCCTAATATTCCTAGCTGAATGATGAAACCTGACAGAATCGTGTGCTTTTGCAAGAATGTTCACTCAAGCCTACTAAATGGCTTGAGTATAATACTAATCAGAAATGACTGCTCTCCAGAGCTGCAATATAATAGCAGAACTGGCACAGTGATTCTAGATTTATTTTTTTTTGTCCACATCTATTCCAGTACATCCATAAAACAAGCCCATTCACAGTCAAAACTATAGAAAACCTGTCCTTTGCCATTGGGAACACTTCTACCCCTAGCACCTCAAGTGGTGCCCACGGGATCCCTGGCATAGTCATGGGCTCGTAGCAAGCAGTGAATCATAGGTATAATCTGCTTTCACAGCAGTTCCTTCATTGCACTGGAAAGCAACTTGTGGGTGTTGGCATACAGCATACTAAGTCAGTTCAACATGGGAGCAGTTTTTTTTTTTTAATGCTAGCTCACAGGGGTACATACCACCATGATGGTATGTGCCTTTAAGGCCTCTCTGGGTTTGCTTTGCCGTGGCTCAACTGCTCAGTAAGTTTGTACTTCGCAGCACCCTGTCCAATACACAGTTCCAACCTTCCTTATCATGACTTTGAAAGCTTTGCAGACAGGCATCCGAGCTTTTCATTAAACTTCATGCTGGCCTAAATGCACTACTTCAAAGCTCTGGAATGCCACCCCTGAGCACTTGATGCATAGCAGAGCAAGCAAAACAAACGTTCCTTTAGAAAATCGCTCAGAGTGTCAATGTTAATCAGGAAACAGGGCGTAAAAAAGTTTTCTGCCAGGCAAGTTGGTATAACAGAATGGGACAGCGCCCGTCCTGTTCTCTTGTCCTTTGTCTTTACTTGTGGTTTCAAAATTAAGTATGTTAGCCAGAAAGATGCACATACCTGAAAATAATTCCTTCCGAAAAGGGGTCCAGAGAGTCTACCAACTCAAGCTCTGCATCACCGCCCAAAGTGAGCATCTGGTATGTCTCCTTCAGTTTGTTGCTGATGATGCCGAAACCCTTCATGAACTCATTGAGGCGTTGCTTGCGCAAACTGTCATGGTGACGTCGCTGTTCAGCCCGCTTCTCCGTCACTGCTTCCAGCTCAGCAGTACGCTGTTTGTATGCTTCTTCCTATAAAAACAAGGTCACATTCAAATCAGCTCAGAGCTATAACTATGACAAGTAGGCTAATCTAGCCAGAGTAATACCTCTGCCACACAGCCATGCCGAAGTCGGGTTCCTGACTGGGCTCACTGACTTAGTAGGCATGGAGGTCAATACTCAAAAGACATTTTCTTAAAGAATTTCACCCGTTTGTGCTCAATTGTGGAGCTATATGCAAATAAGAATTACCTCCACTGGCTATGGCAGTGCCCTGTTCAGAGAACCCTCTGCCATCCTGTGATGCCACCTCTAGATGAGCAATGACAAACTGCACAACCATGACTGCTCCTATGTTTACGCCCACCATCACTCACCAATGGAAGCTATTTTGCTGTTGCCTCTGTGCTGAAAGAGGGTGGAAAGTCAGGGTGTTATCTGCTGTCGCTACTCTGTTTGAGAGGTATGAAAGTGTGTGCACATGCCTGCTGCTTTCTTGCACACTATGGTGCGCATATGAGAGTTTCTCTCATTATCGGCTCTATGCCCGGGTGTGTGTAAGCCCACCAAGCATCCTACAAGCACTCTGATGGCTGTGTTGTCTCTGACTGCCCAGAGGAGGCGCCTCCTGACCAAGTGCAGAGGGCACCTAGGGCCGAACAGGCGGGAGGGAGAGGAAGATGCTTCAACATCTTCGCAAACACTGGAAATTTTTGCGCATTAGACTACTACCACTTCCAGAGCGACCTGCAGAAATTGCAGAGATTTATAAATGCAAACACCAACGCTGCCAGTGCAGTGGTTTTAAAATCTTCAGTAATGTGCTTTTTTTTGGCTTTTAATTCATTGCTTGCTCTTTTCTAAGCACACAAAACCCATAGAAAAATATTCCGGTGTTATTTAATGGGATTTTTGTTTGCCCAATGGGCACCTGATGGCACTGTGTCCCTTTAGTTCATAGGTGTGTATAGTATACTGCCCTTAAGATGCTGCAGCAGGTAGCGGTAGGTTTTATACAATCCAGATTTAAGTGAAGTTGTGCAATATTACAACCAGTTTATGCCTTCAGATAAGGATGCTCAATTTCACAGTGACTAGAAAAGGTTTCCACAGCCACCTGGTCACCTTCACCCAGTATGCGTTTCTCTCCCCAACTGTAAGGAAATCGGTACAGCAGCAATGCTGCATACTCATCTCTCATCTCTATGAGGGGTGAACTAGAAAGCTTACTTTTCGATGGTACTCCTGTATAGCAGCCATGTTCGGCTTCATGGCGGACAGGTTCTCTTTCAGCATAGTAGATTGCATCACTTGTGCTTCTTCGTTCAGCTCATCCAGGTCCTTGTCTTCCAGTTCAGGCAGCAGCGTAACTTCAGCCTCACCATCAATTTTGTGGCATTTCAGTTTTTTCAGCTAAGAACAAAGATGAAAACGGCGTTTCCCAATTATGACGAGAAATGAGCCCCGCTCTGAGATCGTTGCTAGCTAGCGAGTGCTTCAAAATAAATAAAAAAAAAAGTGGGGTTTAACGTCCCGAGGAGATAAACGGGCTATGGGGACGCCTAGAGGAGGGCGGGGTCCAGATTAATTTATTACACACACCTGGAGTTCTGCAATGACATCGCATATTGCCTCGATTGAAACATCGAGGGGCTGAATCGGTCGGGGCTGAATCCAGGTCCTCCAGTTAAGTAGCCAAGTGCCGTAGCAACTGAGTCACCGCAACGGGTAAAAGAAAAATGGCAACAGCCAGATGTTTTTGGCAGCCCACAGTTTCACTAGTCAATGCCAGCTAAAGTGGGGACAGCTTTCTGCGGCTATGCATATGCAGTGGAAACTATGAGTACCAAGGCGCTGGCTTCCACAAGCACTCTTCTCACGTGCTCATGAGCCAGGTATACAGGCCTGTAAGCTGGTGAATTCCACTGCACAGTCACTCAAAGCTTGTCCCTGAGATTAGTAGTAAATCTGAGTGAAGCATGGAACGAAGCTGAAAGGGTTGCTGAACAGAAAATCCTGAAAAAACACAACAGACAGCACCTTAAAGAAGATATGTGCTAAATTCTTGCCTCTCCTTCTGCCTCTTCACAAGCGATGGCGACTGAAGTTTTGCAGAAGCTACATGCTTGCGCAGAGGCTGCTTCTAGGGGACTAGTGGCGAGCACAGCTACCCAAGGCAACACTCCCGGCAATGCCCAGTGTGGACCTCTGCTCACTTACAAAGACACCTGAGGCACATGTGCCTTCCTGCAAATGTTGCAGGGAAGCTTTATGTGTTGTTATCGGCTGCCACACTAGCATGACAGGCTGCTGCCAGAGGCATGCAGTGCAGTGAATTGCAGGCAGAATGCAACCTCACAGCTCACGTGGATAAGGGCCACAACATTGCTCATATCCTTTCTCAAACCGTGATCATGCCTGAATACGAAACAGGGGCTGCAGAATATCGCTGTGTTCTCGGAACACTGCAGCACTTTTAACCCTCGTGTCTCAGTTTCACCGTACTGCAAGCCTCGTGAAAATTCATTTCAACGAGGATTAGACCAGCAATTTCAGTAGATTGTTAAGAGTGTAATTTGAGTGTAATTTGAGTGTAATTTGAGTGTAATTTGAGTGTAATGCTAATTTCAATTTTTCTTCCTATTTCTGAAGTGACAAATTCCTGTTGCTGTTTTTTTAATCTCGCCACCCCTTATGTAACAGCCTTTATTGGGGCCTTTAAGGCAGTAAAATGAAATGAAATATGTTCTCTAGCTAGCCAGCAGGTGCTTAAAGGTGACCCACGTGACGCAAACTTTTATGGTGAACTTCGCACACCAAGCACCAGTGCGGCAGGATACTGACACACCGTTGCCGTAATGGACCACATACGGCGAAAAACAGGCGGCTGCCGCCAGATCGCTGCCGCCTTGATTTCGGTGTTGCTAGAAATGGCGCAATTCTATATACTCGGTCAAATGCTGAAAAGAACAGGTCTGCACTTAGAATTAAGCCATTGTTTATTCAATGGCAACAAAAAGGAATTATTCTTTGCCACCCCTATCTGGACCAAATCGTACACCTGTTTGAAAATCCTGTGCTTTCTGACATCAAACGACGTGTACTGGCTTAGCCTAGCAGTTTTGAAAATCCAGAAGCAATGAAAAATACGGTGCGTTACATTGCTAAAATTTTGTTCAGCACGCATCTTCAGACAAAGCGAAAGCTTCGTGTGCCCTTCGTTTGCCGTGAGCGTGACACAGAGTGTGGCAGCAAAGACGAGTTGGTGGTAAAGCGAGAGCATCGATGGGCACCGCAGTGTTGCAGGAGCGGGCAGAAGTCAGACGTGGTCACGCCTCAACTGGTCCGCGCTGACAATCCACATTGGCAGTTTCCAGTGGGTGGCTGATCGCCTGCCGAACTCATCTAGCCTGGCTTGATCGACGACGAACAGCCACCGGCTGGCTGCTCTTCGCAGGAAAATCGCTCCGTTAGGGTTGCCCTTTACACCTCCTCATGGAGTTGCAGCAATTCACAAGTGGGGCTCACTGTATGCGCAAACGGTGGCCCACCTCTTTGGTCCAGCGTGCCACTTTGGCCTGCCGCTCCTGAAGAGCAGCCTCGCTTTGTTCCAGCTGGTTCTTGACTTCAATCTGCTTCGAATTGAGCGATTTCTCGGCAGACTTTTTACTGTCAATTTCCGCCTGCATCTCGGCCAGCTTTTGTTTCATAGTTTTCAGCTCATCCTGCAGAAGAGGAAAGACACAGGGAGTGATTGAGCTGCACTTGTGAAAAACATGTCTTGCTATGACAGGAAATTCCAAAAAAAGACAGTTCAATTACAGAGATGAAACAGAAACCAATGTTATCTAGGGAAGCGATTCCCTAAGGAAGTGATTTTCCTATCTAGAACATGCAATTTTAACAAAACTTTTACTGCTCAGAATAATTTCTAGTCTATATTGTCATCGAGAGTAGTTAACGTGTCACACCAAATAACACGTCATGAAACGTGTCACATATCTAGGATGGTAGATAGAAGGAAGCAGCCGCACACTGGGATAGGAGAGTAGGTACACCATTTTTTTTTTGAAATTCTCAGCTATCATCTTTTTACTTCCTTCAACTCTACTGATCTCTGTGCAATAGGCACAATTTATTTATCTCTGCACTTGTCGATGGCAACTAAACCTAAACTACCACCCTCAATAACCTACCTCATCTCTTCCAAGCATGTCATACAATGTGCTTACTTGTGGCCTAGTTTAGTCACTAATGTCATAGAAGTAGTAATCAGACCATGCCTAGATATCATTTTGACAATGGCTGAGCAATCCAAGGCGTCAGTCACCGATGCTGCTGTGTCAGTTCAAATCCAGCTCAGACTGAAAATTTTATTTCTTGTTTTTTACACTCGGACGGTAAGCTTGGTGATTAGCAACAATGCTATTCTGAATTTGCTGAAAAGAATGGGAACTAAAAGCATTTGATGCTTAAAGCAGTGCTGAAAATCAACGGCACTCTGAGCTGGCGGCACCACCACGACGACACGGCGAGTATGCCACTGAGACAGGCGTTGGTGCAAACCCACTCACTGCAATAGCAGTAGTCGGTCGTTTGCGATGAAGTCTACAGCCACAGATAAGCAGACTGAAAAGGCACCCAATGCAACTGCTGTGCCCAGCATTGCTCCAGCAAATAAGAGTGGCATCTCTCCCTCATAACTTTGAAACTTTTGAGAACGACACGGTGGATAAGACAAGCTATCGGGCTAGTCGGTCCTGCATCACATTGGTCAACAGCACTTAGACACATGGACGACATAGCGATGACATAGCGCCTATGTTGTGTTTTGTGTTCAGTCCATGTGTCTAAGCGCTGTTGACCAATGTGAAACATGGTGGACTCACCCACATCTCTTCTTACACTGAAAAAAAGAAACTCCTCATAGTAGCACCCGCAGCAGTAGCTAAGATAATAGAGTGCCGACCAGGCTGCACTGCTCTACGATGATGGGGACTTTCCCACAAAAGCAGGAAGGTGCAGGCAGTCTACCGATTCTGCACTGCGAATACCTCTGCTGAAAATGAGAAGCCTTTAGCACAACGAAAGCGCACTACATATACATTATTCCATGAATGATGTTGCTCCCTTGACAACCACATTCTACTGAATAATGTCAAACATAATGCACGGGGAACAGCATGCTTACCGCATTTTGATAACGAAGATCATAAAGCTCCCTTGCAACACGTTCTAGCTCGGCATACTCAGTCCTTGCAGTCTCAAGGGCCTTCTTGGCCTCCTCCACTTCAGCCTCCACAGAAGTCAGTTTACTCTCAGCTTTGCACAGATTCCTGAGAGAGAGCACAAGAACACACAGTCAACAGAAACCCCTGCAGCAACCCCCGTTGAAAGTGCGGGCCAAATTTACTTCACTATAAAGAAACTAAAAATGAAGTGTTCTGTGGACATCAACTTACAAAAACTGAAATGCTTTGTTACATAAAGGATCTCGCCACACTGAAGTTCATTAAACCGCGGTTTAGGTGTATTGTTAAAAGACAAGGCGATGGAGGCGACCTCCTGAGCTCTCATCCTTCTATTTTGGCACTCATTTCTAGCCCCCTCAACTTATACACCTGTCACACGGGCATTTCGAAGGCCCTCGAACCGATAGTCTATCGACTCGAAGGCGATCGAGCGCTGCTACACGGCCAGTTTGAATGGCCATCGAGTCAATAGTCTATCGAGTCGACGGAGCAGCCCGGAACTCTATCGAGATTTCGAGGGCCTTCGAGCGTTGCCCAAGGTTGCTGGCATTGCTTCGAACGACAACAAACATGGCGGCGCCCTTCAAAGCCAGACCCCTCGCTTCGGACTGAATTCTCGTTGTTGCTGCCTTTTTCTGTCCGTTCACTGGTCATAAATGGGGCACCGGTCTTTCGCTTTGTCTCATCTTGCCTATAAGAAAATGTATAAGTGATAAATTTGCTTTATTTTTTATTTAGAGTGACAATTCTGCCGCTGCTAGGCCTAAGAGGAGAGTCGGTTTGTTGACAGTGATGGTTCCCGTTTTGACAACCAGATGGCGCCACTAGAGGCTGAGTTTATTTTTGCGTCTCTGCTATCATACGCTGAACTAAGAGTGGGAATGCTCCTTCGTTTAGCGTACGTAAGCGTGCATATGCTCGTGGTACGTAGACAGCATAAATTTATGCTCTTTTCTCACTGTATTTGTGTACGCCGCGAGCGGCGACGTGGTGCGCACAGCGAGAAGCAGCAGCGGCGCGACCGTTCCATCTCGCCCGGGCGTCAACAGATGAAAACAGGTTAGGGGTGTGCGAATAGTGGTTTTTTGATTCGAAGCGAATTCGAAGCGAATAGCAATTTTCTTCGAATAATTTCGAAGCGAATAGTTCGAATAGTACTTCTGGCACTAAAAAGAGGCTGAGTGTCAGTAGGCATTTCCAAAACCATTTATTTTCCTAACACACGATGCCATTACACACTGCACTGAGGCTTTATTTAAAACCACACTTCAAAATTTTAACACCTAGAGTGAAGAACAATTTTTACTGGCAATTTATACTGGAAGAACAACTTTTACATTCCAAGGCTTGCATTCCCTCGAGCAAGAATGGAAACGGCTGTACAAAACTCGCGCCGCAAGCGAAACGTCATTCGCCCTGGCAAAATTGTCCCCGGTAGTACTTCCGAGCAGCACTCAGCATCGCGCTTCCATCAAGAATGCTCTCAGCCTCCAACGTATGGGAGTGCCCGAGTTGCGGCGACGGAGTTCGGCACACCACCGAAGATGGCTCAATGCCCTGATTACGGCGGCGTTCCGTTCCCATCAACGCGCAAGCAGTCAGAATAGTAAGAAAATACGCCAGTCGTAGATGCCGAGCGTTAACGGCAGTAATCCTCCACGGGTGCACAATAAGCTTAGCGTTATCACACGCTAAACGCGCCCTTCCCATTGACGTAAGTATACACTTCGGCGACATCGAGTCCCCGCGCTGCCGCTGAATTTTTCGCGCCTCCGCCGGTAATATGATGGCTTGCTTGAAAGCTGCCGAGAACGGTCGCTCATGTTCCGTACGCATGATTCGTCACCTGATTGGGTGAAGCGATAGCGCGGTA
Organism: Amblyomma mixtum; assembly: GCF_055824585.1. NCBI lineage: Eukaryota > Metazoa > Arthropoda > Arachnida > Ixodida > Ixodidae > Amblyomma > Amblyomma mixtum. Next base: position 45,267,108 of record NC_143013.1, read on the forward strand.
GGGCTGCGTGTTTATCTTTGCATCTGTCCTATCTGGTAATCTTTTCCGCAACTCTAACGGGAAAAAAAATCGAGAGGCGGTGGACCGGGCGCGGCTTAGGTGCTTATCTGATCTTCCAGCCAGCGTCCGCGCGGCGGACGCGGTTGTTGCGTTGTGTGACGCGCGTCTTTTTTCGTTTTTCTTTCTTTCCTCTTATCTTTGAACTCTCCTTTATCTGCACGTGGCAGCGGTGGTGGCTCGGCAAGAGCCAGTCGGCAGGCCCGTACACTTTCCTTTTCATCCTTCGCTCAGTCGCAACAACAACAACAACAGTAAACTGAGGTTTCTTGTTTTGAAGCTTAGACGACTGATGGCTGTGCTCTTCCGTCTTTGCGTCTGCCTCGATACCATGGCAGCGACGCGGCTTAAGTGCGGAGGCTCGGAGACGGCCAGAACGCAGGATCTTCAGCAAGAGCGCTTCGCCCTCACCTTTATTTCGTTTGTAGCTGGGTTCGCAACCCGACCTGGTTGTGATTCGTGTATTGACTGACCCCCGAGCGTTGAAAGCGCGATAAAAAAAAGCCATCTATGCGGCAATACTCGGAACTGAAACCACATAAAGCAAGCAGGCAAGCGCCCCAGAAACACTATTCGCGCGAGGCGAATACTTCGAAATTTCGAATACCGAGAATTCGGTTCGAAGCGAATATCGAATACCGTGCTATTCGATCGAATATTCGAAATTATCGAATATTCGCACACCCCTAAAACAGGTCCTAGTTTTTGCGGCGAGCGAATCCGCTTCGCTTGCCGGATTGTTTAACAAGTGGGAACGCGCCTTATGACTGCAAAAAAGTGTATTTCAACGTTTAGTTAAATTTCGTCAATATATTTTTGTTATTTGCGCGAAACCGAACGTAGCGAATGTGGCGCCACACGAGCTTGGCGTAAGACGCGAGAACGATTTCAATGGCCATTGAGATTTGCCGTGTAGCAGCGTCACAACTCCCTCGAGTTCGATGGCGATCGAAAATCTCGATGGCCCTCGACTCGATGGCCATTGAAACTGGCCGTGTGACAGGGGTATTACACATTTGGGAGCACTGCCCCGTTGAACATGGTTGGGGGCGGTGCCCATGACAACTTGCCTTCCACTACGACCTCCAGCACCAAAGCCAGCTATTGCAGTCACTGAAGCGTGTGCACATAAAGCAGTCCCGCAGGCTCACTTGAAGCACACACTACATTAAAGACACTGAGCTTTTTTTTTTTACAGCAACAAAAACATAAATGGGCGACTAGCAAGGCCACGGCATCCTAAATACTATACTCCATCTCACAAAATGTTTACAGCACTACGAAAGGTATAGCTTTCTCGTCCAATCAGGATGGCGCGCACCACATGACTGTGTTCCTAAACTTCCGTCGCCCCGCCACTTAGTGACAGGTGGCTCCATCTATGTGAAAGAAGGCGTACTAGTAGTTAGCTGCTTCTATCTTTAGCAGGTGACGCATGATGTCTTTTTTTTTCTTTTTTTTTTTTGTCACCACCTTTTCGTATCAGTTTCTTTGTTATTTTCACAGTTATTTCCAATGGCCCTGTCATGCGTATATAAATTTATTTACTCCGGTGCGGTCACTCCACCAGTAAGCGGGTCAAATACAGGCCTGGGCAGCCGAATGTCGATGGTGGCAAAATGCAAAACAAGCCCATGTGCTGTGCGAAAGTCAGCACACAAGTGGTCAAAATTAATCCGGAGCCCTCCACTATGGCGTCTGCCACATCTCATCAGAGACGATGTCGTCCTCGTTTTTGTTAACTGCACAGTGACAGTACTGAATGGTCCAGACTTGTGAGCACACATTTAAGGCATCATGCTAGCACGTTAAAGGGGCTTATCTCATCGTCCACATCATAACACCATTCAGCATTGCTGGTTGTGTTGTCCTCCAGGTTGACAACAGTAACCGGTCCTCAGTCAACAACATCGTTGATGATGTGGTCCAGTTTTCTCATCACATCTTCCTCACTGATAACATGCTGCAGATAATTCTTCCATTTCTCAGCAGTCACTTGCATGATGCTTGCCAAACCAGAGGCTATAGGTCTTGGAGGCTTAAATGTCTTGTTTTGACTGACCACGAAACCCTTGACGTCGCTCCAAACTTTCTATCGGATTCAGTAGGCAGTGGTAGGGTGGCAGGTGCACAAAGAGATGGCTAGCAGCTTCGGCGATGCAGTCCACACGGTATCGGTCCCCACCTGTGTTCACGTTGACAAGTTTCATGAGCTTGACCTTCACCATGTTGCTGCTGCATGAGACACCTTTTCCAGAGAGCCAATCATGTATATCCTTTTTGAGGCTACTCATCCGTGGCACTTTATCCTACTTCACAGCACGCTTTTTTGGTGACAACACTCGGCCTGCCTTCAACGTCGTTTACTCGCACACCTGGGCGAGTTTTGCCATCCCCTTGATGTGTGCATTCATACTTGAACTGCCCCGCACTCGACGCAAAGCGCTTCAAGAACAATTAAAGCCGACAGCTTCCCCTGCTTGAGAAAACAGCGCACAATCGGTGTAGAGCACATAGGCGACGCAACCGACTCGGCCGAAGCATTGTTGAAAAATGGCAATGCATCACTACTTTGCAGCAGGCCTCTGCAGAGCTGCGTCCGTATGGGCTTCGTCTGTTAATTTCACCAATAATTGAAACACTCTACCATTTAAATCTACGAGTCCAAATTATTCTTCAAATTGCTGTGCTTATTTTTTGATTAATAGTCCTACACTGCTCAAATATTTGATTGGACGACAGAGCTCAAAGTTGATATAAATTCGTAATATTCCAAGGCTGGAGTGCGTTGTGTGCAAGGTGCAAAATTGCAGGCGTTCTGAACAATCTCCAGCGCGACTACGGATGATTATGACAAGCACATATGAGTGACGACTACAAATCGAGCACCGAGCGCCGCCTGTACATTGCCAACACCCCACTGCCAGTCGCGTGTTACACATAGCGAACAATGAGCGCTGGCGCACTGCCCGCACGTTGCCTATGCCGCGAGCGCGGGGTGGCACATGCCATCATAAATCTTCAAAGCTCATACCGCTCAGATGTCTTGATGCTTGACTGTGCCCTTGTAATCTCCATAGAAGTGGCGTCCAGCTGCTTTGTGACACTCTCCACCTTTTGCTGGACAGAGCCCATGCACTGGCCAGTGACGTCCATGATTTTTGCATGAAGTCTAAGAGCAGAAAACAACACCAATGGCATGAAACAATACAGCTGTGCTAAGGAAGAATGCGAAAGCATTAAAGTGTTGAGTCATGCTATGTTGCAGAGCGATTATGAGTCATGACTATGACAACAAGGAATGACTATGCATAACGTCTGTACAAATCTAAACACCTTGCCCTATGTTATTTGTAAAGTGCCAAGTCGTGCTACATTGCAGAATGATTGAGTCATGCCTACGCATACTTTGTACAAACTCTATACACCTTACATTACGTTACTTGTAAAGTGCTGAGTCATATGTTGCAGAATGACCATGAGTCATGATTTCATAGGTCATAGAATGTCACGTATCATTATTCATGACTATAGATGTTCACCTACATGTGCCGTTACATTGTACACCGACATACTGCACCATCCGAATTTCGTGCCACAGACGGCAGCGGACGGCTTTTGTGCTAATGAGATGTAAAACATTTTCATGTGCAGCAAATAAACCTTTAAACACTCCTCCAATGTAGCCAAAGTAAATAGAAGTCACAATATAATTGAATCTCGACAATCTAAACTAAAAGGGGACTGGCACTCTTCATACTATGCAAACTTCAACATAAAGCGAGCTCGGTCGGAATGAGGGACTCACTAACTGCGTCACATGGGTAGGTAGCTGCATTGGAAACGCAGCAGTGCGCGCTAGGCCTTTTTGTGCACATGTGGTCGCCCAGTACTGAAGTAGGTGATGCGTTTGCTGATGCTTCCGATTCACCAGTACCATATCCATGCCACCGGCGTGCCATTTCCTCATGGCCATCAAAAATAATAATAATAATAATAATAAAAAACTCCTACTAAAAATCGCATGCGGGACAGGAAAAAGCAGGAAAAAATGGAGTGCAGCGATGAATGCCATCATTCTAGAAGCGAGGGCACCCCATCTTCAGTGTTCCATCAAAATCATCAAAACTCCACTGAAACTCCATTGACCAAAAAGAGCAAGGCCTAACTTGAATTGGATCGACCAATGAAACGAGGATTATTTGTTCCACAAGCCTAAAATATCCACTCCAGATTGTCAGTGGAAATCACTGGAAGCAACTAGAGCTGTGTGAATATCTGCATGTTTTGCTGCACTGCGATGGCCTCGCAGTAGATACAACAGTCATGATGAAATCTGCTCCGCAAGGAGAGTACCTAAGCAGAAAGCTGTAGTGGAGAAAAATGCCTTTTGTTGACCATTTCCCCATATTGCGGAGCACTGTGGCTCAAGAAACTATTTTGAGTACTTTCCAGTTGATTTCAGCAATGAAACTTCAGGAGGCCATGAGAAATGACGCATACAAGCGGATAAAGCAGTTTAAAAAAAAAATCAATTTTTTGGCCATTTTCTGGGATTTCACAGTTGCGTCCCCCCCAAAGTCATGATGAAACACAGTATATACATTCTGGGCACAAACACAACCTTCTGATTTAATGCAGGCTAAGATCCAAACTAATAAGAAGCAATGCTTACTCCGTGACTTTCGCTTCCACTTTGTTCCATGATGCCATGGCTTCGTTGTACTCTGCATCAAAGACAAGGGCGTAGCTATAAAATTCAATCTCATAAATACAGAGAGTGCCACTAAGTGCAACAATATGCACGAAGCACTGTAAAAGCCTGCACGCGAGATTGTACCGAGTGCACATGCACTTTCAACAGAGCAAGCAAAATGAAGGGTGGTTTAGTGGGATGAGGGAAGTGGTGGAGGCAGGAACCCAGGCACCTTGCCCCAAGAAGCAGGAACCTTATGATGTTGTGCAGAGTGACGTTGCACGACCAGTGGCTGGCGCTACTGCTGTTTCAAAGTTGATCAAACAAACTCTAAAAGTGTTTTCGAATAAAGGACAGGTGTTGGAGAAGCCCTGATCAGTCATGCAAAGCCAGTAGCACGAAATGCTCCTGTTCCCAAGTGGCAAGCCCGTTGTGCCTATAGGTGGTGCAGCCAGGCCACTAATATTTTATTTTTCCTTCTTTTTGTGGCCCATCCTAACATATGTCCCCAAGTGGCGGGCATACAAGAACAGTTCCAAGGGCAGCCTTTTATCTGCCAAGTCCCACCACAGTGCTGGTCCAGTAGAACAAGTTCACTGCTCCAGATGCACCAGGATACATAGCCCACTAGTATACCACTTGCAATGCGTCAGTTTTCCAGTGGGTGCAAGCGCATCCCCCCTGCCTGGCTGTGCTCAGCTCTCTCAGGGAAACCAACACTTAGAAAATGTGCCACATGCCTCCCCCTCAGAGGGGATGGAAATGCATCAGGAGGTAGACCGGGCAAACCTTTCTTGTAGGTGGCCACAGTTTTCTCTAACTGGGCGAGCTTCTTCTTGTCGGGAGCGGCTTTGGTGACTCGCTCCTTCTGCTCCTCCAGCTGGGTGGTGAGGGAAGCATGCTGCCCCTTCAAGCCCTGGCCAAGACAGAGGGTGAAAACAAGAAAGAAAAATTCAGGTCAATCTGCCTTTATATTAACCCTTTCACTGCCGAGAAAACTCGGGCGACCACATATGCACACCCCCTGCTTCTCCCGGGTAAACTCGTTTTGGCTTTTTAACTGCGGCGACTTCAAATAAAGGTGGGAGTCGAGACGTTTAATCCGATTTAAATTAGGGAAATCGGCCGCACAGGACAATATAATTCGAAGTTTGTAAGAACGCTCGGAATGTGCAGATCGATTTCCCACAGTGAAAAGACGAGTTTAGATTCCTCTTCAGTGCACCTTTAATGCTGACAAATACAAGTCAAATGGCTACTAGCAAAGTTAAGAAATGCCTTGCTTGCTTTCTAGTGAAAAGCCATACAAGTGACACTAGTTACCTCAAAGATCTCTGGATGCAGACCATGCTCTCTTAAGAAGCACTGCTATTCCCATCACTGTAGTGAAGCTTGACATGGGTAAATCCCAAGAAAGCCAGTGACACTGAGACCCAGTGTGCAGGTTGCCACAAGAAAAGTGCATCCTGACGCTGGCAACATGGCAGTCCAGCTTTGGCAGCACATCTCAAAGAGAACCTCTGAGTGCCAGAGCTGTGAGAGACTACTCCACCTGCTCGCTGACGGTGGCAACATGGCTGCAGTCTAGCTTTGGCAGCTTATCTCGAAAAGAACCTTTGAGCACCAGGGCTGTGACAGACTATTCCACCTGCTCCCTGATGCTGGCAGCATGGCTGCAGTCTAGCTTTGGCAGCACATCTCAAAAAGAACCTCCGAGTACAAGAGCTGTGACATACTATTCCACCTGCTCTGCACTGCCAAGCATGACACGCCCATACAGCCGCAGGCTCCCGTACTCATGAAAGCAGCTTTGCAAGGAAAGTTTATCTACTTCCAACCACCCTCCAAATCAGCAAACAAACTGAAGCACTGAAGAACAATAAGATGGCCGTACCATACTGATTTGTGCTTTTGCATCTCCCGTGCCGCAGTACGATGTATAGTTCGTTGCACCTATCATTAGAAGTGGGGACTGTGTTCCACCCCTAGACGGCACCAGGAGTCTGAGGCACCCGTTTTGTGGCTTCCAGTGCATTTTCTTCCTGCGCATGTCAGGAGCTGTGCAGACAGCGTGGATATTGATAGGCAAGGGTAGTGCGGGACGACATGGTTCTTATGGAAGGAGGGTGAGACAGTGTGCGTCAAGCAGGCAGCAGTGCGAAGAAAAGTCTTCTACTGGGTTGAAGGCTGGCAACCCTGGCTTCCACCAGTGTAGTAATGGCAGGCATCCTAACAGTTGGCGGCCATCCGAGCGTGGTCCTCTTCGCTGTTGACGTGTGGCCTGCTTTCCAGCCTTCCACCCAGCAGAAGATGCTTCCTGCTCAGCACACACTGCCACATGTCTCCCTGAATCTCCAGAGAACTAACTCACACCCTCCTTCCACAAGAACCATGTCATCCCTCGCTGCCCTTGCCGGTCACTCTTCGTCCTGTCCGCTTGGCTACTGACATGCACAGGAAGAACATGCGCTGGCAACCACAATATGGATGCCTCAAACCCCTGCTGCCATCTGGTGGTGGAACACAATCCACACTAATAGTACAGGCACAACAAACGATACAGTAGACCATGCTGTGCAGGAAGTACAAATGTGCAAATCAATATGGTACAGGCCTCGTACATGGCAGATTAATTAAAATGGTCATCACTGACAAAACAGGAACATTTCTTTTCTCAATTTTTTCAATCATGTCTTTTAGTGAGATAACACTTATACCTAGTGGCCATTCCCGCATTTAGCCGTTGTTTTTCTAAAGCCTGCTTTGTGGCAGGCTGCCCCTACTGCCCATCAGGCTATGGGAAACCTGCAAGGTGTGTGCATGCGAGCATGTCAGACAACGAGACACAACTAAGAAGACGACGAATGTGATGTGGGGTTTAGTCCCAGGGAATCCTTGCTGAAATGCTGAGCCGGAAGATCTGTTGGCGATCCTCTGAGAAGCTGCTTCAGCTTGTACTCATCTTCGTCGTCGTCTTGGTTGTGCGGTGTTCTCCGAAGCCTATTTTGTCCATTGCAATATATATACTGCCCACCATGGCAGGTGGTAGTTCAATTGATGACGGTCAAGAGGGGTTGCTCGGGAAGAGCAACATGGGTCTCCAAACCCTGTCATTGGCAGCACATGCCATCACAGGGCAATAGTGCATTGCTTCACCACTGCACCAGGAGTGGTATCGGGACTATCAGGGATCTATGAATGTAAAGTAGAGAATGGCCAATTCCGCATATATGGGCATTAGCCCATTGTCTCTATCTGGACAACTTCCATCAGTGAACAAAAAATTCAAACACCAGAACTGAAGTGAGAATCTTAGTGCTAGTGCACCTAATGCATTTGGCCCAGTTGGTTTGATTTATGGCATTTAACATCCCAAAAGTGACTCAGGCTGTAAGGGATGCCACAGTGGAGGGTTCCGTACAATTTTGACCACCTGGGGTTTAAAGTGCACTGACATCGCACATTACATGGGCCTCTAACACTTTGCCACCTTAGAAATGCGACCACTGCGGCTGGGATTGAACCCATGTCTTTTGGGTCAGCAGCCGAGCACCGTAGCCACAGAGCAGCCACAGTAGCGCATTCGGCCTAACTGTGCAAATCGACCATAATTTTTTTTTTCTCTCCTCCTAGCTGTTTTTCTTCTGCTCATACTTCTGCAGAATCACAGCATATAATCACCTGAGCAGAACAACGCATTCTTAGCTGTAGGAGAGTGCCTGTCTTGTCCTGTGTTCAGACGTTGGCGAACGTCGCAATGACTCCTACCCCCGAATGCCACAAAGAGGGGTCCTCACCTTCACTTCCACCTGGAACTTCTGCAAGGCATGCTTCGAGGCAGTGACGTCCTTGCGGAGAGAGTTGATCTTGTCCTCCAGTATGGAACGGCGCTCGTGGAGGTCTCTCGCCTTGTTCTCCAAAGCTGTCAGCTGGGACGTCAGCTGTTCCACCTGCTCTGCATTCATGCCCTCATCGAGCACCGTCTGGCCCATCTTGCCACGCATCACACGGCCGCCACCGCCACTCATGGTGCCTGCAGCAATCATTAGGTTGGGGAGCACACCAACACATTCACGAGCCATGCATAGCAACACTAATGAGTGGCACTTGCACATGCCCTCTACTGAGGAATCCATGACAGTGAAAATCAGCTGCTGCAGAAGTAATTTGCCACCACCACTCTTACTAAACTATCCCAGCCAATTGTATGTACAGTCACGAGCAATATGAGAGAGAACAAAGTTTGAGCAGTCATTTCATTGACTGCTCTATAATTACGTGTGACAGCCTCAGTTCTTTCAGTGTTATAACTAAGTTTCCTGTTGGCGTATAATGTCCAAAAGTCATAATCCCACTTAGTGGAGAAAGAACATGAAAATTTGCAATTTTTTTGCAAAAGCTTTGTTCCCTCTCATATTGCTCACGACTGTACAGGGTGGTCCAAAAGACAGAGAAAGTAAAAGTTGACCATTTTAGAACGTGAAGCTAGAAAAACAAATTTAACCAGTATGAAAATTCATGTTCAGTGTGTGGTAGTAAATCTGTAGAAAAAACTGAACATACTTTGCTAGACTGTAGCAGGGTCATTCCACGCCAAAAGCACCATGTTTGCGCTGGACCATCTCCAATTTCATTTAAAAAATTGATGACTTTTTACTCAAGCATCAAAAGCAATCTCCCTTAATATTTAGCGGCAAAAAAATTTTCCCGTCATGTGACAGCCCTTTCAATTTTCCAGACTAATGCAAAACTAGGTCTCCATAAAAATTCACCATGAAATGTCTATTCCCTTTTTCATCCTCGAAATATTTTTGTGGAAAATGTATACGAGTTGTATTTTTTTATCATGTGTCAAGACATTGCCTGCACAAGGTTTTCATGTTTTGTTCATGTTTTTATGTTCATGATGTCAAGCATGGCTACGAAACCAGCCTCCATTATTTTGCACCAGTCCCGACTGCCGCCCACATTCAATGGTTCACCAGACGAGGATCTTGAAGAATGGCTGGACCTGCTTGAGCATTTCGTTGCATTCAACAGTTCAGATGACCAGACGAAAGAGAGGCATGTTTCATTCGCCGTGGAAGGACCAGCGAGAATTTGGTTCGAAAACCACGAAGCTTCTCTGGCAACGTGGGAATCATTCAGGCGAAATAAAGACTCGGTTGGGGATAGCTGGTGAAAGATGAGCGCAAATACTAGACAATCCACGAAGAAAGAAACAGCAGGGCAGGCGCTACTGTGCTTGTGTTTCTCTTTTCTTCGTGGATTGTCGAGTGTTTGCGCTCATCATTCACCATGAGAGTTCCTGAAGACATTAACAAGCATCATCAAAAGAGATAGAATGCAGTTGCTTCTACAGTCACGCATCCAGCACCTGAATGCGACAGTGACCCCATACACAAGAAGAGAAACGGAAAAACAATGCCGTATTTGGTTGACCAACAGAAGCGCTGAGCTGCAAGTATTTAACTATGGTGACTGCATTTTTGCCGACATCAAAAACGCGTGGTGCTGTGCAATGTTCGGCGGCTGTGTGAACAAGACGAAGACTCATTTAAATGCTGCCAAGTGGTGTTGAGGTACACAGAAATTTTGTTCTTATGACAAGGCCTCTAAGCCGCACAGCTGACAATGGGGACAATGCAGCGAGACTGTGTGCTTGTCTTCATAACGGTCTTGTCCCATGCCCCTCTTGAAAAAGAAGGGCTGAGTGAAACCGTCCTGCTCTAATGGTGATAAAAGCTGCTGTGATGTGTTAAGACTCAAAGGCGCCTTCCTATGAAGCCTAGCTAAAGGAAAGCCAATTTTTTAGGTACTGTTGTTCGTAAACTTCTACCCAACTTCCTGTATACTGCGGCCTTGCTGCCTATGTTTCATGTGCTTTTTTTTTTTCCCCCTGCTTGGAGCCCACAAAGTTGAATTTCATGTTACAGTCGTTGTTGCACTACATTCGAGGAAATGCGGCATTCTGGCAATAAAATTTTTCATTACTAAGCAAAGATCACATTTTTCAGTGCAATCCTGTGAGAACTGCATTGTGCTAGTGTGAAACTTTTTTAATTTTTAAATATTTACTTTTTCTGTTACTTTTGTATCATCCTGTATGCTTGTATTGAAGGAGAGGTTCTTGTTCCTTCAGAAAGCCCTCCCCCTGGAGCCACCAATGCTAAAAGATCTCACCAGACACGTCGACAAGTTCCCCCTGAAGAGTGACCACACGATGACGTGTCGATCCCTGGAGGCCAATTCGGGTGGCCTGGTCAAGGTCATTGGCCACCAGAGTGTCTCGAAGGGCAAAATAGAAAGCTGGCAACACACTGGGGTCCTTCACCGACACCAGGTCGAACAGACGGGGCACATTTTCAGGCCTGCAGAACAAGCATGCGAGCTCCAGTGCACTGACCAGCGGAACAGGCATTCATGCACTCACTGCAGGATGTATCATCACTCACTATAAGCAGTGCACATAATGATCGGAGTTTGAATACATAAAGACACTGAGTAAGCATCATGCAGGTACTCGCCACAAAAGTAGTGCCAGTGGAGCTGACTGAGCATTACTGCCACAAACTGAGCGTAGCACTTTAAAACCAAAAGGGGGAGCCTGTAAAGTTGAGTATCGCGTGTTGCGGAAATAGACGCGCCCCGTAAAATGCTTCTTTCAGCTAAACGGGCTCATTGTTCGAGCTCAAATTTTGCATAGAAATGGCATTTGGTCGGCAGAATTTTTTAATACCACGTTTGCTTGGGGTACTTACCTGATTCGAACAGAATAAGTCGGATATTCACATCGTCTGCGGCGACGACGAAGGAAATTAAGCTGCTCTGTCAGCTGTCGCACCGGTGGCGCCATCTCGTTTGTTGGTCATGAACAATCAGAAAAGGAAGGGGTTTTGGGGGGTTTGAAGACGCTCTTTCAACTGGTTTTTTAATGCTCACAGAAAACTTAGCTTGGCAAAACTTAGTTTTCAGCAAGCTAAGTTTTCTGTGAGCATTAAAAAACCAGTTGAAAGAGCGTCTTCAAACCCCCCGAAACCCATTCCTTTTCTGATTGTTCACGACCAACAAACGAGATGGCGCCACCGGTGCGATAGCTGACAGAGCAGCTTAATTTCCTTCGTCGTCGCCGCAGACGATGTGAATATCCGACTTATTCTGTTCGAATCAGGTAAGTACCCCAAGCAAACGTGGTATTAAACAATTCTGCCGACCAAATGCCATTTCTATGCAAAATTTGAGCTCGAACAATGAGCCCGTTTAGCTGAAAGAAGCATTTTACGGGGCGCGTTTATTTCCGCAACAGTCGATATTTGTTATATCTAGGACACCGTGCACTGTTAGATTATTCACTAATTCACCAACTGCTTGTTCATACTCAAGATGCACAACAGACTTCTAATACCAGCTAGCTCCCATGTTCTCCTCTCAGGACCATTCAGACATGAGTAACAAAGACATGCACAGTGCAGACAACAAAGCAGGGCACCAGTGGTGGTTTTGTATTCTACAGACTCTTGCAAAACTCATGGTTTACAGTGGTTTATAGGGGTTTAACGACTCAAAGCGACTCAGGTTATAAGAGACACAGAAGTGAACGGCTCTGGAAATTTCGACCACTGGGATTCTTTAACGTGCACTGACATCGTACAGTACACGCGCCTACAGCATTTCGCTTCCATCGAAATGTGACTGCCACAGCCGAGATTGAACCCGTTTCTTTCAGGTCAGCAGCCAAGAGCCATACCCATTCAGTCACCGCGGTGGCTTTATTGTAAAACACAGTACAGTAATCTTGTTAAGGCATACTCACTTAAACAGTAGTTCTGCTCAGGACGTATACTCCATTTCATAAATAGCAGGCAATGCTCCCAAAGCTAGTGCTCCTCCAAAAAGTAGTTCGCCATACAACTAAAGTGAGCACAGACATATTCAGTTTCGACAAATATCAAGTACCAAGACTGGCAATCTCCTGCACTTCATTTCACGTCTTGCCGCAGTTTCGTCCTGTGACTCGATATTTCGAGAAATAAGAATGACACGCGGCGGTATGACACGCGGCTGGCAGGGCGAATCGCTCAGACGCCATCTGTGCCGAAAAAGTAGTGCACACTCAAAAAATTACAGCCAGAGGGTCCGAACACTGAGCACCTCACAGCTTCAACCATGATTTTCCATGCTAGCTCTTCGTTTTATGCCGCTCTTAATTTTCGTCCAAACACATGATGGTTCAGCAGGTGCACTACTTCCGCTGCCTCCGCTGCATTTCCTGCTATGCATGAAACGGAGCATAGTCAAGTGAAATCTCTAAGTCAGTTTCCATTCAACCTCATACATTTGGTGCCCGCTTATGACGTAGTGGCTTATTGTGAACACCTTGGTTAGCACATACCTATCTTTGTGTATGATGCTGCAGGGGTCTCGCGTAAAGCAGCCATGAGCTACACAGTGCATTGCAAGAGAACTCCACCGGTACTTCGAACATGTAGACCACAGCAACGCATTAAGAGATGCATGCTGACAACAGGCATAGCACGCGATGAGAATGCTTGTAACTGCTGAGACTACCGGAGGGAGCGACCTCCCACCTCCTGTCACTGGGGCCCCACCATCACCCCTTTCAAAGGCACTGGTGTTCGAGTGCGCTGGAGCCCGGCCACACGGGTGTGCCCTTCGCCATAGTATATCACATATCACTGTCACATAACTCTGCTGGTTGCAGAAAACTAATTTTCCTCCAAGAGCCACAGCCGCCATTCCCATGTTCCTGGCTGACCAGCGTCATCACTGCACATCTGTGATTCTGCCTCATCTCGTTGCACTGTCACATCATCGGCATTGCTATGAACCATGTGCTTCCCAAATAACACCACTACCCAGCATATCTTGCGTTGAGGCAAAGCTCCAAGTGTTGAACTTCACAGGAATCGTCCCCTGTGAAGGGCCCTTCACACAATATTTGCAGCGGGACGACTGTGTAAGAACCGTCACCTTTAGCATGTTCAGAGTCATATACAGTCAGCTGAGACTTCTTCAGCGTGGGTCGATACTGACATTGTTTCCTCCATCACTGGCGAAATATCATCCAATGCAAGTGATACCGACAAGGAAGGTGAAGACAGCTAAGGCCCTACCACAGGAGAAATTGCAAACACGGGGCCTCGCCCAAACACGGGATCTGCTTTAAGTGCTGAAGCTGTACTAGTAACTGTGAGGCATAAATGAGATCGCTGTAATTCTAGGTGAAAAAAAACTTCCCTGTGTGTCTTCTTTCAAGGAATACCTCAAGCATCATCCTTTACCAGTTCAGTGGACATATTTAGGTTATTCTCAGTTAAGGCGTACTGCTGCCTTGTGCGCAATTTTTTCACAGTCTCACGAGGTTCGCTTTAACGGGGTCTCATCGTAGCAGCCAGTGACATCTCATGACAGGCAAGGCAGAAAAATGGGATAGTGATGAATGTGTGAGCTTGCCGCCTCCCTTCAGGTGCATGTCAACTTGACAGCTGACACAATATGCACACTGAACATGCCTTTCCAAATAAAGGTCTGGAAGCACAGTTCTTATGTGTGCATGTGTCATCTGCCATATGTCTCTTTTTGTGCTGCTTGTCTCAAGATGAAGAACCACTAAGCCCCATTGTCTGCACTCACACAGGTGCCGACGGCAACTTGCACCATGATGAGTGAAGGATACAAGTGACAGTTCAATCACGACTCACACAATTAGGCTGCAAGGAGCCCATATTGCTACCAGCTGCATTGCTCAAAATACATGCGTACAGTATTGGATCATTTTACCATCAGACTTACGTGGTAATTTTCCTCGTTGTATAGGGAATCCAGCGATCCATCTAGAACACATAAAATATAATTAAAAATTATTAAAAATTCCACAAGATACCTTGCTTTGATACCTTCACTGTTATTCTTTGCTAGCAATTCATGATGGGGAGCAATTTAAGGGGGGAGCCTGGTCTTGAAAACAAAATTTTATTAATCTAGTCATAGTTATGAAATTTTCAGGGCACATGTATTTTTGTGCGCTGATTCTAGATATGTCATTTAATTTCATGTAAAACAATTCCTTGAGCACTTATGCAACTTTCATGCAAGCATTTTGGGAAGAGTTTTGAAGAAAATTTGCTGTGGGGAAACTCGCTGAAATGTATGCCATTGGGTTCTCCTGACACCAAGGAATGCAATAAGGGTAAAATTATCATCCTGGCTATCATAGAACTTGAGTAATAGGGTACTGAAGCAGCCACTTCAGAAACAGGAATACACACTTTTCTTCTCATTTCTGAAGTGGCAGCTTCAGTACCCTATTACTCAAGTTCTATGATAGGCAGGAAGACAATTTTACCCTTATTGCATTCCTTGGTGTCAAGAGAACCAAATGGCATACATTTCAGCAAGCTCCCCACAAGAACTTTTTTAAAACCCTTTTCCCCAAATACTAGCATAAAAATTGCATAAGTGCTCAAGGAATTCTTTTACATAAAATTAAATGACATATTTAGAGTCAGCACACAAAAATGCATATTCCCTGAAGATTTCTTAACTGTGACCTCATTAATAAACTTTTTTTTTCCAAGACCAGGCTCCCCCCTTAACAAACTGTCCACAAACTGCCATAATCCTAACAAAGCACCATTGTTGGCAAGATCTGTATATGTGATGATGAATTTTTCATGGAGCAAGGGCAGCTTTTGACTAAAGAGTGGCATGGCCCAATGCATTTGAGTGTGCACTAGGTGGGTCCAAGACCCATTTCCCAAACATTCCACCCTGGATAAGACGAGCACAAGGTGGGTGCTCAACAGCACTGATGACTGCACCCGTCCTGCATGCAAGGTGGACACTCAAACCACTAGGCCACATATTTGGTGGCACTGAAGAGTAATCTATTCAATTAGGCTGATTTAATTACAGTCAAGCCCACTTATAACAATATTCAAGTGCCATGGAAATACCATTGTTATAACCAATAATTGTTATAACAGGGTTGTGCCAAAAAAAAGAAAAGACGACAAACTTCAGAGCATTTATTGACAGTAAATACTCGCAGGGGTTTGATTGTTCTAATGCCTGTAAAAGTTCGTTAATTCAAACTTCAGGGAACCGGAAAAATGTTCACCAATGACCAAAGCACCGCCATCACTGCGCCACCGGGAGCTTCGCGCGCCTCCACGTCACAGGAATCAAGCCGGCTTTCCGGAAGTGATTCTTATGGGAAATTCAAGAAGCATGCAGAACTAAGGGTGCGGTGACAGCTGACAGGATAAAAACCGCACTGGCTGCACACGCGCGCACTGCACAGACTGATTGGGGTACACATGGCGTGCGTAGCCAATGCAGCAGCTCTCCTGACGCAATGACGCCTGCCTCTTTTGCTTTCATGGCGTTGCTGCGCCAGCTTAGTCCATTGGTCGGCCCCACACATGCACGCTTTTGTGTTGTAAGCATGGTTTTGCTAGTGTGGTTGTAGCATTTTTTTTCTTTTTCTGTAATGGTTGACACTCAATTACCTGATTTAATTGTTATAAACAATAATGTGCCTTGACAGCATTGCTATAAGCAATTTATTTTACCATAGAACACATGGCAAAGCTGATGGTGCCATGACCGACCATTGTTATATCCGATATATGGTTATAACCAGCATTGTTATAAGTGGACTTGACTGTATGTGTTTTGGCACATGTTTGGTCTACAAACTTCCCAAGTACCACATATGTACCATGTACTGCAAGAGCTCTCAGACTGACACACTGGTGGCCAGAGTGGATGACTGCCGATCATTTGGAATTGGTCCAACGAAGCTATCAAGTGGTAGCTGAAGGCCTTGTAGCCACCTTCAATGTCAAAAGCAACCATTTTGTCCCTTTGTCCATTCCTTTCAAAGGCATAGCGGAAGGGGAGCTTCTGCAACACACAGTGCACTAAGATGCACGACTGAGGCAAAACCAAGCATAGGTAACCATTCTTGAACTGCCCACTTCACATAATCCCCTGCGCTCCTTGGTTTCTGTGGCTGTTGGCTTCTTTCATATTTATAACGAGCCCCTCATTCCCCTTCCCTTGTTTGCTTAATTGCTTAGCGAGGGCCTCGGTTCTGGCAGCCTTGACGCCATAGGAAGCATAAGAGGGTTCTCACACAGCTTCCACCCTCGCCGTTCGATGGCGTTCTACGTCACACCAGCGGTAACTCAGGACGTTCCACGTCCGCCGCTTACGAACGTGGGTGGCACTGATGAACACTCCCAAGGTGCGGTTATTTGTAAACATAAATACCCCCGAAAGCAGAAGACTTGACAGCCATCGCCGTAGCTCAGAGGTAGAGCACCGGACGCGTAATTCGGAGGTCGTGGGTTCGGATCCCACCGGCGGGATGTGGTTGTTTTTTCTTCTGCTTTTCTAATCAATTAGCTTTAAGCGACAGTAATATTCTTACTTGATCAACACCACAAAAAAAAATTAATTAATTAAAAAAAAAATCCCCTGTGCTCCTTGGTTTCTGTGGCTGTTGGCTTCTCTCACTTCACATAATGTTAGTTAACACACTAGCTGACACTGAAGTACCACTGAAGTACCACACAGCGTTGCATGCTGTGTTGTCCAGCTTGTAGTCAGACAACTAAGTTTTAAATTTGACGCAATTTTTTTTCCCTGCAAGGCAGCAGTTTTTTAACATGCTCCGAAGACACAGCAGCGTCAAAGTCCCTTGGCAGCCTCTGCATGCACAACGCGCACTCCGAAACATCGCAAATGTCAGGACTCCGCTTTGTCTGAGATTGATTTTATCAATGACCAGAGCAGCACAGCAGCTGAAGATGCTGCCTTTTCATCAGGATTCAATTCCGACATCAGTGACCACAGAAACCAGCCTGGAATACAGGCGGCCATGCTTCAGTGCCGAACTACACGGTATCCAGTTTTGTTGCTTCGTAGCAAGAATATCATTCAAGACAGAAGTTAAATTTTTTTTTCAAAGGTAGTGGCCAATAGAATACCAAACATTTTGCATATTTCATAAAATTATGATTTTTTTTTAGATACAAGTGTGTGCTTATACGTCTCGTTCAATTTTTCCTAAAATCTTCTTTTTGGCAAATAAAACTTTCTGTTGCAACACAACATAACTCGTTATTCAAACTTAGTGCCTAAAAAGCACATTTATTTAGGTTTGTTTTCGTGCATTGCATAAAAATATTTTACATGGAAAAAAGTAGTACTCAAACCTACAGAAAATGGTCATTTCCCCCACGGTACGGACAAAGTTAAATAATTTCCATTCATTCCCAAAAGTCCTGTGCATCCCCAAAGATGTCAAGCATCCTAAACTCATGTGCTTGCATTTAATAGGTGGTGTAATATGCATTGACTTTACTTTTCAAAGTGTTCCTTTTAGAAGACTTAAGGGGGGACATGGGTCTTAGAGCATTTTTTATTTACATACCAAATGCAATGAAACTGCACAGACTTATTCAGTTTTTTCTGCTGATTTCAAATATGCAATTTGTTTATTTCTACGCCAATTACTTCCTGAGATATTATTATATATCATGCCATTGTCTGCTCAAACAATAGAAAAAAAATGGGCCACCAGAAATTTAATTTTAATATGTGGGTAGATACTACAATGGGTGAGGAATGCAACGCTGGAAGCAGTTTTCAGTTTTTTGTCCGTGTGGACAAATGGGCTTAATAGTTAGTTTCCAAGTGAGTTAACCAGACATACAGTGCCAGAAAACATGACACACATGAAATTAACTATTAAGCCATTTGTCCACACGGACAAAAAACTGAAAACTGCTTCCAACGTTGCATTCCTCACACATTGTAGTACCTACCCACATATTAAAATTAAATTTCTGGTGGCCCATTTTTTTCCCTATTGTTTGAGCAGACAATGAGATGATTATATTAATATCTCAGGAACTAATTGGCGTAGAAATAAACAAATTGCATATTTGAAATCAGCAGAAAAAACTGAATAAGTCTGTGCAGTTTCATTGCATTTGGTCTGTAAATAAAAAAAAATGTTTTAAGACCCATGTCCCCCCTTAACATGTCAGAAATGCACCCATGACCTCTAAACTAAACACCTCTTGCAGCAATACAACAAAACTACTCGCATAAGCTTTAATGAAATGGATATAGCAAACAGAAAAACTGCCCTTTTTGTCCTCCAAGAACACTCCAGGTCTAACCAAACTCATCATCATCATCAGCCTGACTATGCCCACTGCATGGCAAAGGCCTCTCCACGTCCCTCCAATTGCCCTGTCTTTTGCCAGCTGCGGCCACAGTGCCCCGCAGACTTAATCTCATCCGCCCACCTAACTTTCTGCCACCCCCTGCTACGCTTGCCTTCTCTTGGAATCCACTCCATTACCCTTAAGGACCAGCGGTTACCTTGCCTTCACATTACATTCCCTGCCCAAGCCAATTTCTTTTTCTTGATTTCGACTAGGATGTCATTAACCCGTGTTTGTTCCCTCACCCACTCTTCCCACTTCCGGTCTCTTAACGTTATCCCCATCATTTTTCTTTCCATAGCTGGCTGCGTTGCAACTAGATAACCAAAATTATGCAGTTGCTGATGCAAACTCTCAAGGCAAGATACGGTCCTTCTTCCTGTTTCTGAACCACACCTCTTGCACAAGGAATTTCATAAAAATAACATCAATCACATATCAGGGACAAATGGCGCAAAGTGGCAAATTTCATTTGCTTCACCTTTTCGAGGGCGATAAAGTTGGCGGACCCAATGTCATGTTTCTTCAGATACTCAACACAATGTTGGGCTGTCAGCACGGTGTCTGCTACTATATAATCTAACTGCCCGCACGCTGTGGATATGGCCACATCGTATTTCTCGTCGATCGCTCCAAGGTCACCCTGCGTACACAAGTAACCAAACCACAACACTGTGAAGCTCTTGCAGCAAACTTCAAATCCACACTGCCAACATCACCTTTATCTGTCAAGACTTCTTTAGAACTTAAAAGAAGAATGAGTAAACAAGCTTATGTTTTCTCACAAGCTTGGCGCATATTCTGCTTGAAACCTACACAACTTGCACCTTTTATGACCTTGCTTGCATTGCATTTTTAGGATGACTGTGAATGTGTTACAAACTCGCTTCATTTCCACAACAGTTGTAAATGTGTAACTATCAGCATGATCTCCTAAAACAAATCAGCTTTGGAGTGATGTAAATAAGGCATTTCACCATGTTTTCCATCATTATACCCAGCACAGTTCACATGACGCATCAGATTCCCCCAACATGAACACAATAAAGGAAGAGAGTACGAAAACCATTACAATCTTTTTTCTCAGGCCTAACGAACTGAATGTGTAGCAGTGAAGTCTGATTCTATTCCAATTATGATTCTGCTTCAATTCTGAATCCATAGTCTTTCAATCTACTGCAACTGTGGTTCTTTTGCAATTATGACTATGCAACTATGCAAATGCTTGATATTGTCAGATCGCTACAAGTCCTCATACCACTACCAGCACAGTGGCACTGCGGTTAAGCGGTTCGCCACTGCACTGGCAGGTGGCTAGCCCAGCTTGCTCTTCCCAAGAAATGCAGAAGGAATAGCTCCTGCAAGCATCATTTTTGCACACATCGTACTTCTGGAGGCTGTATACTTTGCACATAGCCCTGCTGTTGACTGAGTAATTTTTCAAAGGTCCTTTGCACTTTTGCTGGGTCGTTCTGCATCTGGCGTCTCCCTCTTCTCCCCTACAGGTGGAGAAGGGCAAAGGAAGAGGGGGACGGTTGACAGGTGGGGAGAGGCAAATTCCCCCCACAGACGCCGCCTTACAATTTCTGCCTTCATGACCTTCCCAATGCTATCGCATTAAAAAAGCGTTCAGTGCCCTTGGGCATAGCGTGACCTGACTCACCAGTCGCCCAATGATGCCCGGCAGCTCGCCTGACCGCTTGGCCTGCAGGAGCGAATCGAGGACGCGCGACCTCGACCTGTTGGCTTGAGCGTTGGAGCGCAGCTCTTCCACCCGGTGGCGATCAGCGCGCAGCTGCTCCTGGGCTTCCTGGTGCTGCTGGCTCACCTGCGCCAGCTCAGACTCCAGCCGCTGCAGCTGGGACTCCTTCTCGGGGACAAGCTTCTCCAGCCTGCTCAGGCAACTGCAGGATAAAAAAAGAGAACGGTGTGAGCCAGCTAGTGCATGCCTACCCTGTGAATGTTCAAAGAAAGAAGGGCCACAGTGGCACACTAACAACCATGGGTCTGAATGGCGCATCGCATATCTAAAAATACCTCAGCACTACTCAAGGTGGAGTCAAAGACCCAATTCCCAAGCAAGTCACTCTAAAGAAGCCGAGCACCAGGCCTGGGGAAGCTTGTACCCACTGTATCACCGGCGGGTACCCGGTGGCGCCAGGGATCGAACCCCGCACCTCTCGCATGCGAGGCGGATGCCCAACCACTAGGCCAACGCAGCAGTGAGGTGTGATAAGACAGTCAGAAAAAGAACAGACCAATGAAATAGGGACTAACAATGAGAACTCAATCCCAAACAGCAAAAGGGAAGGTGGGCACCACCCGCACACATCTCCCTTGCAGCGATACATTACAAACAAGAGCACATCCACCACAGCAGCTGGGCGGTTATGGTGCTCGGCTGACTCTGCTGACCCAAACGATGTGGGTTCGATCCCGGCCACAATGGTCACATCTCAATGGGGGTGAAATGCTAGAGGCCCACGTACTGTGAGATGTCAGTGCACGTTAAAGAACCCCAGGTGGTCGAAACTTCCGGAGCCCTCCAATGCGGCGTCCCTCATGGCCTGAGTCGCTTTAAGAAGTTAAACCACAAAAATTACCAAAACCAAACATCCACTTGGTCTGAGCGCTTCAGAATTAATAGCTATAGTGTAAAGGAAGAAAAAAAGCAGGACAGTCTTATTCTGCAATCACTGAATGTTTCTGGGTTTGCTGCAATAAAAGTCATACACAGCAGTAGAAACTGCGCTGAGTATGGAACAAACTGTTAGCTGGTACACAATGCAAGATGTGCGCGAATGCTAATTTCTATGCTGATGTCACTATCATCATCATCACTAGCATAAGCAGCCTAACAACGTCTGCTGCAGTACAAAGGCCTCTCCCATACTCCTCCACCCATCACTATAGCGCACACAGTACATGTAGACAACTCAGCATTTTTAATACACTTTACATTGATAGGAACAAATCACCAGTACACGTACACCGGATGTTTAAATTAAATGAGTTTGAATTACCGATAGTACACTGCATTATGCATGTAAACAAAATAAGTAAAAATTGGTCTCCGCAACCTTACCTGGCCTTGTCGTTCAATGAAGCTGTCACTTTATCGAGGTTGATTTCGATGTCATTCAGCCTTGCACTCTCTCGCTGGTAGGTGCTTTTACAGAGGTCCAATTCTGATTGGGTGATCTCATACTGGAGTGGAAAAACAAGCACAATGGTGTCAGGTGCAAAACAGTCAGGAATGAAGGTAGGCTGTCCAGCACACTCAGTTTCACTCTAAAAGCTCCTGCCACAGAAAAAATGGCAGCACATGCCATGTTATGTTGCAAGCCTATGGCCAGCTTTTACAATACATATTAAAAGAATCTTTCAGGCATAGCGTTCTGCATGATGAACCGTGGAGATAATGTAATTCAATTTAAGGGGGGACACTGGTCTTTAAAAGAAAATTTTATTAATTTAGTCATAGTTATGATATTTTCAGGGCACATGCATTTTTGTGCGCTGATTCTAGATATGTCATTTAATTTCATGTAAAACAATTCCTTGAGCACTTATGCACTTTTTATGCTAGTATTTTGCGGAGAGTTTTGAAGAAAATTTGCTGCAGGAAACTCGCTGAAATGTATGCCATTGGGTTCTCTTGACACCAAGGAATACAATAAGGGTGAAGTTATCATCCTGGCTATCATAGAACTTGAGTAATAGGGTACTGAATCTGCCACTTCAGAAACAGGAATACACTTTTCTTCTCATTTCTGAAGCGACAACTTCAAAACTCTATAACTCAAGTTCTATGATAGCCAGGATAATAATTTTACCCTTATTGCATTCCTTGATGGCAAGAGAACCCAATGGCATGCATTTCAGCGAGTTTCCTGCAGCAAATTTTCTTCAAAACTCTCCGCAAAATACTAGCATAAAAAGTGCATAAGTGCTGAAGGAATTGTTTTACATGAAATGAAATGACATATTTAGAATCAGCACACAAAAATACATATTCCCTGAAGATTTCGTAACTGTTACTTCATTAATAAAAGCTTTTTTTTTCAAGACCAGTGTCCCCCCTTAAGAGGACACATGCACCAAGCTGGCCAGCCCTAGAAACACTGCCATGCCAAGGAAAGCACCAGTTTCACAATGAGTCGTGTCTACCTTTGACTTCTTCTCACTAACTCCCTTCTGGAGGCCAAGCAGTTCTTCCTCATGGATGGCCTTCTGCTCTTGAAGCTCCACAGTCTGTGTCTTGAGGGATTCCATGACCTGGAGCAAAAACAACCTTTGTGAGGCAACACCTGCTCCTCCCCCAATGCAGGTGACAGGTTTGTCACCAAATGCAGACACGCTTAACATCCATGCTTCCAAAATTAATACATCTGAACTTTGTTAATTCGCACTCCAAACAGACTGAAAATTTGAATGATGCAGAGTTGAAAAGCGGGGTCACCTGCAGAGAGACTAGAGTCTCGAAATGGTAAAAAAAAACGATTATTTCAAAAATGGCATATTCAAGATCAATATACCGTATTTACCCAATTCCAACACGCCCCCGATTCCAACGCACACCCAATTTATGGCACAAAAAAAAAATTTAAAGCCCGGATTCTAACGCGTGCCCGATTTTGGTGACGAAAAAAAAGACTACAAGCCCTACTTCTAACGTGCATGCGATATTAAGGCTTATTTTCCCCCCCAAAAAGGTGCGCGTTGGAATTGGGTAAATACAGTACTCTAAAGCATATGCCTACAAAGTTTAAAGGTCTCATTCAACCTCCAATTACTAAAAACAATAGATATATCGACGCCTCTGAAGGGCCGAAATGGACAGTTCGGCGCAAAAGCGGCAAAACTTTGTACTCGTCGTTTTCCGCAACAGTGTCCCATTGGTCACCATCTTGGTCTTGTTTGAAAGCTGGCACTCTACTCTACATCTTGGTATTACTCATTAATGTGAAATTCTCTTGGGATATCTGCAAACCGACATTTTCTCAGGCCTCTATGACAACCTCCAAATGGCCGGTGTGTGCACTTCAAATGCAATTTTCTCCAGTTTGCGTCCTTTGCCAACATGACTAGGCTTACGGAAGTTTATGTTTTTATGGTGCAATTTCAATTAGTCTTATACCTTTCAACTCAGGCAGAACTGAACTATGAAGCTAGGCTATTTTTTCATAGCTGAGTCGAACATATCAAATTTTCTGGACAAGTATGCCACCTAATTATATTTCATAAATACGGTGCGACATAATAGAACATTTTTATACAATAATGTAGCTCAATAACAAAAAAAGTAACATGACTTCACATGGCAGGTCTCTGGATACAGTTCAATTTTAATCGTAACCAAAAAATTAATGAAGGAGAGTGCCTTAAAGACCCTTAAGATATTACTTATTTTTCCGTAATACAGGAATTAATTGAGATATACTGAAACCAACTATATTTTTGAAAACAGGAGGCAGAAATATGCACACACACCTGATTTCATTACGACATCTCTAACAGCGAAAATTCATTTTACGAACCGCGTCTTCCTCAAGGAAAAAAGTGGTGCCTGTCACACGATGCTTTTATCCTTAGCTAGCAATACATCAAGCATTTAGCCATAACTAATAGCAGCCTACACCAGTAGCAAGAAGCTCCTCTATCATGATGCTTTTTTTCACTCAATGCAACTGTTATCCAAAGGATTCATGGTGAAGGTAGCAAGAAAGGCGAAGAAAGGCGAGGAAGAAGCAAGACAGGACATGCGGTGGGCTTATATTCAGTCTTCTTCTAAGAAGATTTACTAGCGGAATAGTGCTCTCGTCTTTCGCGCTACCTTCAACATGAAGAACCCGATTCACCTCGACCCACTTTCCAACTTCCGGCCTTATCCAAAGGATTGCAAACAGGAATTGTAAGGATTGAAATCTGTTTGTCATATCCGTTTCTTTAATTGCTGTGTTTTGTGGAACAGCATTTGTCTGTAGTCAAACTACCTGTACTGATACCTTCAAATATTCGACTTGCAACAAATTTTCATTACTTGTAATTCCCTTTGCAACCAATAAATTTGTTATTCACACACCCCTATTGAAAAGCTGACATGTACACTGATTTCTGATCACGTGGCAGGATAGAGCAGTGATACAGTAAAATCCTACTAATTCATTTTTCACAGGACCGGAAAAAAAATGTCCAAATTAACTGAACACCATACAAATAGGTGTCCAAAATCAACATACCACCGTTTCTTCAAAACATTCATAACCATTTATTGTTTCATGCAAGAAACTTGTGTGGCAAAAGCTAATGTTTTTCGTAGTTCCCCCCACTGATCTCCATTAAGACAGCACTGGCTGGTTGCCACATCCCTGCCTTCTGAGGCGAGCACACATGAAGCAGAAGGAAGTTGGATGGCTTGTCTGCTGTGCTTTTCACTGCAAAAGGCCGTGCCTTTCATTTAGTTTGTTGTGTTGTTCGCATGCAATATTTGCTGCTATAGCAGAGGAATAAGAATGCTGAACACAATAAATGAGAGCATTGTTTGGAGAACGCTGTAATTTCTGAGAAACCAAGGTTGTTGCTGGGAGAAGCGAAATTTTAGCCTGCATCCAGTAACCTCTTCCGCTGTGGTGTCATCGCACAGTTCACAAGGTACTGAGAACGGGCATAGCACGCGTGGTACAGGGCTTTTGAAACACGGGGATTATGGCACGCGGCAAGTGCTCCCGCCGCTTTTGTGACAAGGAGTGGACAGTGCAGGCATTTCTGCACGTGAGGCAATCGTGCTAAAGCCCAGCAGCATACTGTGCAGAGTCAGAGCAGGTAGTGTTTTGTAGATAGCTGAAGAAAACTACAGCATGCCCCATTCTAAACTCGTGCCAAATACGCTAAAAACTATTCTAAAACTTACAACTCAGTAAAGTGGTCATGGCAAGGTAGCCTGGTTTGGGGTTTCCACTTACCCCCTTTTAAAATTTATCACCCTGTGAAGGCATAACATTGGCTTAGAGCACAAGAATGTTCATCACAATAAAGCCCAGCTTGCATGGTGACTGTACTTTATAAACATAAACGGTACCACATAAAATAACACAGCTTCAAATACTTAACAGAAACTCATGCTAAACTCGTTGGCTCATATCTGGTCCTGTTGGTTGATAATTTAAGAAGGGCCTTTTGCAGTGCAACAAAACGACACACAGCAGACAAGTCTCCATAAGTGCTGTGTGTAGTGACGCACTGCAATCTGCTAGTGGCGTACGGTTGTGCTGCAGAAACCCTTCCTTCCCGAATGATCTTCCCAAAGACTTATGATCTTCTTGTGCAACAGGTAGGCATTATTGTGGAAAAAGACGAGAATGATGAAAAGACAAAATGTGAAGTGACTGAAAACTGTGCTGATGTCCCATTTAATGCACTGCCAAAGGCCGGCTTCCAGTGGCTTCACGGTCGGCCACCAGGTGCACCATCCAGCCCCTTTAGTGGACCAGGGGTTCCACCAAACAGTGGAGTAAATGGCAGAGTGGTGATGGATGCTCAGGCATCAGCAGCCTCCCTCTCACCCCAACACATGCGTTCATGCATCTTGCAAAAATAAAATAAAATAAAATAAAATAAACTCCAGGTACTTGCACAGGACGTAATGTAAAGGCACCCAATAACACTTACAGCATGGTCTGTGACACCCACGCAACGAAATAATGAAGGAAATGGTACAGCGAAGCATGAAACAAAAAAACCATTGCAAGAAAAGATTTGAGCAAAACAGAGAGGATACAGGAGAGGAAGAAACTTGAAAGCAAATTTGCAACACCACTGAAAGAAAACTGAATCCTGAAAAGCACAGGCGCAGAGCCTGCGCTCATCTTTTTTTTTTCTTCTCTGTCTTGACTGTTTTGTGCAGTTTTTCCTTGAAGTTAGCGTCCGCAACTGGCCCAACAGTTTCTGCTACTCAAAAAAGGACTCCTCCGACCTTCTGGGCCGATGATTGTAGTGATGAGCATGGGGCCTTTACATACCACTAGGACGCCAGCAGTACTCATCCTACAGTGCCCAGACTTCTCAGTCAGCCACTCACCATCCTCATCCCCTCATTTCTGGTGCCCTAAGCATATGCATGTTTCGCCACCCGTCCAAATTAACCAAAGTGCAGCCAAATTCCACCGAATAAACAGGAGTTTGATGCCATATAATGGATGAGACCAAATTATTCAGTTTTCCAAATTTGCGAGGCCGAACTAACAAAGTTTTACTACTATACCAAACCCTCAAAGCAGCATCACTGAATTTAAAAAATTAACTGTGCCAAATTAAAACTAGATTCCCTTGCTTAACTGGCGGTATACCAAGCACAATTCTGCCTGCAGAAAGCCAAACCTTCCGCTTTCACTATAACCTCGCAACCTACTTTTGATCACTCACTGGCCCCTAAGGAAGTATGAGCTCAAGCCTGTTGAAATACAGGCTAATTCTGATAGGATTTAAGCATCAGTTCAAATGATCTTCAATTTGATTAATGAGATTAGAATGACATTCCACAGTATGTATGCTGCTGAAATGTAGTACGTACATGCAAACCAATGCAAACACAAAGGTACAAAGTGACAAGGTGAGTCCATAAGCCAAATCCCAGTTGCCTGCAAGTGCATTCTGTAGCTAACAAAGCCTACCTCAGCCAGCTTCTCCTCAGCTTCGACCTTTTCCTTTTCCAGTTTCTCTTTCTTGGCCTGGAGCTTTTCGATGTCCTTCTGAAGCTTTTCTGGCTGCTTTCTCAATTCCTCAACCTGGAAAAGAGGAGAGGATAAGAAAGGAAATCTTATTCTGCCCAGTCGGTTGCAGTCTGCACCGTTAAGGAACATTCGAAACCTACATTTGTCCACAGGAAAATATACCCACTGGCATGATTAAAACGTTGCACAAAAAGAGGAACCAACAAAGGCACATGAAAGAAGAGGGCACTATACACTCCATTCAGTAGTTCGTTACAACGCTGCCAAGGCAATGAGTAGGGGTTAGACGCTTCAGTTTTTATTTTTTTAAAATTCGGCGTGTTTTTTTCCGGCTTTTATTTCAGAACGCAAGTTTCCACTTTTTTTTGGTGAATATTATTGTTGACAACTGAAATACTGACTTTTTTCGTGGTCAAAAGTCAACTGAAGCCAATCTCGGTGTTGTCTTCATCAACAACTAATTCACCAGTAATTAGCGTGCAAATAGTAGTACTTGGAGCTGTGTTTGTAGGAGAAATTGCTATCGCCACTAAAAGACCAGCTCAAGCTAAATGAGATAACAGGCACACAAAAACACAGGTTGAAGTTTACTTCCGAGAACTAGGGTAACATGTTATTGTTGGATTGTCGTGTAGGGCTGAGCGCGAGGGCGTGGCATCAAGTGGTCTGTGTGTTGAGGTCAGCAATGAAACTGCCGCCCTTTTGTTGCAGCAGCCATAACATATCTTTCGTGACACCCATGCATGGTATCATGTCACTGTTCCGCAGGCACTTGATTAACCTACTTACCCGACTAACTTCTCTAAGCAAGTGATGATAGTGAACAAAGCTGTACTTAGCTTGCCGATGCGGAGCAGGTGGTACTCCCTGGTCATCAGATGCATGTAAGCCTAGTGATTTCTATCAGAATTCTTAGATGGCACTGAAATCACAATGGACTGGCATACAGGGGCTGCTGAACGCACCAACTATGGCTGAATATGTAACAGTGCGCAGTGGTTAAAAAAAACACGATCAAAGCGCCTGAAAGGGTTAATAAATAAGCAAATTTTTGCTCAGGCCTTCACACTTTTGTAAGTATTTCTGCCTTAAGTATTTCCGCCTGCGGTAACTGTCCATCACATAACTTTAAGATGAGACGAGACTTGGCTCTTTACACTTTGTACAGCATCTTATTGTTGCAGGCCTGACCGCAATGTGATGTGGCTCAGCAGTTTTTTGGATGGTGGAAACAGCTCATCTTTATTATGTTCTGAACACTAGGGAGCAGTCTGTCAATATTTGAGACAGCATGATGCGACTATTAATGGGGCTCCGAATAAAGTTGCGGTATGCCTAGGATGTAAAACGACGCCGCTTCACAAATATCCTCCAGCAAGAATTTTTTTAATGCGTTTTGTGGAATCAGAGTTATCTGTCATCAAAATTTGAATTTACGTGTCTTCGCGCCTTTCTCTCTCCTCTCGTCACTTTTTGCACGCTGAAATGACGGTGTTGCTCTGCCGGCCCCACCCACTTGGTCCTTTCACCGGCTGCCGACGCGCGCGGGAGGTGGCGGAGCTTCTGGCCACGGCTATGGCAGCTACGTGACGCGAGAAAGAGACGTCACGGCAAACCAATGACAGCCCTCCACTGATGACGTAACGAGCGCTGCATGACGCGTTGCACGCGGATTCGGGCGAAACAGGTCACCGCGAGGCATGGAAGCGCGAATTTTTTAAAATATACTGTCAATGATTGGTTCGCTTTTGAGGTCCTGTACGTGGCATGAACACTTGGCGGCCTGTACTCTACATAATGAAAGAGTATTATAGCCAACCTCAAACACCCTTTTCAGGGGCCCTTTAAGTGTTTTTTGTGTTAGTACTAAGAATACTTGAATACAAACAAATGCCAGCGTCAACTGGTAGGTGAAGCAGTGATGCGGTGCATTAATAAGGCTGTTATCATTGGTGAAATCAGTGGCGCACACACACAGCAGTCACCCCAATGGTTGTCTAAGTGCTGCGGGGAAAACAAGCTACCTTAGCAGAAGCAGTCGTGCGAGGGGGAAGTTCCTGGGCACAAGTGTAAGCGCGCCTAAGTGGAGCAGACAAGGCTCACTTCCTGACAAGTGCAGCACCAATGTGCAAAGGGGGTGAGTTCCAGAGGAGAGAGCGCACCTTCTGTCTGGACGTCTCCACTTGTTTCTCCACGTCCTTGCCCTTCTGCTTGATGTGCTTGATCCGCTCCCGGCACTGCAGGTCCCGTAGCTCCAGCTCCCTGTACTCCTTGTTCCGGGCTTCGGCCTCCTTCTCTTTCTTCTCGCACTCCCTGGTTGGTGGAAAGACAGCACCTCGTCAAAACGGCGCCAGACTAGGCCTTCCAATGGAAGCCAGCACAGCCATGGGGGGGGGGGGGGCATAAATAGACAACAAACCGAGTGCTTAGCATCCACAAGAAGGTGAATGCTTACCTGCACACAAGTACAAACACTAAAAGAGAAAAAGGGAGGAATCCCCATCTCCTCAGGTTCCGTTCACTTGGTTGGGTTTGGTTTTCTTCGTCAGTCGGAAGTTAGCGCCTGTGTTGTTGGTGTGTGTTCTCTCCCCTTGTGTCCGT
Organism: Amblyomma mixtum; assembly: GCF_055824585.1. Taxonomy (NCBI): domain Eukaryota; kingdom Metazoa; phylum Arthropoda; class Arachnida; order Ixodida; family Ixodidae; genus Amblyomma; species Amblyomma mixtum. The sequence continues at coordinate 45,297,458 of NC_143013.1, forward strand.
CGTCCTGGTTTTGCGCTACTCTTATGTTATGGATCAATACCGACTTGCCCAAATTTCCACCCTGGTGAAACCCATCTTCGAGTTACCCCGGGTGATAAAACCACCATTTTTGTGACACAGGGGGCTCACTACTGTACAAGTTGCCTTCTTGCTCTTCGTGAAGACTCAAAGACCCCTGCTCTTTGGCTTTTCGGCACCTTTTTGTGAATGTGCTGACGAAAAAAGTGGCTGCTCAGTCCTCACATCCCAAACTGGCATGTTCATTTAAATCTTCCACCGTCTCACCTGCCTATCCACCCTACATAGCACAGTCCCCAAAAGAAAGGGCTTATAGACAACTTTCTCGCATGCTATGTGAAGCCAGGCATGTTTCTTACCCCAAGACTGCTTTTTGCTGATTTTCGCAATAATCTTCCGCCACTGACTAGTTCATGGTGCTGGAAATGAGCCTGAGAAATGTATTTAGTGTACCAGCACTGTCTGTGGGTGAGGCCTCCACCTGCCAGCTGCCACAGTTGGCAGGTGGTGAAGTAGAGAGGGGGAAATCCCCCTTTCCTTTTCATGCACTAGCACTAATACCCCTGTCAAGCGGGCAAGTTAAGTGCACTTAAGGAGAGTGTACTTCGCCGTAAGTACACTTTGGCGCATCTAAACGACGCAAGTGGAGTGTCACTCGCGGAAGAGTGCACTCTGCTGAGAGTGTGTTCACGGACCACACTTAGCTGGTCGAGTGCGTAGCCTCGACGCCAGCGGTTCCAATGGTACAAAATTTATAGTGCATAAAAAGTACTTACAACTTTATTTTATGTGCTATAACACTGTTTTCAGAAAAAAAGTTCCTTGGTTATAGATACAAGCGAAGAAACAAAAGAAGTAAACGTGAGTAAACGTGATTAACTCTATGATCGCTGCCCGCCGCCATCTTGTTTGTTGCCGAAATTCTGGATCGTCTTGGCTGGTCTTGGCTTTTCTTCTATTTTCATTTTTTTTTCATCACTAAAAACTGTTGAACCTAGTTTCATTTGCACTATCACGTTAACCAATCAAATATTATGAGTCTTTTTTTCTTTTCCATCGTCCTGTTCAGAAATTTCGCTCATTTCCTGTCGCCATTTTTTTTTTACTATGAGTGCACTTTGCATTCCCGTTTAGCACCGCGTATCCCAAAGTGTCACTCGGGATGCCGAAGCGCACTCCCCGTAAGTGCACTTAACTTGCCCGCTTGACAGGGGTATTAGTGGGTCACTAGCGAAAAAGTCATTATGTGTCCTGGTGGAGGAAAACCGGTTCCGCAGCTGCTGCAGCCATATGGAAAGGATGAAACCCAAGCAAACCAGCTGCAGCCATATGGAAAGGATGAAACCCAAGCAAACCAGCTGCAGCCATATGGAAAGGATGAAACCCAAGCAAACCAGCTGCAGCCATATGGAAAGGATGAAACCCAAGCAAACCAGCTGCAGCCATATGGAAAGGATGAAACCCAAGCAAACCAGCTGCAGCCATATGGAAAGGATGAAACCCAAGCAAACCAGCTGCAGCCATATGGAAAGGATGAAACCCAAGCAAACCAGCTGCAGCCATATGGAAAGGATGAAACCCAAGCAAACCAGCTGCAGCCATATGGAAAGGTGAAACCCAAGCAAACCAGCTGCAGCCATATGGAAAGGATGAAACCCAAGCAAACCAGCTGCAGCCATATGGAAAGGATGAAACCCAAGCAAACCAGCTGCAGCCATATGGAAAGGATGAAACCCAAGCAAACCAGCTGCACCCATATGGAAAGGATGAAACCCAAGCAAACCAGCTGCAGCCATATGGAAAGGATGAAACCCAAGCAAACCAGCTGCAGCCATGTGGAAAGGATGAAACCCAAGCAAACCAGCTGCAGCCAAGTGGAACAGAAAGTACCAAGTCCTGCTGCAGTCTAATGGCAAGGAGGCAAACCAGATTTGCTTCCGCTGCAGCCCAGTGCAAAGGCAGAAACTATCACACCAGCTGCCGCAAACACTGTATTTTTATTTAATTATTAGAAGCACTGCTGCACATACAGACATGGCCAATGTAGCAAGGAAGCACTGCAGCAAGAAACACCTCATATGTATACAGAAACATACAAAAACATGTAAAAATTAAAAAAAAAAGTACAAATGTTAGAAGTTACAGCATTATAGAAGTTACATGTAACAACGAATGCAAAGACAAATAAACATGGTGCAAACTGTTTAACTGCCAGCCATTTACGGTTCGTAGATGTGCTTTAAAGGTGCACTGAAGAGGATTCTGAACATGTCTTTTTGCCGCGGGAACTCGATCCACACGTTCCTAGCATTCTTAGAAACAGTGACTTATTGCCCTGTGTGGCCGATTTCCCCAATTAAAACGAATTAACGTCTGGCTCCCGCCTTTTTTTTAAATTCTGCCTCGTACGGTGGGCGGAGTCGACCAACGCGTGGAGCGCCTTTCACCCATCCCGTGGAGGCTTTGCTTTCGCTTTATTTTGTTTTTTAGGTTTCCATGAATAAATAGTTTCATTCGCAGATAATATAGCCGCAAAATAAGCCCAAAGAAATAAAAATACGCGCGGACTATTTGCTACTAGGGACTACTACGTATTACTCCGCCGATGGCAGAGCGCGAGCCGCCATGGGACTGGGTGAAAGGCACTCCACGCGTTGGTCGACTCCGCCCACCGTACGAGGCAGAATTAAAAAAAAAAAGGCGGGAGCCGGACGTTAATTCGATTTAATTGGGGAAATCGGCCACGCAGGGCAGTAAATCGCAGTTTCTAAGAAAGCTCGGAACGTGTAGATCGAGTTCCCGCGGCAAAAAGACAAGTTCAGATTCCTCTTCAGTGCACCTTTAAGAGCAGTCAAAAAGACATTCTTTAAAGTGACTATTCATTTGAAAGGATGTTCCATTCGCTAATTGTGCGTGAAAAGAAAGATGAATTAAACACAGATGTCTTATTTTACGACTGTGGTCTCTTCTTTGTGAAATGTATGCTGGAGGTTTCAGGTAAACGTCCCGGTCAATGCAAATTCTTTCATTTAGAATATTGTTTAAAAATGTTGTTCTGAACAAGGTGCGACAAAGTTGTAGGGTGTTCCAGCCAAGCTGCCTTTTTAACCTGCTTACACTGACGTTGTGGTCATGACAGTTCAAAACGAGATGTGCTACATGATCCTGTATGCCTTTCTGCCTTTAAGTTTCTTATTAAAAATTTTGTTGCTGTTTCCCATACCACTGGAACATACTCCAAGATCAACTGCACATTTCAGACAAAGAACCCTCTGGACGTCTTGGGGTACACTGGCAAAATTTCTTTTAATGAAGTTTAAGTCTCTACCAGGTTTCAAAGCTACATATTCAACATGCTTTGCCCAGGTTAAATTAGACTAGAAATATACCCTTGAGTATTTCACATCCTGATCTTCAGCTATTTGGTCATTATCCAAAAAGTAATTTTTTAAGATGTTAACTTTCTTCCTGGTAAAACACATGAGGCTGCACTTTTTGGGATCCAGCGTCATGTTCCAGGTTCCGCACCATGTCAATATCCGGCTGAAGTTTGCTTGCAATTCGACTGAATCTTCATCTGCTATTATATCATGGTAAAGTACACAATCAGCATATAGCCAAATTTTTAATGTCACACCTATACCAATGTCATTAACAAAAACCAGAAAAAGAAGTTGACCCAAAATAAATCCTCGTGGCACACCAGATGTTACTGATATATAGCATGACTCAGAGCCATTTATTACTACTTTTTGAGTGCGGCCATAGAGACAGTCTTTTATCCAACAAAGTATGCTGTCTGGCAAACCTAGGAAAGTAAGCTAGAGCAACAGAAGAGAGTGTGATACAGTGTCAGAGGCTTTCCGAAATTCTAACATTATGCAGTCAACTTGTTTACTGCAATCAAAAGAGGAAAAAAATATGACAAAATTCAACAAGTTGAGTAGTGCAGGACAAATCAGCTCTGAATCCATGTTGAAAATTTGCAAAAAAATTTTGAGCCTGCAGGTGACGAAATATACTGGAGTAAAGAATGTGCTCTAAGAACTTAAAGCTTATCTACAGTTTTCGACCTGGCAATGAGAACCACTTTCATGCACTTGTGCAAGGCTGGCTATTTTCCATTCACAGGGTAGGGTACATGTGTCTAGAGACATACTAAACAGAACGATCAGATATCTGGCTATGACCGGTGCACAGAGGTTTAGTACAGGACATCGAGCGTTGTCAGGACCAGTGGCGGAGTTACTTTTTAATTCTTCTCGTAGCTTCACGACATCACCATAGAAAACTAAAATCATATGAACAGACATCATCCTTCTGCACAAATCTGTCGTTTATATCTATGACGTCAAGTGTTGATGCTGCGGAACTGCAAGAACACCACCGCTGCTGAGCAGGGCCGATGCTTGATGAGAACGCCACCTTGGGCACCATGCTCGCATGGAGATGTTTCAAAAGAAGTTCAAAAATATTTCCTGATATGGCTGACAAAAATGTCAAACTAAATACAGTTCTTCTGCAACACACTGAATGAACTTGCTAGTCCGGAAGCGGCTTGGATCATGCAGATTGGGCTATTACGCACCATCGTTCACATTAATCTGTATAGGCATGGCAGGAAAAAGTTGATAAGAGACGCAGAAGGCACCTGTGTGCTGTGCGATGTCAGTGAACATTAAAGATCCCCAGGTGTCCGAAATTATTCTGGAGACCTCTACTACGGAACCTCTCTTCCTTTCTTCTCTCACTCCCTCTTTATCCCTTCCCTTATTGCGTGGTTCAGGTGTCCACAGAGATGTGAGACAGATACTGCACCATTTCCTTTCCTCAAAAAAAAAAAAAAACAAATTTCCAATTTCAATTTTCAAGAGACCTCATGTACAGAGAGAATGACAATGATGACATTCTAGACACTTGAACAGTGGATAGTTATGCCACCCTCTACAGCCGCCACGCCGGTTCAGTGGCTATGGCTATTGGCTGCTGATCCGAAAGACTCGGATCGGTGGTCGCATTTCAATGGAGGCGAAATGCTAGAGGCCCGTGCACTGTGCGATGTCAGTGCACGTTAAAGAAGCACAGGTGGTCAAAATTTCTGGAGCCCTTCACTACGGCGTCCCTCATAGCCTGAGTCGCTTTGGGATGTTAAACCCTCATATACCAACCAACAAGCTATGCTACAAGACAAACAACCCCTCAAGAACGCAACTATCATTTTTTTCTGTGCAAGCAGGCACCCGTATCACTGAGAAAATAAAATGGATTACATTATTTTGCACCCCGTTTACACCTCCATTCAACACTAAAGCATTGTCAAGAAATGTAACCTGCCAAACTCATGGCCTGTAGATCAGACAGCCCTTTGCTACAACATTCTTCAATAGATCATATGGAAGGGGCTTCTGCTTGGCTTGCACTTCTGAAGGTGCTGTGCCCAATGACTTCGCTCAGGCCAAATAGACAGCATGTGAATTGAGCAATGCTTTGCTTTCTCATATCTCAGCAGCACACTCACCATGCTGCTATCGTTCTATTTGGACAGCTGCATGTGAAATCAATCATAACCAACGACAAATTCACTAGATTGGGTACAGTTACTGGAAGCCTCATGAGACACCCCTACATGTCTTTGCTTCTATGCAACTTGCTGGCTGATAAAAGCGCAATCTTTCCATTCTTGGGACACCAATCTCTCAAGCTAGCTGAACTTAGTGCACCACTTCGGTGTCCCTGCAAAAACCTTATACCATCACAGTCACATGCATAGAAATTGTCAGTCTGAAGACATCCTTCTCTGTGGTCAATTCTACAGTTGAAAAACAGTTTAACATCTCTCTCACACTAGTGTTCTGCAAGCCTGTTCCTTGCTGCGTCACTGTGAGCTCATAATAATGATAATAATAAAGAATAATACAGTACAATTTTGACGACACGAATCTCATGAGGCAGACAAAACTATTCGTACCATCCGAAATTTTGTTTCATTCAGAACAAACAAGATCTATATCCAGATGCGTAGGAAATGCATTCATGCAGATCTGCTTACGGCTGACGAGATTCATGCAGTCGCAGCTTGCTATGTTCAATGTGTACAGCACAACTGGCAACCGTGACATTGGCGATGTATGGGCAGCACTTAGTGCCCAAGGGTGCGGACACGGCTTGCGTGCTCATATATATATAGTGGGGGGGGGGGAGTGTCTGGAACATCAAATACTCCGCACATTACAAGTAATGCACTCACGCCAGAAATTTTACGAAAACCTATCCCAAAATTCGTATCAATCATATTTGTACCATCGAGATTGTACTGCAGAAGTCAACCACTTCCAAGAAACCGTCGTTTGTGCTGCAAAAGTCCTTGGAAGCCCACTGCTCCATGCTGAACATTCCCTTCATGGTTGTTAGCTCAGCACCGTCAGTCTGTGATCTTTAACTGCCCCATATTTCAATGCCGGTTTCTATTCCAAGGAAATTAGGTGCCGTTAATGGTTTAAATGATAAGTGCCGATGCCGAGATGCCTGCACTGTTTTCATTCGGTGTAGTAGTGTGCTGCCCCCATATTTTACGGCACAAGTGACGCCATCTGTTGCAACCAGTGAACAGACCACCTTCGGCTCCTACATAACACAGCGTGACAAGTGCACCGCTATTGCCCACTTGCTTTTGCTTTATGGGGGTTTATACGTCCCAAAGCGACTCGGGCTATGCGTCCCGTAGTGGAGGGCTCCGGAAATTTCGACCACCTGGGGTTCTTTAGCGTGCGCTGACATCGCACAGTACACGGGCCTCTAAAATTTCGCTTCCATCGAAATTCAACCGCCGCGGCCGGAATCGAACCCGCGTCTTTTGGGTACGCAGCCAAGTGCCATAACCACTGAGCCACCGTGGCGGGCTTCTTGCTTTTGCGTTTCACGGAGCATCATGACACCCCAAAGGCAATGCTTTTTGGCACTTGCGACCCATGAAGCCACCCACATTTTCAGATTGGGCAGCAATCTGCATGTTCATCGTGTTCTAGTTCTGCTTAAGACCTGCACAAAATGTACCACACATATTTCCTTCCAGTCAAGTTTCATTTCAAAGGCAATGTGGCATTTGAGAAGCAATGCTGGTGTCAAACAGGGCATGGCAAGCATGCGGACAGCACATTTCTGCTCAGCTTGAAAGAGAGAGAGAGGAAAATCAGCAGGAAAAATGGGAAGGGTCAGACTATATGCATGCACATGCATCACTTACTTAGAGGCCTTCTTGAATTCGGCCAGCTGTTCCTTCTGGCCCTGCTGCTGCATCTCCAGCTCTTTCTTGAGCTCGGCAAGCTGCTCCTGGGCATCCTGGACCTGCTTGGCTGCCTCTGCTTCGGATGCCTTTTCCTTCCGTCTGATAAAGGCAAACCGCAGAAGAAACTGCTAAACATTTGAGAGCTCTGTAAACACTGAAGAATTAAACTCGTGCACAGTCACATGATGGAGGCACCTGCGCAATTTTCAGCACGACAAACACATAAATGTCACTAAAAACTTAATCCAGACATTGCGAATGCCTGAATAATGAATACAGACTTCATCTCATCGTGCATAAATGTGATCAGGAACCAGGCAGTCATTTTAGAAGAAGTTTTGGAGCGGAAGAAAAAAAATCTAGAAGCAGATGTATGCACTAAACATTGTGAGACTGTCATGCAAAACAAAGGAGAGATTTTTGGTTAAATACAGCAAATGAATGAACAATCATTTTAGCACACGAACAGTACAACTTTTGCGTGGCAAACCTGCACACATGCAAAACCTTAACGGTGACGTTCCCTGCCATAGAATGTGCGCTAACAACAATGAAAGTGACACTGCTGTTGCCAAGCAAATTGCACGCACTTAACTAGGACCGACATGTGAGGGACGATGAGTTATAACAGTGTGCATTTGTCACTCAGCGAGGCAATGTCAACTGAGCGACAATGTAGCAGACAACACAAAAGGGAGACCACAAGCCAATTTCTTCATCGCACTTTAACAACACAACCCCTCGCCAGCCACACCACGAAATAGTGATCGCAGTCTTCACCTAGCTCCGCCCAGGGCCACACAAACTCTGGCTTCTGCAGACGCTGCAGTGCCAATGACAGTTACGGCACATCAATAACACAGTGCATACAGGAAGCCACAAGCTTGCTCTTTGTTTGACGCAGAATGCAAGATACGCTCTGTTCAAGTTAAATAATGTTTTGACTTTTGCACTAAACCATGTTCAGGCATCAATGATATGTAATAACACTATGAGAAGCATACCACAGTGAGTTAACCCTTTCAGGCGCTTTGTACACAATTGTGTAAGCGGCAAACTTACAGCTTTTTCTGAAAAACTGGAGCACTTAACAGTGATTTCATTATTTCAGTCAAATTGAGCATCCTTCTTGTTGCAAATAAGTTGCTTTTTTTGTACCATGTAGCGAATGCAATAAATAATATTTCACATAAGAGTGAGCTAGGTAGCATTTTGTCCGCCGTTTTTGTGCAGACAGATTTTGCCGCGAGTGAAAACATCGATTGTTTTTGCTCAATTTTGAGTATAACATCCATCTTTGAAACACGAAGCGATTCCACGATCCCTAGGCTGTTTACCTGAAACACGAGAACATATCGGTGTTATTATTTCTAACAAATCTGACACTTTGTACGGAATTCTCCACATCGTTTTAAGAACTGACCTGCCGGTGTTTTACGCTCGAAAAGTAACAAGTACCCTTTCTTGAGGGCTGAATGTACTACTTAGGTGAAAAAATAATTGATTTCAGTGAAAACAAGAAATGGCACCTGAAAGGGTTAACCACAAGTAACTGGAAACTTAATCTCGTAAATACCACTCGTCCAGGAATGAGGTCACCAGTGCGAGCGAGCCGAGTAAGTGGCGCATGGTTCTAATTTTCATTAATGGACACCATTTGCGTGCAAATTGATTTTTTAATAATGTTTCTTTAACTGCAATAGCATTACAGTTCTCGTCCCACCAAATCCCACCAAAGCCTGGTGCCATGAAATTCACAGATTGGTTCGGAGAGGTCACGTGACCTTGCAACATCCCAACCAGCCCTCGTGGGCCACCCTGGCTGGTCGAGAGGGGTCCACGACCGTGTGATGTCACCACCTGGCCACCAGATTGTAAGCAATCTGCCCACTGTGGCAGGTGGTAATTAAGTGGGAATGAAGGTCTCAAAAGCTTTTTTATTTGTGAACATATCTTGCTGAAACAGCATGCTGGTATATAATAGAGTGCCAATTCCGGATATGCATTTAGATTTCGAATATCTCACCTGAAAGGAAACATATGGCAAAATAACATCCTAATTAAGTCACTTCTTACTGCTCTTTATAGTAATTTCTCAGTTAAAGAAAGCTTTTTTTTAAACTCGCAATACACTGTTATAGGCAATCAAGATTCCGGAATAACGAAAGTCATCCCAGGCGTTCCCCAAGGCTCGGTGCTGGGACCACTGCTCTTCTTGATATTTATTAGTGATCTTCCAATCGGCTTATCATCGAGTATACGTCTCTTTACGGATGACTGTGGTCTTTATTGTCGCATTTTCGCTAACTCTGACCAGTCCTTGCTCCAACACGATTTGAGTCTCATTGAATCATGGTGTCCAAAGTGGCTCATGCAACTTAATGTTTCAATGCAAGTTTCAGCATGCTTCTTGAAAACAGCAAAACCTCAGCTACCCCCCCCCTTCCCCCCCTTAATTTCAGATGATTATCTTTGTAAAAGAAAAAGTTGACTCATAAGCAAAAATATAATGTAATCTATGGTCGGATACAACCTAAGTCTGCAGTGAAGCTCCGCCCACATTCAGCCTCCGCGCACAGAATCCCTCCACGACAAAAAAGTAGCCCGTTGCTTAAACGTTTCTTGTTACCTGAACAAAGAGCTTGTCACAAGAAAAAGATTATGAGCTCTAGAATTTTGATACCTGACTTGTCTGATATAGTCAAACATTAAAAAGCTGATTTTGTTACCTGTTGCGATTGACCAGCGGAGTAATACAGGACTCCGCGGACCATGGCCCAGCGTTAGCAACTGCTGTTTTTTTAAGTTGTATCCTACTATAGAAAATACACCACTCACCTGTAGTACTGGAAGAGCTGGTTCTCAATTACAGCAATGCTGTTTTCCAGTTTCAGGAACTCGACAGCTTCATCACGCGACCCTCTCAGGTCTTCCATGTCCTTCTCCACCAGCTTGAGACGATTGACCTGCACGTCAGTAAAGGAGTAACATCAACACTTGTGCACTCCAAAGTAAGGGTACATTCTCAGGCTACAGGGCCTACTTTTCTTCTATATATATATTCTGGCTCTCACGATGGCTATGAAACTACCCAGGTCCTCAAAGTCCTACAGAGACAGGTTCAGGGATGTCGTAAATGCCCTACTACACAGCAAAAAAAAACAGAACTTGTGGCCTGGGGAACTTCTGACGGGGGTGGGGGGGGGGGGTGTACATACCTTGGAGAACAGACAGAGCACGATGGGCTACGTACTACTTTTGACCAGGACTGTACTATAGAGCTCAGCTGCTATATTACACGCCAATTTGAACCCACAAGAACACGCACGAATGTCATGGGCGAATCAGTGAGGAGCATACTGAAAACTGAACCAATATCTCTGCTTATCAGACTCATTGCACCTCCTCATCATAGGACAGTTTAAAGGTTTCTGTGATATACTGAAGTATTGATTAAGGCCGACGTTGAAATGAGAGGCTGAACAAAACATCAAAACTGAGCTTTGCATCCCCACTTGCCTTTTCTGCTCTTTCTTCGGAGAGTGTCTCAATACGCTGACTCAAGAGTTCGATTGGTTCCTTGTAGCGGGAGCTGCCAATAATGTCTTCTAGAAATTCGAGCATTCCTTGATCGTGCTCCGTTTGTCCCTTGGGCTTCATCATGGCAATCTGCTCGACTTCTCCCTGAAAGACAAAAAAAGTACAGCACATGCAGCAGTTCGACAAGCTACTGCATTTCCGTGCATTTGGAGAAATGCAAGCAACATTCCGAGCATGGTTTCTTGAACCTCTTCTAAGTCTGGACAAAGTTCTTTGACATTCCAGTCAATTTGTAAGTGTGCAGCTGTAATTATCAAGACGACGTCTGATCAACTTCAAAGCACTCTGTGCAACAACCGGTGCAGTATGGAAATAGAGCCGCATTCACAGGTTGCAAAAGTTTCAAGAAGCTGTATTTCTTTACAAAGAAACCTACGAACTTTTCCAGCCACCTCTCATGGTGCCGAGGTATGCTCATGTCCACTCACCTCTACCCACACTCACATCCACTCACTCACACTCACAACCACTCACTCACACTTGCACTCATAGACGTGAGTGTGAGTGAGCCGATCTGAGTGCACTCATGAGTGAGTGTTAATGCGAGAAGTAAGGGACTTTTTTTACAATGCAGGAACTGCTGCAAACATTTGGAGGCCTTTCTGCATATGAACTGTCTCAAATCTGGAAGCTTTTTAAGCATTTTTTTTTACACACCTATTTTTGCCATTGGAAACGTACTTCTTGACAATAAACTTAGCAATGAATTTTTTTAGAGAGCCTTATTCAAACCATTTTCAAAGAAAATCATCAAAAGGTAGTCCTCCAGCTGCACTGCAGAAGATATGTCCCTGAAAGGGTTAATCGACTGCTCCGCAACTGACTGACGTTAATTAAATATAATGCTCTTCCCAATTCATGGATTAGCACGTAGAGTGACGAACAAGTACAAACCTGAAGAATAAGGAATCGATTGTGGTCAAGATCTATTCCAAATGAACGCAGTATCCTTGTGGCTTCCTTGTATGTGCAACGACGACCGTTCACTGTGTAATATGAGGAGTTGTCACGGTGAGCAGTTCTGCCCACCACAAACTCGGAGTCCGGAACAACTTCAAAACTGTTCTCGTCCTGTCGCAGACAAAGAGAGGTGGAAAATGGGAGAGGGTAAGCAATACGACAGCTCAAAAGGTCTGTATCAAAATTTATAAACTAGGCATTGGTTTTGCTTCAACATACCACATCAATTATTTTCTGAAAATAGACGTTCACTGTGCAGCTGTCCAGGTTTGTGTGGTTTGTGCTGTTGTGGATGAGGACGCCAACCTTCTTAGACCGAATCTTCTGCGCTCGGTAGCCAAAGACAAAGAGCATGGAGTCTATGACATTTGACTTGCCACTGCCATTTGGTCCAACAATGGCTGTAAAATTCTGAACAAAAGGAAACATGTTTTAGATTATGATATGAAACAATGCAAGAAAGATGGCTGCACTTTTGATGCGTATGTTTTGTGCATCCCATATATAAGAGAAATACTTGCAATTTAAAACACTGCAAATGAAAGGTCCACACTGCATTTACGAAGCAATAGGGGATATTCAAAATTCCGCAAGTGCGCTTTCCCGCATAACAATGTTGCCCCCAACAAGATGGCGGACCATGCGTTTCCAGCTGAAACAAAGCAAGAAAGACTGTTTTTTTTTGTTTGATTCTTCCAAAATACGTTTCTTACATTCTATCCACACCTTTAGCGCCTGTCCTGAAGCCCATATAGTTGCTTTATAGCGAGGTCGCCCATCTTGTTAGGGGCAACAATGTTATGCGGGAAAGCGCACTTGCGGAGTTTTGAATATCCCCTATTGTTTTGCTGAAGTTATAACCAAGTAAAACACCTTATATAGCCAGCAAGCTGCATGCAAAATGTCCAACAATACTCCAAAGCAACAATCTAGTGAACAATCAATTAATCTAATAAATTAGTGCAAAATAAACCAAAATTACACGAGAACATGCTTCAGTAGCAAACCACAAGAGAAAAGTAGCAACATTTAAAACTAAATACAAGTATTACAAAAACAATTATTGGAAAACCAGCACAGCCTCCAGGTTGCAATGCCAAAAAAGCCCAAGCAAGGCACGCCAAATCTCAGAAAACAGAGCTTCAATATCTGACGTCACATTGAAGAACTTGCTTCCTTACATCTTATGCCCTCCTGGAAATTTGTACACCATGGTGCACCTCTCATGCACGTATACACACCTTGTGAAATGGCCCAATGATTTTTTTGCCAGCGTACGATTTGAAATTGATGTTCTCGATCTTCTTAATCATTAGGCGCGGACCAGTTGGGTCAAATGTGCACGATGCTGGAGGTGGTGGAGGGACATAGATGTCGTCAATGCCTGTAGCAAGGAGAAATGCGACTTTCACACAGGCTCTGTTGAAATGGTGTGCAAGCTGTGCACAGAAAATTACTATCAAGTAGGGGTGTGCGAATATTCGAAATTTTCGAATATATTTCGAATATTATATATTTAGTATTCGAATTCGATTCGAAATCCAAGTATTCGTGTTCTTTCGAATATTCGACATGACGCGAATATTCGTATCTAGCCGAATATTCATTGTGAGCACCGGCGTTCATTTCGATCCGCAAGCCCTATCGACAGATACATAACAACATGGCGGCGCCCACACTGAAGGAAAATTCTTTCTTCCTCCAAGGGCCATGCTGTAGCTGACTGGGCTGGTGAGCTATTTTGTGGCTATACCTGCGAAGCTGGTATAGTCAGAGCTGTGCACGAAGTACCTCGCAATACGTGCCAGGTCAGTTCCAAGTGAGAGGGCAATTTCTGTGGCTGGAGGAGTTGTTTCAGTTAGAAGGGAACTACTTCTGCCTGACCATGTGGTGCAGCTGGTTTTCCTTCACGACAACCTTTTACGTCATCCCAACAACGCGCTTTTGTGCTGATGGCAAGCTAGTCTTAATCAATGCTGTGTACTAGCCATCTTCTCTGATATTTCCACTCTTCTAAGAATAATGTTCGAGACTTTGATACTTTTTGTGCAGCCACACACACCTTTTGTGTTCATTTAATCATCGATAGTTGAACTCTGATGTTCTTCGGTGCCCAAATAAATGTTTTGTAGTGATTGAATGCGTATGTCCTTGATTATTCGATATTCGATTCGATATTCGGAACTAAGTATTCGTATTCAATTCGTATTCGAAAAATTTGATATTCGCACACCCCTACTATCAAGTATACAATAATGCTTGTCACTGAGGCTGGTGAGTAAAGTACCAAAAAAAGAACATCTAGCAATCAAGCACATACGGTCGTTCAAAACATTGCTCAGAACTCACGAAATCCTCCTTCTTCATCCTCATCCTCCCCCATCTCCTCAGCATGGTTCTCGGCGGTACCGTTCTCTGCCATAATCAGGATCCCTCGCACTACAGCAGCCAACAAATAAGCAAAAAACCGAAATGAGGCAACACTAATAACCAGCACACGAAACTCAATGCACTGGCAGAAGTACACAGAGAAGGCTTCTCAGTCAAAAAGCAGATCTCTGCCAACGTATTTAGGCAGGAACTGCTGACATGTCGCAGTGCGTATGGGAAGGGGCTTGAAGCAAGAACGACGGCAAAAGATTGCGAAAAACTGTAAAATAAAAGCGAAAACTAAGTTGTGGCAGGGGCGGACCCATTTGCAGCATGTATTTCTTCCGACTTTTTTGAACAAAAAAAAAAATGGGCTCCGACGCGAATTTCATACCCAAAATTTCTCGCTTGGGAGGTGGTGGCGACCGCCCTCCCCGCCTCTTCACAAATGCACCCCCAAGTAGTGGTCGGGAATTCAGGTGTCACGGATTTTGGGAGATCAGAAAAGCGAAATATATCGTCCATGGTGCGACCGCGCTACTACCAAGTAGTAATCGCGAGCTGTTCTTGAAATAAACGCTTTATTTGCTCATTCACGCGTCTTTCGAGACTAGACAGTGAAAGAGACAGCGCAAACGCCAATCCGCAAATTTGTGTACCCTGAGCGAAACGCCGTCGGCAACGCTTACATGACCGGGTACGCATACTTGGTTACAGGACAGCAAGTCCTGTTTATCTTAGCATACAATGGGTTTATGAAAGCGCAAGAAGTTTACTTGCCTGCGTTAATGAAAGTAGTGACAGATCCTCGAACCAAAGCCAGCCAAATCAGTAAACGTCTCTCGTTTGAGATTGCGTCTATTAGTTCGACTTCGACGCTCAAGGACCAACAACGGCCAAATCGGGATAAATGCGCGCGTTCTGGGTTGCCAAGCCCGGAACGCAACCGGCTAAACTAGGCTTAACGTCAAGACCATTTCACGCATGATAGAAAGTTGGAAAGTTTATCACTTGCAGCGCTTCAGAGTACCTGAAAATTTACCGCTACTAGATAACGTTCTTGAATACTGCATAATTTTTTTTGCGATAGCTTGGAAATATTGAGAAAAAAATTTTAGGACACATTGCACTCTCGTGTAAGACTGATGACACAGCGGCATAACAGCGGTGCTGTTTGAGTTTGGTTCGACTAAGTTAACCGTGATTATACTCGTCATTTCTATCTGTTGTCGTATAGTAAGTACCCCACGCCCAAGTTCGACGAACACTCAGGTGCGTACTAGGTGGAGCCGACATAGCCGACGCGCGTAATCGCATCGCCCGCGCTTGAGTGACGAATGCAAGGCGCATGTCATTTTGTTTCATTCCTTTTGCTTTCACCTGTCATGCCCGATAAAACCGTGGCCCCAATGGGCCTCCGCTGGCTGCCAGAAAGTTCGCCTCTGACAGGAAAACGCATCATGGTTGGTTGGTTTATGGGGTTTAACAGACGCCGTAGTGGAGGGCTCCAGAAATTTCGACCACCTGGGGTTCTTTAACGTGCACTGACATCGCACAGTACACGGGCCTCTAGAATTTCTCCTCCAAAGAAATTCAACCGCCGCGGCCGGGATCGAACCCGCGCGCGTCTTTCGGGTCAGCAGCCGAGCACCATAACCACTGAGCCACCGCGGCGGCGAAAACGCATCATGGATGGGCTGCGGCAGGCAAGTCGCGGATCACGGAGGGCAGATGCTTTCCGTAGTTTCGTGTTCTGCTGCGTCTCATTGCTACGCACACGTACGGCAGAAATAGGCTGCTTGAGATCGAAAACGATGACCTGAAGTTATTGATGGCTGCCGCAGACTGCAGAACAAGTATACATCGGTGACGACAACGCGACCGTGTGCCTTCGGTGCACCGAAAGCATGCGATGAGCAGCCGCAATCTAACGTGTTTCTGTTGACACCACATAGAACGGAAAAACTGCCCGTGCGTTGCTTATCAAACGACACACTGTACTCTCGGATTATCGCGTTTGTTTGCTATACGCGCAAGCAGACGATCGACCCTGCATACCTATGGGGATTGACTCGTCGTTGCGATTTCTACGCCCGTGAACTGCTTCCTGTGGGCTGTAATCAGAAAAGAATCGGGATACGGTCCATTCAGCTGTAGACTGTCGGCCGCCGGCTTTTGCTGCGGGCAAGGATTGCACGCATATAATCTCGACAAAAGCGCGTTTTAACTTTCACCTATAACCGGATGTACACGAATTTAGCTGTGTATCGGGTCTGTAATAGCTTTACCGCAGAGAACTGACCCTGGAATGAAAGGCGCTACAATCAAGCGAACGTACGAAACAACGTCCGCCTACTTTTACGCAGTCAAACCTTGAAACTGCGGTAATTTTGCTACATTACGCGCGTGTTTCAGAGCACACTGCGCGCATGCGTGCTCCAGCAACATGAACTCCCATCGTACGGACGCTTTACGCCTTAAATAATGGTCCTTTTCTCTATTTTTTTTGCGCAACTCTAACACGGCATTATTAACTTAAAAAGTGCTCCGCGCAGTGTCGAAGTTTTCTACGGATTTCTTCCAGTAGCGCGTTAGCCATCGTCTGCTACAGCAGTACTAGCATAGACGGCGCCACGGTCGAGACCACGCCAACCGCGGCCACCGGAGAGTAGAACGGAGGAGGAGGAAAGTAGTTGACGCTACTTTCCCAAGACACGGTGTCCCAAGAGGGGTTTTATGTCAACCTCAGCCTCAGGGTTCGTAAAGCTTGGTGGCTTGGTTGCTCGCTGCTGCGCGTTGTTGAGGTGTATTTGCTTAGTCGTTGCAAATATCCGCACTTTTATGGTTATCGCACTGGAAAGCCCACCCTCAAATCAGGCGTTACGTTTGACCAATAGGCCACAATCGCAGCATATTCAAGGCCATGACGGATGAAGCAACAATCATGGGAAAACTAGAGTGCCTCAAGGAAATCAGGTAAACACATTTTCGCTTTTATGCCCTTTCGGTTCTTTGTCTAAAGCGACAATAAGCTCGTTTTTGTGGATGCAAGAAAGCAACTTAACGGGATCGTCACTCCACGCTTCTTTTCATGTGATCGATTTCTTCCATTTTCACATGGAATCACGTTGAGCTTTCACCGGAACGATAAAACTGCTGCTAGAGTTCCGCCAAAACGTAGCCTGTACTGACACTGCATAGAAAGCGCGCAAAGTGATTGCCTTTGATTACACGTTTTTGACTTTTTAGATATTCATTAATGTGTGCACACACGAAATACACACAGTGGCTGCTGGTTGCTTCAGTCTCTCTCTCTCTCTCTCTCTCTCTGTGGTATGCATATGTGTGTGCGTGTACTACATTGTCCAGTGCATGCTTCCTTCATTGTACATCAGTTTCGTGAGATCGTGGCAGAGTGCACAGGGTGCATAAAACTCGTTTGTAAAAACGCTGTTATCTGACAGGGCACGCACAGTTCAGATGGAAAAGCTGAAATCAAGACTTCGGAATGAAATAGAGGCCACAGAGAATGAAGAAAGATGCCTTCAAGAGTACAGGCACGAGATGGAGTTGTTGCTACAAGAGAAAATGGCCCATGTTGAAGAACTGAGGCAAATTCATGCTGACATCAATGTGGTAAGTATCAGAAAATGTTTGTCATTTTGACGTGAATATGCAGTTCTGTCTTATTAATAAGCTTTTTTATGGGAAGCACCTCTGCTGTTGCCTCATGTCTGGGTCTCACGAGGGTATTTCTCTGCTCTCTGGCTGCTCCAGATGGAGACTGTAATCAAGCAGTCTGAGGAAGACAGGAACAAGCACTTGGATGGGGCCAAGCAAATGCACCACGAGTACAAGCCACTCAAGGACCTGGTCGACAGGCTCCGGCTGGAGATTGGCCTGACCAAGTTACCAGAGCTGCATGAGGAAGACCAGACCTTCAAGCCAGAGTTTGTGCACATATGCTGCTAAAGGGGGGTTGCATGGGTGTAGTGGTTTGCAGTTTCTTGAGGAAATTTAAAGGGTAGCTCCGAGGGTTCTTTGAACATTTTCAGTTGATAATCACATGACCCCCTTAGAGCTGCCCTCTCTCCGGCACAAAAGAAAAACAACAACAGAATTTAAAAAAAATATTGAGTGGAAGTATTTTAAAACAGAAAAAATAAGGCAGCCGAAACCTAGACTGGGTTCCTTCCAAACTATGATATCACGATAAACCACACTATGACTGACATCACGAATACTGTCACAAAATCTGTCGTGTGCACAGGAATAGCTTAAAATGGCACCTATAATTGACAGCTTGGATCATTATTTTTTGAAATGGCTAAAAATAATTTGAATCAAAGCTTAAAACACAGAGCAAATTAAAGAAAATAGTGCAAACTCTGCCACCACAAGTGCAAGGTTGCCCATAGAAGTAGCCTCGATTGAGGCCACAAGGTGGAAAATTTTAAAATTAATTTGTGTTGCAAGGAAATGGTTCGAGGCAGCAAAATTTGGCATACAAGATCTGAAGGCTCCAGAGAGCGTACCATGAACGTTTTATGCTAGGATACAACTTAAAAAGCACCAGTTGGTAACAATGGGCCATGGTGCACAGCGTCCTGTGTTACTTTACTGACCAATCACAACAGTTAACGAAATCAGCTTTTTAAAGTTTGACTACATCGTACAAGCCAGACGCAACAAAATTTTAGAGCTTATAATTTTTTCTTGTGATTAGCTTCTTCTTTAGGTAACAAGAAAAGTTTTGACAACAGACTGTTTTTTGCTATGGAGGCATTCTGTGCAATGATCCTAAACGTGAGCAGAGGTTCACATTTAAAGGGACTATGCAATAAATTAATTGAGATTACGTAAAGCAGACGGGGGGTAGGCATTCCATCACTGGTCACCCCAGTGCAAGAATTTTTGAGCTAGCATCAATAACAACGAAGTTGTAGACGATTAAAAGTTTTGCTCCTCCTCTCCCCACCATCAACTCTTGCACATGGGGCACGAGAAAAAAAATAAAGAAAACAGCTCTGGGACTGGGCCCTGCCCATGAATACGTCATTCGCTGACGTTCAGTTTGCAACTTCCGGTTGTCGCACCCAGCAGCAGCGTCTCTCCGGCCTCTCTTCGCCTTCCTGGATTGCGGCGCGCGTCGGATTTCTTTGCTTGTCACTGTGACAAAGGCAATGCACTGGCTCGCGCTTGCCCGAGGGGGTCGCGCGGCGGCACGATCAGACGATTTTCACGGCTACCGGAAGTGTGTCCGTGATGTCGTGGCTGCCGTGGCTCCAGCGAATGACAGCATGTGGTGGCCTGCCAATGTCACAGGACTAGTGATGTCTATTTTCACGATTTTAGTTAAAAAATCGGTCACTACGAGCACACCAATCAGCCCGCGAATTTTAAAAAACGTTTTTAAAAATTCATAATAAATTTCCGGCTCAACTCCGAAGGCTCATACTTGGTGTGAATGCTTCTTAGCATCATTTCTAAGCACTGAAAACATTTACAAGCGACTTTTCATTCGTTGCATAGTCCCTTTAAGTTGTGTGCAACTGTATGAATATTCATGGAGCTTTATTGCACACAACAGCTTTGTAGATGACGTGAAAAAACTTGTGCACTTTCTGCTTAATTACTTAATGCCCAGAGGATGACTTTGTGAGGGTGTTAAATGGGAGGGAAGACTGCAGGACTCTGGTTCATACTCCGCCAGATGCTACCAGATGCTACAGGAAACATGTGAGGGAAAAAAAAAGTGTCCACTTAAGTGTCAGGCTTGGGGCTAAGGATGAGGTGGAACAATGAATGTAGTTCTGAAATCAGCATAAAAAATAGCATATCTGTGTCAAACTTGATTACATGTCGTACATAAATAATGAAAAAAGTTTTAATTACAGTGTTCCTCCCTTAAATTGTTTCTCACTTTTACACAAAAAGAATCATTGCTACTCGTGATTGTTATTCATCTGCCACGATGTGGCTTCTTGGCACATCATTAATGCGGGTTAATGACATCCTATTCGAAATTGAGTGGAAGAAATTGGCTTGGGCAGGGCATGTAATTTGAGCGCAAGATAACCGCTGGTCCTTAAGAGTAACGGAGCGGATTCCAAGAGAAGGCAAGCGCAGCAGGTGGCGTCGGAAAGTTAGGCGGACGGATAAGATTAAGAAGTTTGTGGGGATACGGTGGCCACAACTGGCACAGGACAGGGTTAATTGGGGAGACATGGGAGAGGCCTTTGCCCTGCAGTGGGCCTAGTCAGGCCGGTGATGATCATCATGTGGCTTCTTTAGCTTTTTCTTACAGCAATAACTGTACAAGGCAATTTCTGTGGTGTGCACAATGTCGGAGAGTTTTAGCAGAGCATGATTGCTCACTGGCTCTGCTCAGTGAGCAACCGGAAGCATTACTGTGCATGCTTGAAACGATCAGGCAGGAGTTTACCAGTGGAGCATGAAGCTATGTGGAGTGGCGCTGTTGAACCGGCCTGTCCAGTATGGTAGCTGCCACTTCATACTTTGTCTTATGTATTTGTGTTTAAGAATAAATAACACCAGAAGTATTTTTTTTTTTTTTTTCATGTTTTAAAATGTTTAGAAAAAAGCAGTTATTTTTTTAGCGCAGCGGGGCAATGAACTATTTGCAGCGCCATTGTATCGGCCTATTGTTTCGTGCCTGTCTATTATTGGATAGCTTAATGGACTGAGGACTTCATTCACTTGGGAATATCTGAGGTTTTATGTCAGTCTAGGTTGCATAGGTGTGGTTACGAGGAATGTAGAGATGGGTCTTCTGTGAAGCTGCTTGAGGGGCAGCGCCTTGTAAGGTGAATCGTCTGCTCCATGTGTACCCGAGGGTGGGGAGAAAGACTGCGACTGCGGGCCGATGTGCCTGACGCGTTGCTCGCAGTTCCTTTGCTCTGATCACTTCAGGTCCGCGGTGCTGATGGTGTAGCCGCGCCATCTGTGGGAGCTTCCTGAAACACCTAGTTCCCTTGGTTTCACATCGTTGTCATCATGTCTGGATACGCCAGCTTAGGAAGACTCAAAGCAAAACGGTGCACAGCTGCCAGCTCAGGGGCATGGCCACACTACCCTTGTCTCCATCATCATCATCAGCCTGACTACACCCACTGCAGGGCAAAGGCCTCTCCCATGTCTCTGCAATTAACCCTGTCCTTGTCTCCACCCTCCGACATAGACCAGCTTGGGCAGCCTAATTCTAAACTGATGCCCCTATTTCAGACTGTGATATAAGTTTGGTGGCAGTGGCAGTCACCCGTGGTGTCACCTGTGGTGTTGGACCAGTGTTGAATTGGATTGTGCAAACTTGCACGAAGGATGCAGCACTTACTCCATTTGTTTCCCCGTCCTTCGTCCAAATTTGTCCAAAGTTAACGCTTGATTACTCATACGTGTCTTAGGATAAACGACTGTTAATTTTTCCTTTTGATTGTTGTAGTTCCAGCTTTTATATGTGGCGTAATGCTAGAAACACATGTACTGTGCTATGTCACTGCATGTTAAAGAATCCCAGGTCATGGAAATAGTTAGGAGCCATTCATAGTGGCATCTCTGATAGCCTGAGTTGCTTTGGGATGTTAAACCCCATAAACCAAACTTTTTATAACCAGTGAGCGCCCCCCAATGCTTCACCTCTCTCTGGTCAGCTAAAATACATTTTCATATGTGCTGCTTCGATAGCGCTAAGCATTTAGTGTGCAAAAATGTTCTCCGAAGAGTGTCAATTGCCTGCTGTCAGTTCAGCATGCTGTAATGAAAAATTCATATTGGTCTCCCCTGACTAGTATTTAATGTGACCCAGGTCACCAGTCTCTTCTGGTCCATCTCAAGAGTGCACCGTCTGTAGCCAGCTTAACTGAGTAGTGCGTGAACTGCAGAGGTGAGGAAATCACTGTTACTTCACTGCAAGGGAGAGCAAGAGGTCTGGGAGCTTTTTGCGCGGCACCATTAAGTCGCTGCCTTAAAATCCTGCCTACATTTACACCTTGATGGTAGTTGCCCGGGTGCGGGCTAGCTGGAAGCAACTGCAGGATGGTGGCGTTGTGTGCAGGTTTTTCGAGAAGCAGAAGACCGAGTGGCACCAGAGCGACATGGCTGAAGCAGCCCTGCCCCCGTCCCTGGCCGCAGCGGTGCAGCAGATGCAGCAGCCGGGGAGGAGCAAGGCTCTGGCCGAACGCCCGCAGCCCTCGGCCTTCCGCCAGCAGCCACCGCCCATGAAGGCAAGTGAATCTGGCAACCTGCTGGGAGCCATGCGCTCGCAGGCTGTCCGCACTTGCAGTAATGTATGGAGAGTACACCTCTGCTTGAGAATGCTCAACTTTGGACTGTGCTCTGAAGCAGTCGCTATTGGTTTTGCAAAGCGCAGCATTTGATGCAAGGCCTCAGAGCACATGCTTTAGCTGTGTACCTCAGGAGGAGCATTGCGGTAGACATGGCTCACTAGCTGTAAGGGGCCACGTGTCGAGCGTTAGCCAGCGTGTAAACACTCACATTTAAGGGGTAATCACATGTTATGTAGCTCATGCCATGGCAGCTGGCAGAGGTGCTGTCATTCGACCACAGCCACCACAGTAGAGAGAGGCTACATTCTCTACTCAAGGACATGTTGAGAGACTGTGATGCCCATCTAACTGTTCTCTGCCTTCTTTCTGGTGAGCAAAGCACCTGGCTTTGTCTTTGCAGTTCAGCAGTTGCCAGGTTTTCCTCAGCCCACATTTTACCGTCTTGCATTGAAGACAGTGAACAGTCCATGCTTGTTGCAAGTGTGTGAGCAAAAAGCAAGCAGTCCAGTGTAAGACTTGACCGACGAAGCAATGTTGCGAAATATACAAAACCAAGTGAGCATGTGGACACCTTTTGATGATGTGATAAGCTTAAAAAGAGCCCAGCATGTCTGTTTCATAAATGAAATTAAAAAGTGACATTCACTGCACATTTGTTTCCCTACCACAGCCATTGTAGTCAGTCATCAGAAGTCATCAGCTGCTTCTACCAAGAACTGTGCATCTTCAGCAGGAAATTCTTCCTGCTGCTGCTGCATTGATGTTATAGTATATGAATTCTGTCTTGCATTGAAATACTGCAGCAAGATTTCAGAAATGGCATTCCTAGTCACCTTTGAGTACTCTTACGGTCAATGTGGAATGTGGCCCTCAGTTAGTCTAGCACTGAAGGGCCTCCCATGATGTGCATTACATCAACACCACTGCAGCCATTTCATGCGTGAATTTCGTGCGTGTTTTCTGAGGGATTTTTCTTCAATACTTCACAAAGCAGTATGACTGTTTTTGAGGATCAGTGTCTGAGCTGAAAGCACAACCTCTTATGAAGGCATGGATCCAATTGCGATGCTATTGTGAATGTGTTGCCGACATCCCACATTACCTTATTTGATGGCTTGTGTCTACACGTCAAGCTGACAAAAGCAGCGGAGACTGAAGCATGCTTATAAGTTGGCTGGTTGGTATACATTAAGATGTCTGTAATGTACCATGACACATGCAGGGCGCAGAAAAAAGGCATGCAGTTATTGTCTGTCATAGCATATTGAACAGGTGAGAATAGCCATTAACACACTTGGGTAGAACAGTCTGGCAGGGACACTCAAACTCGTTTTCACTCTTAGATTTTTCATTCATATGGCTAGGGAAATACAGGCGTACATTGTTGACCATGGAATACTTGCTCTAGAAGTTAGTCATTTTTTCGACTTGCATTTTACCGGTAGACATGGATAAAATGCTTCGTCAGAGGCAGGAATTCAGCTGGACTAGTGGTAAGTAATTACTTAGAAAGTGTGGTCTGCAATCATGAAATTTTTATGCTACTAGTTTTGACGTTGTGTTGCTGTTTTCGCTTTCGTTCATAATTAATCTTGCAGTGATGTTCAAGACAAGCATTCATCAACATTTCACTGCACATCGCCATCTCATCTCGCGGGCGCGCTCTACTTTTCTGTATCTGTGCTGGACAGATCCTCATTTGCTTTTAATTAACCTGGCCACTTGCTCTTGTAGGCTTGCCTGTCCTGCCACCAACAGATCCATCGCAATGCACCAATCTGCCCTCTGTGCAAGGCGAAGAGCCGCTCCAGGAATCCCAAAAAGCCCAAGCGCAAGCTCGAAGATTAAGCACCATCAGCACATCTGTTTTAAGACTTTCCATGCACACATGTTGTTTTTCATTTCATTACATTTTGCCCTCCTTATTCTTTGTCCAGTCAGACTTCACACGAATCATCACATCACACATTCGTTCATGGGGTGCCTCACATGCTAGAGGTACACAGTCTTGTACAAAACCTCATAGTAAAGCCTAATCTCTCCAGGGTCTAGTCTGGAGTCCATTCTGCTCTAATCTGATGTCCTGTAGCAAAGCTGGCACAGCCAGTGTTTAGCTTCTTTTCATTGATCCTGGCATTGTGACACCTGTTCAAAATGGCTTATTTGAAATTTTTGTTAGAGGCAAAAAAACGAGGCAGGCGTTGTTTTGAATCTGCTCTGTGCATTAGCTGTAGTGGTGCCTCTAATTCGCATGTGAAATGTGGCATTTATTTTGCATAGCGGATTGTGCTCATTATTGCCAAACTTGCACAACAGTTTTTTTTTCCTTTGGAACATTTCACCTTTAACATTAAACATTTTTGTGTTTGTGCCCATTTCATTTTGTAGATTTTCATAATTACAGCACAGTTTTTTTTTAGTTATGCTGCCATATTTGTGCTAAACACCGGTACGCTAAGTAGTTAGGCTGTGGAGCGTATATATTTATTTTACTCATGATGAGAAGAAAGGGTGGTTTCAGGACGCAGAGTATTGGAAGTGTAATGCTACTGTCGTTATCTGCAGTCATTAGCTGTAATATGCAAATGCATGGTGCATTAGGCTCAGTTATTGCATTTGATTCTCCCCAATAGGTGGATGGACTTCAGTGCTAGAATTTCCCGTTATAGGGCACATACATTTAGCAGGAGCTTAGGGTTTTGGATTTTGCATGGATAATGTAATGTGCATGAGCTGCAAGATGGTGGCTGGTGGCATTTCACAGTCTCTCAGAACTCAAGCCAATTTTTTAAAAATAAAAATATGTTTTAGGTTGTTGCAGTTATTATTGGTTGTTGTTTTTTTCTGGTAAGTGTATTTTTACGACTTAGCTAGCATGACTAACAATTAATCCCAGACTTTCTAACCACTCGAGACCAGGCAATTGCCATGAAAGTTATTTAGTGTCAGCTTCGCATAATCCATAGGATTCCTTTAGTAAGTGTGGCTCATTTTGCATGGATACCCACAGAATATGTACTCAATGCTGCTGCTTTCACTGGGGATATGAGACCTGCTTTGTTTATAGGAAATGTATAAGTGTGTCAGCATACTTTAGGTTTTCTGCTCGATTCTCATGATAAACAGCACTACTTCTGAAATGAAAGAAAGATTCAGCATTGCTGAAGTTCCTTGTGGAGTGTGTGGTGTGTAAATGTCATTTTGTTTGTTGCCTATTCTTAGTGCGGTTGCTTTCTTGTGCCTGTATGACCAGTGGTTGTTGGCATACTACATACAGCTTAGAGGTACTGGTGTTCCCTGTGAATGGTAGTCTTTCTCCTTTGCTGCTACTAATAAATGTGCCAAAGACTGTGTGCCTCATTCTCATCCACTGCTGTGGCTGAGCTGCTAAGCATGAGTGTGATTCCACTGTAAGCGAATGGCCATTGCCTGTGCAGCTATCAGCGGCATGACTCAAACAGCCTGGAATCCAGCTGCTGTGGAGTATTGTGACAATGTGCTAGGAAAGATTGGGGTACAGCCACCTCCACCTTGAACTGAGCAGAGGGCTGGCGTTGTTTGTATTTTGCATGACCTTATGTACTAAGAATCGGGACGTTCTGGCAGGCTAGCTGGTTCATGATGAAGAGAACGCTTCATCAGAGCGCAGAAGGGAGTGCTTTGTCTGCCCTTTTGTGTGCCTTACATTCCGTCTTGTTCGAGCAGTTTGTACTCGTACTAAGAATGGCTGTTTTTTATGTGGAATTTCTTAAACAAGAACTTGTATTCTTGTTTAGAGAAAAGGTTCTCTTCCATGTCATTTCTAGAGTGAAGGAATGTGGCAAACTAGTTCATGTTCAGGTATTCATTTCGGAAATGTTGGAAGCACCAAGCTTGTATGCATTTATTTTTAAGGGTCTTTTTTTTCTTGGTGTGACCCCTGTGGGCCCCGAAAGCATTGACTTTTTTTTGTGTGTGTTTGGTTTTTGCGAGCCATATTTAAAGTCATTCAGTTTTCACCACAAAAACCTTGGAAGATAAACAGTGACAAACGTATCGGCACAACTGATATTTCTAGCTAAGGGTCTGCTTTTACATGGGGCGTAAGACGAAAGTGCCGAGGATGGCACTTTCGTTTTTTTTTTATGTCTAATTTTCTGCAGAATGTAGGTGTTGTTTTAGATTAATTGCTTAGTACCGCTTTAGTGCCACGTGAATGAAGCTGCATAGCACAGCTGAAACAAAAAATTTCTTGGCATGTGCCAAGCATGACCCCATTCTATGAGATAACTGTGACTGCACGAGTATGACGCAAAGTTTCATGTAGAGTTTACAAATGCGATATGTAGAAGAACCATGTAACTCGTAAACAACCGTTTCCCAGGCAAAGCTTCAATACCTAACGGGACACTGGGTGTGGGCAAAGAAACTTTGCGAAGTTCCAAAACCTAACGAGACACCAACATTTACAAATGCCAGAGAGCCGCGAGCTGCAGTTGGACCCATGAGGAGCCACATGCGGCCACAGTTTGGCCAGCCCTGCTATGGTAGCTAGGACAAAGCACTATGGCAGTGTCCTGTATTACTCTGCTGGTCAATCAAAACAGTGAAAAAAATCAACTTTTCAATGTTTGATTGTATCAAACAAGCCTAAGATCTGTTTTGTCCATTGCCTTCCGTGCGTTCGTCTTTCTTTAGCGGTGTAGAACTTTACCTTTATTAACAAGCTTGAAGATTCTTGGAAGTTCTGAGTCAGCCCAGTTTATGTGAGGCGCTAGGTGTGGCTGGATCCAAAATGTATGCGCAGCGCGATTCTTGGCATCGTCTGATTATGTGGCAGGCTGGAGCATTCCGTGTCAATCTTGGCGAACCGAGAAAACTATTAACGTCCCCTTGCGTCTATTACGAGTGTGGCAGTGCTTGAATAGCAGTCCTCTTGAGGTTCAGTTTGGTGTCAATCACCATTGTACTCTCCGCCACATGCTGCCAGACGTCTGCTTTGTGCTGTTTAATCCTTTCGGCAAAATTTTTGTCTTTCCCTGCATGTGATGCTGGGCAATCTGTGCAGGGAACACTACTCCTGATCATTTATTAAATGATTTACAGATACCACTAGCCTCTTGGAAGAGGCTGTGGAAAGAGAGAGAAGCCCTTTAATGAAAAAACAGAATTTAGCCGGCATCTAAAGTTAGCTGGCATGCTACTCTGTGGGGGGGGGGGGGGGGGAGGGAATTTGGGAGATAAAGGCAAAATGAGAGCAGTTTGGGAAAGGTGAAATGAAACAAAAAGGGGAGAAGGTAAAATGCGGTCATTAAATGCATACTAAGGTGCATCGGCGAGTAATTATGTTACATGAAATGATGAGAGTAGAGAGGGCTTTGCTACTAACATAGGCAAGTTTCTTTCATTTCAGGTCTTCAGTAATAAATATACCTCAATATTTATATTTACGAGGGTCGTTCAATAAAGATTTCCCCTGACCCACTTCCTTTGGACGGAGAGCAACGAAACTTTGCAGATTTATTAGTCCTTCTGTACATAGGTGCCACCCAGGGACACACACTTCTCCCATTTTTTTATGCATCTGTAAACACCTTGCTTGTAGAAGTCAACACGTGGCTCCAAAAGCCATATTGTGACTTCGGAAATCAGAGTCTCATCATCTGGAAAATGCTTGCCCTTCAAATATCACTTCATTGTTCGAAAGAGGAGGCAGTCCGATGGTGCGAGGTCGGGTGAATAAGGGGGATGCGGTAGAATTTCAAAGCCGCAGCAGCGTGCTTCCATCTGGGCAACATGAGAGTTGTGAACTGAGGCATTGTCTTTCAGAAGGCGGACACCTTTGGTGAGCATGCCACGTCTCTTGCTTTTGATGGACTCCCGCAATTTCCGCCGCAGTGAAGCATAGTATGCCCCAGTAATCGTGGCACTATTTGCTAGGAAATCCATCAAGACTACTTCGTGCTGGTCCCAAAAGACTTTGAGCATGACCTTGCCCGCCGAGGGCTGGGCGCGTGCCTTCTTTGTAGGCGGTGAGTCCAAGTGCTTCAATTGCACCGACTGGACACTAGTCTCCCGATCATAGTAATGGACTCAGCTTTCATACTGTGCAATCAGTCTGTTGAAAAAGTCCTCCTGGTTTCCATGGCACATGGTCAAAAGAGCCTGGGAGCATTCGACTCGTTCCTGCTTTCGGAAAGGTGTGAGCAGCCGGGGAACCCAGCTAGAGGATACCTTACGCATGCGAAGATGGTTCTGAATGATTTGTTCCACGGACCCCACACTAATCTTGATATTTTGGGCTAGGTCTCGAACGGTTACGCGGCGAATTTCTAAAATGGCGGCCTCTACTTGCTGGATGGTGTGTTCATCGATAATGGAGTGAGGTCGCCCTGCAATCGGAGCTGTTTCCACCAAAGTCCGACCACATTTGAATTGACGATGCCAGTTCTTTACTACACCATATGATGGGGAATCCTCCCCATAAACTTGTTTTGTCTCATCGAAAATCTCCCTTGGAGTGCGACCTTTCAAGTACAGGAACTTGATAACTGCTTTGTATTCCACTGCATCCATTATCACACCTCACACCACTTCAGCACCTGTGAAAGGAAGACCGTTATTAGTTAACAGTTGCATATTAGCACGTGACCTATAGGGACTTAAGTCATTACACATGCGCAGTTTCAGCATCCTGCAATAAGTAGAAGTGAGTCAGGGGAAATCTTTATTGAACGCCCCTCGTATATACTTCCTTTACTTTGGAGTTCTGCAGGTCGTAGTGGAAAAAGGAAGACCCTATTTCTCTAGTAGTCATGCAGTCTGTTTTAGTTACGTTGAAGGCCATCTGCTACGTTTCACCCCAATCTGATATCTGCGCAAGTACATCGTTTAGAGCTTGGTCTTGGTGCTATTTCAAATATGATGTATTCATCTGCAAACATGCGAACAGTAGCATGGGCATTTTGTGCGACATCATTTATGAAAAGCAAAGAGAACTGCAGCCAGAACTGTTCCGCAAGGGCACCAGAAGGCACCTGTGATAAGTTTGAAGGTTGACCATCAATAGATACATATTAGTAACGGCACAATCAATAATCCTTTAACTATTTACTTATGCTATTAGTGCCAAGAAACCTGACCAATCTGTAAAGAAGCTTAGATTGTGAGATGCAAAAGATTTTAGATAAGTAAAAATGTCCCATCCACCTGTCCCCGCCATTCTAATGCGAGGAAAAAACTAAAATGCTTCAATCAGTTGTGCTGTCATGGATATGCCTTGATGGTTACTGTAAATTATGTTTTATGGGGGTTTGACATCCCAAAGAGACTCTGGCTATGAGGGACGCCAGAGTATAGGGCTCCGGAAATTTCGACTACCTGGGGTTCTCATGCACCGACATTGCACAGTACACGGGCCTCTATAATTTTGCCTCCATCAAAATGCGACCGCCACGGCTAGGATTGAATTCACATCTTTTGGAGCAAGCAGCCAAGCACCATAACTACCGAGCCACCTCAACGGCTTACACACATTGCACAGTTATTCCAACCTGCAAATACTGACCCTGGTTAAAAAATCTGGAGCCAAAATGCAATTGGAACCAACTGAAATCTAACTGCATGCCGTTGTTTTGGCCCCTTCCATATGCTTTTCCTTGACTGGTAAATGCAGAATGAGTGTCTCTTCTGGCTTCTGCTATGCCAAATAGGAATATCTGTTAAAGGGACTATGCAACAAATTAAAAGTCGCTTGTAAATGTTTTCAGTGCTTAGAAATGATGCTAAGAAGCATTCACACCAAGTATGAGTCCTCGGAGCTGAGCTGGCAATTTATTGTGAATTTTTAAAAAGTTTTTTTTTTAAATTCGCGGGCTGATTGGTATGTTCGTAGTGACCAATTTCGAAACAAATCGTGAAAACACACGTCACTAGTCCCGTGACTTCGGCA
This sequence comes from Amblyomma mixtum, assembly GCF_055824585.1. Taxonomy (NCBI): domain Eukaryota; kingdom Metazoa; phylum Arthropoda; class Arachnida; order Ixodida; family Ixodidae; genus Amblyomma; species Amblyomma mixtum. Next base: position 45,327,927 of record NC_143013.1, read on the forward strand.
GGCCACCACATGCTGTCATTCGCTGGAGCCACGGCAGCCACGATGTCACTAACAGGCACACTTCCGGCAGCTGTGAAAATCGTCTGATCGTGCCGCCGCACGAACCCCTCGGGCAAGCGCGAGCCAGCGCATTGCCTTCACGCACATGGTTTCAATTTACCTCTGCTGCCTCTTTCTGTTGGGAGCCACTCTCAGTGCCTTTGTTGCAGTGACAAGCAAAGAAATCCGACGCGCGCTGCAATCCAGGAAGGCGAAGAGCGATCGGAGAGAAGCTGCTGCTGGGTGCGACAACCGGAAGTTGCAAAACGAACGTCAGCGAATGACAATCATGGGTGGGGCCAAGTTTCAGAGCTGTTTTCTTTATTTTTATATGGTGCCCCACGTGCAAGAGTTGAAGGGGGGAGAGGAGGAACATAATTTTTAATCGTCTACAACTTCGTTGTTATTGATGCTAGCTCAAATTCTTGCGCTGGGGTGGTGAGTGATGGAATGCCTACCTTCCGTATGCTTTACGTAATCTCAATGAATTTATTGCACAGTCCCTTTAAATGTGAACATACTATAGGTGTATTGTTGCTGAAGTATACTTCACACTCACTATTATTGCTGAATTCTTTATTTTATATTTTCCACTTGCACATGTCACACATATTATACACAACAAATCGGTCAGCCAATTGCAATTTCACCACTTTCAAGACTGTTTCAGTATTGTTCATACAAAAATGTTCAAAGCTCCGGTGTGCACATTTTCCAGCTTCCTATGAGCGAAAGTCAACTTTTCTGCAGCAGCAACTATACAGCAACAATGGGCACTGGTAAAAAGGGGAAAAAAAAACCCGAAGAAGCACTGACACACAGTCGTACACAAGTGTGACATCCTCAAAAATCCTTCCCGCAGCACAGTCCATGTTCATAAGTATGTACAATAAAAATTCAATCTGCTGCCTCACATACATTCGTACATGAAAGACAGTAAGTACAGAAAAAAAAAAAAAACATGCTTGCTGTGACAAAGGTGGTTGCAAGCATCAGAAAAGACTTGCGAAAGTTCTCGCGGCATGCTGACGCTTCTTCTGAGGGACACACGCATAGACACCTCTGTCGCTTCCCTCTCTCTTGGAGTTCTTAAGGCAGCCATCACAACCCCCACCACTTCCGATGTCCATGTAGGGGACCTGCCATGCATCCATCTGAACAAGGTAGTCGTCGTTTTAATGTCTTTAAATACATGTACACTGATAAAAAAAAAAACTGGGGAGAGTGTGCAGTGGGTGACCTAGAAGAGCAGTGTGCTCATGCCGCCCATGTCTCCCTGTTCCTTGATGAAGATTTCAAAGTACTGGTAGATGATTGTGACAGCGAGGAGGATACCAGTACCGCTGCCAATGGCACCTGTGCACAAGGAAGAGAAAACAGGAGGTCCATAATCTGAGTACAAGGTGGGAAATCATGTTATGCAGGAACATATTAACCAGGATGGGACATTTGGGACATGAATGCGAAAACGTACTAACAAGGTTTCACTATTCATTTCTACCACTCGAGATACCTTATACCCCTGTCACACAGGCTCCATAAAGCTCCTTTATTATAAAGGCGAGCGAGCTGGTAAAGGTAGCATTATCTAAAGTACCGGTGTCGGTGCTACACGGCGCAGAGCCGACCTTTAGCTGCTTTCTTCTCGTGCCACCAGGGGGCCAACACTTTCGGTTTTGTTTGCATGTTTGCGACAAAAAATTATGTTTAGTTAGCATTTTTATTTTTGTATTAGTTATTATTGCACCCAGAATGTTTTTTTTTTTTTTGCAAACTCAGGCAGCGGCCCAGTATCACAATTTATAAAACGTGTTTTAGGTAAATGTAGCCTTGTTCGCATCTATCCCAGCCACCATGGACCATTTTGCTTGTTTTGTTATTCATGCGCCTATCCGCCAGTGTCTGCGGTGACATCGTGCCAAATTTCTACAGTTCTAACATGTTTTTAAATATACCAAACGTTTATTGATGCTGACCATGAGAAATATTGGGTTGCTCACTGGGAACAGGATGCTCCTTTAGCTCGCTGAGGGAGATCGCCGCGCTCCCTTATTATAAAGCTTGCTTTAGCGAAACGTCCTTTAACTTTTCCGTGTGACACCTCGCGCAACTCCCTTAATATAAAGAAACATTACCTTAAAGGACTTTAACGTGCCCGTGTGACAGGGGTATTAAAGGTGCACTAAAAAGGAATCTGTACTCGTCTTTTTACCGCAGGAACTCGGTCTAAACGTTCCGAGCATTCTTCAAATTATTGTTCTATGCGGCCAATTTCCCTAATTTAAATCTGATTAAACGTTCAGACTCCCGCCTTTTTTTGAACTCGCCGCAGACTGTAGGAGGAGTCAACCAACCTTTCAGCCAGTCTCGTGGCGGCTTGCCGCTCTGCCATCGGCGGAGTGACACACAGTGATTGGCTAAAGCGAAGAGTCCACGCGTATTTTTATTTCCATGGGCCTAATTTGCAGCTATGTAGTCTCTGACTGGATCTATTTATTGATGGAAACCTAAAAGAAAATAAATGTGAAAGCAGAGCCGCCACGCGACTGCCTGCAAGGCCCTCCACACATTAGTTGACTCCTACCTATAGCGGTGAGTTCAAAAGAAAGGCGGGAGCCGAGAAGTTTAATCCGATTTACTAAATTAGGGAAATCTGCCGCACAGTACAATAATCCAAAGTTTCTAAGAATGCTGGGAACGTGTGAATCGAGTTCCCGCAGTAAAAAGATGAGTTCAGATTCCTCTTTAGTGCACCTTTATTGCTCCATTAGAAGCTACGGCAGCATGACAACAACTGGCGCCACATTGAGCAATGAAGTAGAGACATCGAAGTGCATTTCATAGATGCTAGAGCAGATGAGACAAATGGCAAATGCCACCGCGACCGTTCAACTGCACGACGACACTAACTTCTAAGTGCGAAAGTAGTTATCATATTTACTCAAGTAATGAGCCAGCCAGCTCACATTATCACATTTTATGCTGTCACGTTCTCGATTTCGTCCAGGTCTTGTGGGTGTATTGCATTTGCACGAATATAACGCAAGGGGAAGTTTGATTCCATATGTAAACCAAAGCTTTGCGTGAACACGGCATCGTCATGCACAGCCTCGGTGTCAATTAAGAGGCAACAGCTAAACGTGCGTGACACAATCGAGCGCAGCAAAAATCATCCGTGCAGTACCGCTGTGCCTCGACTTCTTGCCACTGCTGCTTTGTACTTCACACTGTCCAGAGCTGCAAACGTTCCTCCCCCCTTCGCTTCCCCACTCCTCACTGTACTTTTACTGTCCGTGCTTTCTCATGCTGTGCACTTTGCCTCATGGCCCCATAACCTTCGAAAACCTGGGTTCTTCACACAGCTCAGAAACTTGGTAGTTAAGAGACCTCAAAAAGCCCCGTTTTCTTGTCTAAAGTTGATCATTTGCGTACAACTATTGGCACTGCAATTGTGCCGTTTACTATAGCGGAGGTTCTACTGTAGTTTGCTTCAGTGAAATTTTTGCATGTCCAGCGAGTTTCATCACAGCAAGGCTCAACTCCCCTAACTTGAGAGGGTCAACATTACAGTGAAAAAAAAAAAAAGAGCTTGGTCACATACCCAGAAAGTCGGCCAGCACAGACAAGGCTCCAATGCAGAGGCCTCCGAAGGCAGCGGCGGTTGGGATGTACCTGTTGAGTTCATGGATCATGGACTTTTCTCTGTGACCACGCATCACCATCTGCTGCTCTTTTAGCTGCTTGGCAACCTGTGACAAAAAAAAAAAGAGCATAAACCGTATATACGACAATATATAGTCACATGAGCACGCATAACAGTGGTTATGGTAACCGTAGTTTTCGCTAACCGTGGCCAATGCTGTCCACACAGCGGAACTGATTTTACTAATAGGATATCGCGATCTGATATCCCAGCATAAAAGCGCAGATCTTTGAATTAAGGGGGGACGAGGGTCTTAAAACTAACTTTTTTTATTTATAGCTAGAATCTCATGAAATTTTGCACAGATGCATTTTTCTCTTCTGATTCCAAATATGCAATCATAATTGAGCTGGTGGTCTTAGATCTTACGAAGTCCAGAAATGTAATTAGGTAATTTCTTACGCAGCTTTTATGAACTTTCTCATTGCAATTTGTTGCTTTTATTTACATGAATTGATAGCCAGAGAGTTTCCATACCCGATGACATTCTTCGTTTTTCTCTAAAGGTATGTCATCCTGACATAATATGTCGAGAGTAAGAGGTCACACTATATTACATGGCAACTCGTTAAGCTAATTGTAAATTGCTATTTATACGTGGCCTAAACAAAAAATGTAAGAATGTCATCGGGTATGGGAATTTGCTGGCTATCAATTCATGTAATTAAAAGCAACAAAATGCATTGAGAAAGTTTATTAAAGCAGCGTAAGAAATTACCTAATTACACTCTTGAATTTAAGATAACTTTTGATCTAAGACCACAAGCTCAATTATGACTACATTTTTGAAATCAGAAGAGAAAAACGCATCGGTGTGCAAAATTTCATGACATTCTAGCCACAAATAAAAAGGTCTGTTTTAAGACCCTCGTCCCCCCTTAACCGGGCTGGTGCTTGCCACTGCTTTGAATTATCTGATCAAATTTATGTTAAAAATTATTGGACCACAGAAATTCTTCACATTCTCAGAGTTTAAATTATCGAGGTTTTACTGTACGACCGATTTCTGCAACGCTTTAGCAGCGGAGCTATAGCATAGAAGCAAACCAGGTGAGCCACACTGCACCAGCGGCAGCTGCTAGTATGCGGTTGTGAGTAGAAACTAGCTTGCATCACAGCTAACACTCCATCCAGCTACTCAGTACCAGCTTATTAATAAAAACAACAAATCCTGACACTTTTTTTTTGAAGCTGGCTTGATGGAGACTGCTTGAGCGCGCAATATTCTACAGAGCGCTCCTGCAAGTGGCGCAGCTGGCACTTCTCCCAAGGGTGCTCCCACAATCCCCTTTCCGTGCTCAAAGCCGGGTCAGACACCTGCTGGCTGTACTAGTGCTGCAAAACTGTGTGGCAAGGTGAATGTGGAGTGCGTCTGATGGTAGCCCGCGGTCTCTTTACAACATAACACAGCTGTCATATGGTGAAGCCAACCTAGCTCACCGAAGGCAAAGAGCAGCCCTTGTCTGGCATGCTTCACTGCCATAGGCATCATGGAAACCAACTGTACCTTAATTCTAATGAACGATTATTCTATTTATAGTCAGCCCAAAGATAACAGGATTAGACTTCTTTGGATGGGCAGTGGCTAGTTCCAAAGCACTGTCCACTGCGGTTTCGATGCAAACATCGCATGCTGCCAGTACGCTGGCGGGTGGCAGCTCACTATACTTGCTTTTAATTTACAGACAAGCTGATCTACTGCCAAGTTTCATATACCGAATTATCGATACAGCCAGCAATTGCACAATGCCCTTTGAGTTTAGTATATCTGGGATGGACTGTAATGTCAAGCTAATATGCACAGTACAGCAGATTATGCAGACTTTTATAAACGAAAAAAAAAGAGAAAAGAACAACAACAAAACCAGGAGCTGCACAAAGTGCACAGGGCTAAGGCAGAGCTGAGGGGGAACTCACATCCTTGGCACTGGAGCCAGACACCTCAATCCATGTCTTGGAGAAGAAGGCGCAAGAGCCCAGCATGAACACAATGTAGAGCACCGCGTGGACGGGATCTTCCAAGATGTGAGCCAAGTTCTCTGGCGGCGACAAGTAGTAGCAGAGGCCCCCGATGGGGTACGCCCTGGCAGGACCAGCACCACCCACGTCCTGAGGCAAAGTCGAGGGGGCACTAAGCAAGGCGCACTTTATGCAAGAACAGCTCAGTGCCATTCACCAAAAAAAAAAAAAAAAACAAGAAAATGAAATGCAATGTTTATCTGGCTCACAACAATCTCAATCCTTGTTTGCAAGTCTGTTCTCAATGCTACGCCGACCTAATGAACAACCAGTATTTTTTTTTTATGCATTTGGCATGTTTAAGATTACTACACTAAAAATTGGTACTCCTGTTACACGGGTGCATTTATCGTTGCCTTCCATGAGCCATGCTTGCCTTTAGTGTCATTTGTGCAGTGTCACATCGCAAACTTTAGTGACACTTGCTGATGGCCATGCTCATCTTGAAGTGAACTTCACTCGCTTCACTCAACCCAAACACAATTTATATTTTCCATGTGCACAGCCTACACGCTGCTGCTTTGGACATTAAAACAACCACACCTGAAAACGAATGCATTTTTCTGTAATAAGAGATTAAATTTTGCTGCTAAAAGGGATCTTAGTCGACAGGGCTTACACTAAGTGCAAACAAAATATTCCGCTATTATGAAGGCAGGGTGCCAGACGTGCTCCACGTAGATCTCATTTGCTGTTTACCAAAAATAGGCTTGTAAAAGCGCTTTAGTAATGAAAAACATAATCTGGACAGAAAATTTCAACATGCTGTTGAAAATTTTCAGCACCATGCATTATGTTTACCAAATGTCATCAACACCAATCTCAGGTGACATTTTTCCCATTGTCAATGCGACATCTTACAAGGCAATATGCACTCACTGAAAGTGACACTAATTTGCTCATCTGACATCGCCATCCAGGCTGTCATGCACACAACAGGTATAAAGGATGCTTGTTTGAAGAGAAGAACAGCCGACGTACCGCCCAGACTCCGAGAAGGTTCACAAAGACATTTCCACTGAACTTGACAGCAAGCATCTGGAAGTATGAACAAAGGAATAGAAGTTAGTGGACATTCAAGATGAGGAACTCTCGATTACCACCACCTTGAATTGCGTAAAAAATTCTGGCTTACCTGAGAGATGACGTAAAGGTTGGACACAAGTGCAGACTGCAGGATGATTGGGATGTTGGATGTGTAGAAAAGTTTGATGGGGTATGAACTGTACTGTCCACGGTAACGGGCAGACTTGATTGGAAGATCCACACGGAAGCCCTGCAGAAAGGGGAATCGCACCAATCAATTTTGGCTCTGGATGGAAGAAGCATAATGGGACCAGTGAACCCCCCCACGCAGTGCTTGTGACGCTGAGACACATATGCGCCAAGGCACCTACACGTTCAACTCAGTGGGCGTTCATCCCCTTCCTCTCTGCCTCTTCATTTCTTTAATACTCCTTCGCAAGGCAAGAGCAGAGGCTGAATGAGCTCACCTGGAAGTATATGACAATGGCGAAGACAAGGACCGTAGCCAACAGGTTCATGAGGTTTGGCAGGTTGGCACGGTAGAAGGCCTCTCGCAGGGCGCGCACCTTGTCCGAACGGGTGGCCAGCAGGTGGAACAAGGCAATGATAGCCCCCTCAAACTCGGTGCCTGCACAGAGGAGTGAAGAATGTGTCCTGTAGCTGTGATATGCGTACATAAACGCACGTCCATGTACAGCTACGAAAGCAGAACACAGCAAGCGGCATTTTCCAAGCGCTTCAACAGGAGTTCTCTTCAGCTGTGCATTGAAAATGCTTTTTTAAAAAGCTCGTCTGGAAAACAAGCGACAATTGCAGTCATGTTGGTAACTGCTGGAAAAGACTACTGCAGCAGTACACTGAATGCAGCGACCGACATGTGCTGGTGTCTTCTCCTTTACTTTGGAGGTCACTTTGGTGCTTCCTGGACAAGTGTTCTCGAACTTTGGCCCCGCGTGCACACCTTCTGGGTCGGGCCACAGTGCACTGAATGGCATGGGCAAGCAGTTATCCTTCGACCATCACATCTGCCCAAATATAGGCTGCGCCAATCTCTGCCAGTACGCTGTTCATCTGCAGTACACACAACCCAAGAGTTCCTCATATTACGTGGAACAGGCAAGATGTATACCCATGTGTTTTATTAAAATTAAGATATTAAGTTATCTACACAACATATTGAACACTGAAGGCATGAAGGCCTACAAAATACAAACTTTGGCGACACCCAGCAAAATAAGTTCCGACAGCTGTGCAAGGTTATGACCTCTCCCTCAGCTTTTACTCACCATGTACAATAGCCAATCGATTTTTCAGACTCCAATAAATTGGACTTGCGAAATATTTCGGACTTCAATGAGAAACCATCAGGCACATCATTTGAACATGCACATTTTCATCACCAATATTTCAGACTTTATGGAGTCCAAAAGTTCAATTTTTCGGACTAAAATAGATGCCAGCAAGGCTGTGGGGGATCATTTTTCAACTGAAAGTTCGTTTTTTGTGATGCGAGCCGGCGTCACTGTCACAACCAACCAGTTTTCCGCCACTGTGAAATGCACCATTGTGGACTTAAACAGAGTCGATCAGACAGATTGGTTTGGATAGGCATAGCTTTTTGTACCTGATCACTGCTGCTTGAGACAATTGCACGGCCTTCCGTTGCCATTGAGATGGCCTACAAAGAGTATGCGATAGCACTGGAACGGGCAGCTGCAGTGTTTGCTGCGGCTTGGATGACTCTACCCGTGGCGGGGCAGATGGGGGGAGGGTTCTTTCACAGGCGCTTGCTTCTGCTCGCATCACACTGTGGGCCACCCCTCTGTGTTCGCAAGTGCTGCTGTGCATGGAAATTGACTTCTTTCGTTGCATCGCGGCACGATCTGCGGCTGTGTCGCACTGTCTGGTATCGTGAAGCGAGGTGGTGCAGACATGACGAAAGCACGACTGTGGCTCAGACAAAGGCCGATGTTATCGCTTTGCAAAAGGAGCATGGTAAGTGGTGAAGAATGCGATTACTAAAGCCGGTTTTTTGCAGAAAGATTTTTTTTTTTCAAGTTCGCAGATTTCTTGGACTGTTCGATTATTCAGACCACTTTCGAGGTCCCGCCTAGTACAAAAATCAGTCTGCAACTGTAACGTGCTATACCACACTCTTCCAATCGACTCTCTCCAATGATACTCTTTTCCACTGAGTGTGCAATAAAAACCAGCTTGTTGCAACTACTCTGTGAGTGGATTTCAGCAAGAGCAATGGTTGTTCCAATAGAATAGTGGAAGAAATTGTGGGATAGCTTGCTGAAAATCACACTATGTGATGAAGCCTTTGCGGGGCACTCTCTGTTTCACTTGCAGCCACACGTTAGTGTTCTAAAATTCACAAAGACCAGACCTACCTCGGCCCGTGTTGACGGTGGCCGGACTGAAGGCCTTCCAGACAATCGTCTCGCAGATGTTGGTGGCAATGAAGAGGGAGATCCCAGAGCCCAAGCCGTAGCCCTTCTGCAGCAGCTCATCCAGCAGAAGCACAATGAGGCCAGCCACAAACAGCTGGATGATGATGAGGAAGCAGACGCCGGCACCAATGTCTGCTGGATCTCCATACATGCCAGTCATGACGTACACAATGGCCTGGCCAATTGTGATCACCATGCCAAACACTGGGAGGCAAAAACAAAGCACATGAAGACAGCTCAGCACCTCTTGGCTAACCACTGGCCAGCTAGCAGCCACCACATCTGGTATGTCCTGCTCTCCATTAGCTTATAATTCAGTCAAATGTCACTCACAGAAATACAGTGAAAGCTCGTTAATTCAAAACTCGATAATTCGAATTTTCGGATAATTCGAACTACACTACTTGGTCCGGCCAAGCTCCATAGAGATCTGTGTATAAAAAAGCCCGTTAATTCGAAAGCGAGTCGGTTCCGTTACGGATAATTCGAACTACGCGCCACCGCGTCTGGGCGGCTTGGCACACAGCATGTGGCCAAAAAAAAAAAAAAAAAGCACCTCCTCCGCATAGTTAGAGGCTGCGTATGTCCTAAACGGGGACAGAAGATGGAACTAGATAAAACCTTGGAAGAGTGGCTAAAGCTTAAATGGCGCCATCACTGGCGCGGTGGCCGGCGGCACCGGAGGGAATGGGGTTGGCGACCGCGCTGGCGGCTGCCTACCCTCTTTTCCGGGCAACCTCCGGAACTCGGAACTCGCAACTAAATGCTCGTTAATTCGAGCCCTGTTAATTCGAAAATACGGATAAGCACTGTCAGCGGGGTCCCAGCCAACGCCCATGAAGGCTATGACTTCGGACGGGCGTTACAAATTACGAGCGAAAAACTTTTTTTTTTCTTTACGAGTGTCGTCCATGCTTCCACACATCGGTCGATCGCCAACGGAAGCACGCGCTCAGCCGCGAACAAGACGCCAGCACAAGCGCTGGCACTCTGCCAAAGTTCCCTTCCCCCTTGCTGGAGCTAACGTCAAAAGTGATGTTATCGCTGCGTAGCATCTTGGCTTGGCGCGCCGCCAAGAAATGCGTTGGGGGGGCCGTGACGGTGCTGAAAACGAGGCTTGCACAACCGAACAAGCGCTGGCACTCTGCCAAAGTTCCCTTCCCCCTTGCTGGAGCTAACGTCAAAAGTGGTGTTATCTCTGCGCAGCATCTTGGCGCGCCGCCAAGAAATGCGTTGCGTGACGGTGCCAAACGGAGGGAAGCGTTAACGACTGACGCTTTTTTTTTTTTTATTCTTAGGCAGAAATCGGGGGCGGGTGGGTTCATTATGTGAGTGGGTTCGTTACACCAGTAAATACCCTACATACACCGTAATGCAAGTGGTTCTTGTTGGTTTTTTCGGGGCCATTCAATAATTCGAACATCGGATAATTCGAACGTTTTTCCCGGTCCCGTGAAGTTCGAATTAACGAGCTTTTACTGTATAGCCTCTGTGAGCAAAAAAAAGGAGAATGTTAAATTGCATTTTTCAGCAATAAATGCTGCGGTGTGAACATTCGTTTTGATACATAAATTTTGATGCATGAATGCACCTTACAACTGGATTATTTCTTCAGTAAAGCTTAAGGGGCACTGGGGTTTTTTCAAGGTTAACATATTCTAATGAAACTTGCACAATATGTTTTTCTCTCATTCCTGATTACTTCCACCAAGTTTGGAAGTCATGACACATTTCATACTGGCGCTAATCGATTTTAAAGTCTGCTGTTTCAAGTCCTCGGTACAGATGATTTTTACAGGCAACACTACATTTTCAATGTCGCAAACACTACCTGCATGTTAATACTTGCCCCCCACCTCATTAACAAAATTTTGACACTTGAATTAGGTCGTCTCAGGCATTTTAAAAAAAGGACTCATCCTTTTCGGTTGTTACTTCAGCCATTCGATGTGCATACTAGTGTTTTAGTAATGTATGTGACATATTGCTGCCAGATGCTAAGCATCACCCGTGGCCATGCATTAAGTTTTGGTATCAGTTATAACAGATTTCACTGTTTTGAAGTGGGTCAGCTCAGTATTCAGAAATATGCTGTGGCAGAAAGAGGGGACTAAGAAATGTTATGCAACTATCAACTTAGAATGTTAGAAAATGTGTTGCAATAACTGTGCCTTTCTCTCACAATTGTACACCACAGCACTTACACTTTTGTGCACCGTTGAAGAGTGCCCTGTCCTTAGGTGTGTCGCCAACCTCGATGATCTTGGCTCCAGCAAGCAGCTGCATGATGAGACCCGACGTGACAATGGGCGAGATACCAAGCTCCATGAGGGTGCCCCTGTTCGAGGCAAGAATGACTCGCATCCAGTAGAAAGGATCTGCCGAGTCTGAAGACATGATCCCAAAAAGTGGGATCTACAAAGACAAAAAAGAAAGGGAAAGTGAGTTGTGCGGCAATCACTATGTGCATGAATAGCAAACAAGTGCAATAAAGCACCAAATCTATCCAAATCATGTATTCATCATTAAAAAGGTTATAATAACTGTACATAATAATCTATTGCTAAGACCCCAGTTTTGTCTGTTCACAAGCATGCAAGATAGCTTTGACCCACATATTGAGTACAACACAGACACGGAACGAGAAGGACACAGTGAATCTGTTCAGTGTGTGCTGTCAAAACACTATTCTGCAGGCAAAACAAGCAGCTTCTCAAGCCTATGTGTTATACTAACTGCAGAAGTACAGATGAAGTGACAATATTAGGAACGATGCGATAAAGTGATGGAATAGCATGGACATAGCTAGCATTAGGCAAAAAAATCTGGGTGTCATAGGGAGACACTTTTGTCCTGCTAAGGACTAAGCTTGGCAGACAGTGATGAAGTGCCTTAAATAGTGTAACTAGACTAATACAAGTTATCCACTTACAGTAATGAAACAAGTAAAACTGCAAGGAAAGCCAATCTGGTCCTTATTTACAATTTTTGTCAGCAATTTAACCAGTCCTGGTGGTTCCAGCAGGGCTAAATTTAATGAAATTCAACTGTGATTGTCACAGCATGTGTCATTCTCAGCAGAAACTCATTTCTGGTTCAGTTCAGTTTCAGTGTGATTACAGTTACAAACTTGGAAATCATATGCTGCGTGTGCAGCTCACATAAGTGGTACAGCAGTTAACGTATTACCAACGCTTTCAGACTTACCTGGCAGCAAACAAGGAAGATGAAGAGTGTTATCGCTGTCCATAGCACCTTTTCTCTGAATTGAATCTGGAATGCCAAGAGAGGTAAAAATATAGCATTACAAGTACAGCCACAACGTGAACCATAAGGTTCACCTTATGGTAAGAACTCACCTTGCGTTCTGGTTTTGCCACTTCTGGCAGGATTCCACAGAAGGGTTTTATAACTTCCAGAAACTTTACTGCAAAGACAAATTGGTGGAGACAAGAGCTTGTTAGTGGAAATGGCAGTGTGTTTGCTATACTGCTTTCTACCGCGGAGTGTACCTCGCATATTGTTATCCAACGTTACGGACACCCTCTAACATACTTGTATTATCGCTCCGCATTTTTCTCTGCCTCGAACAAACGGCGATTCAGTATGCGCACATAACTACGGGTATAAATAAAGAACCCCGGCCCATGGCTGCGTTAACACGCTGACGGTAAGAAACGCTGAATGTTTCAGCGCTACGAAACGCACTAGATTAAAGTGCAAACGCTTCACTGTCGAGTTAATTGGCGCCGATGCTTTCACGGTCATGGGCACAAATGACCCCGACTTCCAGAGTGCCAGACGTGCGACTATGCCGTCAGTGCCAGCTTCAAAAACCACACACTCCAGAGCAAATCAGTTACGCTTTGAAACCAACAGACAAACGAAACTTGCAAACCGGCTGCTACAGGGCAACGACAACGTGTCAACGTCACCAGGCTGACAACGAAGTCCCGTCTAAGATGACCCCAAAAATCAAGTTCAGTGAAGATCGTGTTTTCAAAATATCTAAACGATCACATTAACAGCACACACACACTGTTTGCAAAAAGAGTGTGTCAGTGTGACACAGTCACACGATGACTTTTAAATTATGAGCTAAAATGCTTACTGAGTAAGCTCCAAAAGCCGGTAAAATGTGCTTAAAGCTAGTTCGCTAAATATCAATCCTAACAAGGGATGCTGAACAACTCGAGTAAACAGCAAATACAAGTTAGGTATTGCCTAAAGATATCTCAGAAAGACGGCGTACTTACTTCCCATGTTGTTCACTTGAGAGACCGCTGCTTAAGTATGTGTAATGTAGAAACGACGACCGACAACTGACTGCTCCACCACGCACACACGGCCGCCAGCGGCAGCTAACAACCGGATAGCGTAGCGTACACCGGAGCAAAAGAAGTGACCACGTCGCCAGCGTTGCGCATGACGTTGCAGCTCGCCCATTGTGAATGGGCGCTTGTACGTTTTGAGGCTGATTTGGGGGCAAGTAAATAAGAACGTTACCTGCTGCCAAGACTGTAAAAATAATCAGTGAAAAAAAAAATTGCGTTTTTATCACGGCGTAAAGGTGCATATACTGACTAAAAATTTTTATTGTATATAAACAACAAACAAATAAAACATTGGTTTCGAAACACGATTTCGTACCCCTCTCGTTCCCCGCATCGCGGTTTGCCTCGAAGCAGCCATTGTATCGGAACTGAGAGTCTGGAGTTTGTTTACTGGCGTACTGTGTCGTGCATGCACACTCATTTTTGTGGCTTAGTACTCCTGCAGTGGTGTGTTTGTTACGAAGACGATTCATGTGGCCGTCCCGTGACCGTCGACGGTGTCATTCCTGCCGATTAGCTAAGTTCTAACGAAGCCTTTGTGCGCTCGTCGCTTACTGGTTCGGGGCTGACCAACCAAGTGGCTGTCGCTTCCAGGTTTGTCCTTTTATCGTGACTTTGACCAATAGGTTCTCTGGGCCGTCATTCGAAGCTGATGGACTGAATTAAATATCGCCCGCGATGCGAAACACGTGCCGATGTGGGGTAACATTTGCGGCAAAGCTTGTTTCGATCTACGCGAGTCGCTGTGTCGTCAAGGTGGCTACGATGTTTCAGTCGTATAAGTAAATGACGGGGCAGGCGAGCTTAATAGCTGACATTCGCCATTGCACCTTCTGTGGTGTCGGCCTGTATGAAAGCGTGTGTCACCTTACTCGATACTGCTCTCTGGACGAGGTCGTCGAACAGAAATGTACCGATCGTACCGTTTGACGACTGCGCCGTCATTTCAGGAAAAGGCCTAGCCCTTTTCGCTGCTTTCGAGAACAAGTTTTCCTGTTTTGCTTTTCTTGCACGCTCAGCAACTGCATCGTTACAATAGCCGGAGTGTGGCATCCAGTTGATCCCTTTCTGGGTTGCCAGTGTGCCGGGGGCTATTTTGAGCACGACCTGTTTGATTTTGAGCTGGACGTCTGGACATAGGTGTAGCGCCCTGCTAACACCTTTTATCTCGTATTGAAGCCGTTTCACTTCTTTTTGTTTTTGTGTAACGTGCAGTCTTCTGGTGCCTCCAGAGAGCAGAGCTGGACTTGGGGAGTTTTAGTGGGCTCGGCGCCACTGCCAACAATCTTCCAACTTGACCTGGTTGAGGGTGCGCCTGTAACAAACTGCCTTTAAATAAAGTTAAGTTTAGCTATAGACATTCCAGTAAAGGTAAAGTGTTAGAGTTGTTTTGGGAGAACTTTTGGGATGGTTAAGTAGTACTGTATGGAAGCAAAAGCTAATGTTGCAATATTTGATGCTCTCCTCTGATTGACTTTACAATACCACGAAGTGGGAGTGTGGACGTTGCAAGCTTTCTTTGAACTAACATGAATGCATAGTAGACCATGATTTCTGGCTTTCATTCCTTGCTCACACAATGTTTTTTTTTTTTTTTTTTTTCTGAGATGAGTCAAATCCAACTGATAAAAATGCCAGGCTGGTTATTTGTAGAAACTGTAGCGTTATTTGAGCTGCTGTATGACACACTTTGCATATTAGTTGGAGTCCACACCAAGAAGTAGTATGGAGATAATAATTTGGTCAATATCAGGATGTAAATGAGATTTGGCCCTTATCTAATTGAAACACTAGGTTTGACCCAACTTTGTTTCAAAGACAGTAGTATATTCAAGCTCTGTTATTGAAAACAATGCTCTTAATTTGGCCGAAAAACTTGGAAAATTTGGTGAGTACAATCAGGGGCACTGAAAGGTGGAAACCAGGGTTCTTCACAGTTAAGCACTGACATGAGAGTTTTTTTTTTTCACACTTTGACAGTGGTAAAGTGAGCCGAACCTTGTTATAACGAAACAGTGTGTGACAAAATAACGGATATAGCGAAGGAATCATGATTCCCCTTGGAAGCTCGGTCAACACGCACTGTAACGAAGTTACAGTTATAATGAAGTAATTGCCAGGCCCCTTCAACTTTGCTATAACGAGGCTAAACTGTAGAACATGGCAATGAGAATATATTTTAATTTACTGCAGCAGCAGCGCATCCTGGATTCAGATCTGCCGGTCTCTCCATATCTTTTGCAGTGGCTAAGGTACTAGAGCTGGAAAAGGAAGAAGTGAAACCATGTTAGAAACAGTTTGAATGATGAGGTGCAAAATTACAAGAAGGCTGCTATAGACGCTCTTTCGGGCGAATGAATTTGGCTCATTCTTGATCTGAAATAGGCTCATTCTTGATCTGAAATAGGCTGCACATGCAAATTTTGCAGATAATATATCTGGTTCCATTTGTTTTGATTGTTTTTCTAAAGAAAATTTGAATGGATTTAAAGCTGAATTTCAGTTAGGTTCTGGTTCTAGGTTTAGCTCATTTCAAAAATAAAAAAACTCTTCACATAACATATGCTTGAGCATTTAACATTGCTCTTTCTTACGGCAGGGTGGGCGTCACAGGCACTTGCTAATGATGCAACACCTTTCAGGTGAACATAACACTAAAATTTCTTCATTTAGAAGCTTAGATTTGTTAACACAAAATAAAGCTTCTTAAGTATCTCACTATCTCCTTTAGAATGATCACACGAAATGATGGAACTCGGAGCGCTGAAATTTTGCATTGTAAACATAGCTTGCTACATGCATGGGTATGTTCACCATAATTTGTCCAGACCACCTTCATTGGTCAAGCTGGAATTTGTGGGATGAAAACAGCACAAAGCAAAGCTGTTGACTTTGTTTTGTCTACTAAGACCATAGCACAAAGCTAGCATCATTGAAATGTTACAACCTGTGCTGTTTAGTGTTCTGCTGTGGTATTTTCCATTCAGGCCATTCACTCATGGCTCACCATTATTCCTCCCCATTGCATCTTGCGCTGCTTAGAGTTTGTTCCCATGGTTGACATGCTGGAAAGAAATAGTATTTCCTCTTTCCAGTCCTCTCTCTCCCCCATGCTTATCAGAACAGTTTAATTTTCTCATCATCATCATCATCATCACCCTGACTACACCCACTGCAGGGCAAAGGCCTCTCCCATGTCTCTCCAACTAACCCTGTCCTTTGTCAGTTGCCGCCACTGTATCCCTGCAAACTTCTTAATCTCATCCGCCCACCTAACTTTCTGCCGTCCCTTCTGCCGTAATTTTCTACCCCTCTTTTAACCTGCCATTCAGGGATCATATCCTAAGAATACAGCTGTTAACATTTTGTCGTTTAAATTAATGGCTGCCATCATTAAAATTGCAACATGTTTCATTTAGAGCTGACTATGCACCTTGGAATGCTTTTTGTACATTTCAGAATAGTTAATAATGCGATGAGAAACAGTTTTGTATTTACTATGCTCCTGACGAGATTTTTGCCATCTAGTGTTGCCAAATGCTGCTTTATTTCATAGTGATATAGTCTGTTTAATAATAGTTAAAATTTAATAACAGATTATTTATTTGGTTGTTCTTTAACTTTAGGTGCTTTAAATTTTTGTCATCATGACTACTTTATTTGCCCTAACTACAAGTGTAGTTAGGATTTTTTTTTAAAGACGGTGCTGAGGATATTTTGATGACTGTGAGGCGGGGAGCTCGATTTTTGGAGGGAAAGGGCGTGTGGCCCTTCGAGGCCCCCATTTGGCTACCTGCCTGCCCAGGGGTGTCACTAATAAACACATTTGTCATGGCAGAGACCCATTTTGAATTAATTAAATTTTTCATGCCAAAAGCTGATTTACTTGCTTCTTCTGTGATTGCAAGTGTCATGTTTCAAAAAGCAAAAATACTTGACGCTACTGGCTGAAAATGGCGCTGTTTGTGAATTCTATGGCTCATAGCTGATAAAAATTTGTTGTAATTTTTGTTTTGTTTTTCATCTCCTTAGGATGGAAAACGGCGATAATGATGGTGGGAACATTTCCGACTCATTCCTCACTGCAAGTGGCCAGTACATTGTACATGCGGAAGGTACGCTGCGTCATCTCTGCTCGGTTTTTCTGGTGTGGGCCTGTGCGTTTGTTTTTGCAGTGACATTGGTGCTCCATTCGTTCACTTATTTTTCTGTCCTAGAGCTCAAAGGAACTAGCAGCTGATTTTTAAGGACCTTGATTTCTTTTTTAACACATCAAAAGACCCAGCAAACCACAAACCTCTCAGAGACATCTAGCTAGACGTCTCTGAGAGGTTTGTGGTTTGCTGGGGACATGGTGCTCAAAGTGCTTGAAACCACAACACTTGCTTTAAGAGCACTGCAAGACATTTCCGAAACAAACTTTTTAATTCGTTGGCACTTGTACGTTTTCTGATGCTGCAAATATTGGTAAATTAATGAGTGGTGATATGAAATAATAGTAAATGAATACTGTAGCGTGTGATAGTGGTGTGGTGGAAGAAGATGGTGACGCGCCCCAGCAAGACTGCCTAGTGCGAACAGATTAGATTCCGAGGCTGCACAACCGAATGCCGGTGGCACACTTTCCCGCTCCCGCCTGACTGAGCGGGTCCTGCCAAATATATTTGTGGAGGCCTGGTAATGACTTGTGTCTGGGATTCTTCTCCGCAATACTATGCAATGGTCAGAATGGAAAAACCACAATGCACTCCATGACTGTTGTATGCAAGGTGTTTCACTTAAGACTGTCAGCAATTTTTAAAAATAGGCTGTTTGAGTTGAGAGCACTTTCTTCAGCATAGCATAGTCAATGGTGCAGTATGTCAGGATACAACTAAAACGTGCTAACTAGCAGGCTGGTTATACTAATATCACTGTTAGGCTCCTTGTCTATTGGAAGGCTTATAGCTCACTAAAAGTAGGTGTCGGACTTTACAGTTTGAACAAACAAAAAAAAAACTGCTGAAGGTACGTCGGATTGCATTTTTGAATTTAAGTTTTAGTCAAAAAGGGGCAGTATTCTTTACATACACGCTACAGCTAGCTGGCTATTGACAGGAGTTAAAACACCAGTGTTGCAGGGGTTTGTCAGTTACTGGGAAATCTTAGATATTTTTGAGGTAGGTTTTGTACAATGTCACCATTTGCCGAAGTCTAGTGGGCTGAAGCGAGACAAGAAGTACAGTTAAACCTGGAAATAACAAAATAGAAAAAAGTGGTTGCTTCCATTCCCTAAGTGTGCAGAATGCCTCCTTTTTCACCGGGAAGTCATTGTACTGTTGCATAGCCAACGCTTGGGCTGTTCTGTTAATGCTTCCCGATACCAGAGACTACCGCAGTTATATTCCTTGTTACGCCAGAAATAAATGCGAGCTAAGCATAACGGCAGAGCAACTCTGACATTAGCATAGCATCTTGCATTCGTGAGTGGGAAGAGAAATGAGTATTGTGCACGCTTCAAAGAATGCTCTGTCAACAGAACTGTCATTGTTCAATTCAACAGCCACTAGCAGTAGGTGAACACTGTTTGTTTGTTTGTTTATTGGGGTTTAACGTCCCAAAGCGACTGAGGCTATGAGAGACGCCGTAGTGAAGGGCTCCGGAAATTTCGACCACCTGGGGTTCTTTAACGTGCACTGACATCGCACAGCACACGGGCCTCTAGAATTTCGCCTTCAAGAAATTCAGCCGCCGCGGCCGGGATCGAACCCGCGTCTTTCGGGTCAGCAGCCGAGTGCCGTAACCACTGAGCCACCGCGGTGGGGCAGTAGGTGATCAGTTATTATTGCTATCACCATTGGAGATAAATTGTAATTGTTAATCTCTCTTTCTCAGTATATTGTGCAAAATATGCTTTGACTGGTGATGATGACCTTGTTGAAAATTTTGCTGCCGTCTGACCAGATCTTCAAGCTTGTTAAATATGATGAGTTATGGGAAGCTAAGTGTGGTGATTATAGTCTAGATTTTTTTTTTTTTCATTGCAGATATCAGCTAGTATTTTTTTCCTTAAATTTTTGCAGCGTCTGCTGAAAGGCTTGCTTCAGTTGTCTGTCACCTGTGGTCGATATCTATAGGTTCCAACATCAATTGTAAACTACGCTAGCTTGAAGGAGGAAGTTGGAGAGGTGTTTCTGCCTGAATTGTCACGCCTGTGCCGGATGTTTGCTCGAACTATGCATTGCCTCCTGTTCAGGGTCCTTGTCTGGCACAGAAGGTGAGGACGGTCTTGGAATTGCTGGTGATGGCTCTGACCAAGGTGACAGCCAGAAAGACACTGAACCTTTACGGGAACAGGTATCGTCACTCTCTTCAGCAACTACTGTGGCGTGTTGCTCTTACCTGTGTGTTTTGAGGGCCCATAAAACTTTCCTTTGCCTTGCCTTACAGGATCGCTTTCTCCCTATTGCTAATGTTGCTCGAATAATGAAGAATGCCATTCCTAAAAGCGGAAAGGTGAGCTACTTCTATTTGTTGGATTGCTCATGTTGTCTTGGCTATGCAACAGGCCTGACATACCCATTGTGACAAGTCGGGGTACTGGTTTTAGATCTGTGCGCCTGTGCACTGTTACTAAACTTGTAATGCTGTGAAGTTGGTTTTGTTTTGCTTTTATTGCTTCCAAAGCTCCAGAAGTTGCACATCATTCCTGTTATGTGCTGCACGCTTGCACATACTTGGTAGAGTTCCACAAGATGTGAACTGTGTCATTTTTTTTCTTTTGTCCTAGATTGCCAAAGATGCGAAGGAGTGTGTTCAAGAATGCGTTTCCGAGTTTGTCAGTTTCATCACCAGCGAGTATCCTTGCGTGGTTGTGTGTTCTCATGCACTTGCTGTGGTGCTACAAGGGCACTGACATTTTGCTTAAATACCAGTCTTGCTGAGGATTGTTCCAAGTGGTAAGCATCTACGTGGCTAGTTGCAGGGTGTGAGTTTGGCGGCTTTAGGGGATCCTGAGAACAAACTGGAGGTGGCCTGTATAAACAGATTGTCATGTTCTAATGAAAAACTTTGGCAGAAAATGGAGCTTTTAGAAGCTAGAAAAGGTGTTGCCACCGTTCTCGCAAGCAGACTGCAGTATGTATACAAGTCAAGAAAGCAGTGGCAAATACCCCTCAAACGAGGCCCTCCAGCCAGTGGTGCCAACACATTGTCATGGCATTGTGGTTAATCCCATTTCATGGAAGCACTTGCCAGTCACCTGCGATTTCATGCTATGCTTGCAGACAACTTTTTTAGCAGTGCAGCAGAGGCTAGGCAGAAAAGGGTCCTTTGTCCCCGTGCAGTAGGACCACTGAAGCTCCAAATTTATCTCTCCCCCACCCCCTATGCCCTTACCCTTCTCTTTCCAAATAAATGTTTTGACTACTACTACTCTGCTGCATTGCCAGTGCAGCATCATGAGGCCTTAGCTGGAGGGCCTCCTTTGAGGTGAGCCACGTCGTTGCCATTGGTGTAACTGAGCCAAACCGTAAATAAATAAAAATAATCAATGCCGCAACTGGGATTCGAACCTGGGGCGTCGCAAACAGATCATCTTCGCTGGCCACTGCACAAGAGCACTAGGCTATCGCCGCAGCCGATCACGCCTCGTGTTAAACTGCAACGCACTCTCACGCTGTGCATTGCACATTGTCGTCTTCTTCTACTAATACTGCTATTGAAATAATATTGTTGCCAGATGTGCCAACGACTGAGCAAAGCAAAACAGTGATCCTACAGAGCCTGAAACACCGACAGAACTGCACTCAAACCTTGCATTAAGGAAAATTGTAATCGTCCTTATAATTTTTTCATTCAATTTTCTCGGCATTAAATGCATATTCCGCTGCTGGACAAAGATCAGCATAGCCATGATTTTTACCAAGTACAAAAGTAGGAATGGTTGTAGAGTGCAACTAGCGGCATGAAAATGGCAGAAGATGGAATGCAACCAAGTTTCTTACCTTGGCACCAGATAGTGCTGAGCTGCCCACAGCAGAACCATCTCGCTCATATTCACTCTTGGTGTTGAGGTAGCTTGGCAGATTTTAAAAATCCTTAGCCATGGGCAACGGCTACTAGTTCTTTTTTAACTGCAGTGCTTATTTTTGAGGGGCACATTAGGCATTAAAAGCAGTGGGGGATTCACCAGTGTCCATTGCTTGTTTGTGGAAAAGAAATAGGATGCCTTATTCCTGAGCCTGCCAACACAGAGCCAGTGATCGTTGCCACCAAGAGAAGAGGAAAACTATCAATGGCGAAGACATCCTTTTCGCCATGTCAACCTTGGGATTCGACAACTACATAGAACCATTGAAGCTGTACCTTCAAAAGTACCGTGAAGTGGTGAGTGCAGTGTCTTTGTGTCGCACTCTGGAGATCATTTGCTCTTGGCGTGCATTGCTCAAGGCCTGATCATTTTGTTGACTTGCGCAGGCCATGAAAGGTGAAAAGAACGTGGGGACTGCATCTGCTTCCGAGACTTCGCTTGAAGAGCTTGCAGATGACACTTTCCGTGAGTGGTGTCATGCCCTTTGACCATTTGATCCACTGCACAGGGGTGGAAGCTGACCTGTACCAGGTGTAGCTCATGCATGCAGTGCAGTCAATTCGAAGGAATTCACTAATAAGGAACCTGCTGCCTGCACTGCAGTTGTGTTGAGATTCCGTGATTAGAGGAACGTGTAGATTGAGTTCCACGGCAAAAAGACGAATTCAGATTCCTCTTCAGTGCACCTTTAACAACTAGTGTTTTTTCAAGTTGTATCCTACTAGAGGCTTAGCAAGTACACGTCATCTGATGTCAGAAAGCACGGGGGTTCAAACAGGTTAACGATTTTGGTCTAAAAAGGTGGTCACAAAGAGTTACCATTCTGTTCAGTTTTCTTTATTTATGTGGACGTGAACAAAATGAAAAATAGTTACATTTGGGAGAGTTACCATTGTGTGTTTCGGCTGATGTGGTGTTACACATGGCTAACAATAACCAAAAAAAAAAGTAAAAAATGTTCCTTGTATGTTTACGGCATCTGTGTTTTCTTTCGCTCCCACCTTCCTCTCTTCCCTCGCAGCGCGGTTGAGGTGTACACCTAGAAGTGATACTGTGCCATTTTCGGTTCTCAGAAACCACTATATATATTGTATGTTGCCCGGATCACTGCGTAGTGACTATGAGAAGAAAGCAGCCGCAGCTGGTCGTAACAGGAAGCAGACATGGGGGAAAGGAAAACGTCACTCAGGGCTCCGGTCAGAGCTGCCTATTTCGGCGAAGAAAATATCGCTGCTTGACGGAGTAATCCGGGATTGACACCTGATCCCAATCTGTCATGGGGACATACAACTTGCGCTCCCATTCTGCCAATGGGATACGATTGCTCCAAACAGAGCAGAAAAACTTGCTCCGGATTTGCCATTGACTCAACATTAGTGCTAAGCTCAGTTGAACAGTAATGACATGTGGCCTGCATAACAGGAAACATTGTTACCCGAATGTATCCCAAGGATGTCAACGCATTTCTACCAAAGTATAAAAGATTTCCGATCTCTCTTTATTAGGTGACATAACCTTCGCAGTCCAGAATTTCACAGAAAAGTGCATTGCTTCACCTGTCTGTACAAAAAGAAAAAAAAAAAGCCAGGATCTGTTAGCGCTAGCAGTACAAAGAAGACAAGGTGTACTCGCACACACTTAGTTGTCAATTTTTGCACAAGTGGATTTCAGCATTGCTGTATCCCTAGAACTCTGTCTAAATAGCATAATTTGCTCGCTCCATGTTTTTAAGGGGGGACACTAGTCTTGAAAAGAAAATTTTATTAATTTAGTCATAGTTATGAAATTTTCAGTGCAGATGTATTTTTGTGCGCTGATTCTAGATATGTCATTTAATTTCATGTAAAACAATTCCTTGAGCACTTATGCACTTTTTATGCTAGTATTTTGCAGAGAGTTTTGAGGAAAATTTGCTGAAGGAAACTCGCTGAAATGCATGCCATTGGCTTCTCTCGAGACCAAGGAGTACAATAAGGGTAAAATTATCATCCTGGCTCTCGTAGAACTTGAGTAATAGGGTACTGAAGCTGCCACTTCAGAAACAGGAATACACACTTTCCTTCTCATTTCTGAAGCGACAACTTCAAAACTCTACAACTTAAGTTCTATGATAGGCAGGAAGACAATTTCACCCTTATTGTATTCCTTGGTGTCAAGAGAACCCAATGGCATACATTTCAGCGAGTTTCCCACAGTAAATTTTCTTCAAAACTCTCCGCAAAATACTAGCATAAAAAGTTACATAAGTGCTCAAGAAATTGTTTTACATGAAATTAAATGACATATTTAGAATCAGCACACAAAAATACATAAGCCCTGAAGATTTCGTAACTGTGACTTCATTAATAAAAATTTTTTTTTCAAGACCAGTGTCCCCCCTTAAGCAATTTATGTTGGATATGAAGTGGAGCACCACTGGTTTTCTTGGTTTGCGTTGTTAGAGCAACTTTTTTTTTTCATTTGTACTTTGTATTTGCACATGCTTGTCATCCATGTAGTATTCTTTCTGGGGAAACCCCTCCTGCATGATTAAAATGTAGCACTTGGCATTTGAAAACAAGTTTTCTTCCTATACTTGCAGCCAGCATCCTTGCACAGGAGCCAACAGCACAACAGAATGTCATTTTCACAACTTTCCCTAACCAGGCAAGTATTTCTTATCTTCCTTAGCATCTAACTCCTTGCTTTTGAAATTATGGGTGGTAGCCTTGATCACATTTTTTTTTTCTTTAACAGGATCTCACATTTTGAGCAGCAGCCTGCCTCCTCGTACTGTCTGCAGCAGCAGGTTGGGCACAGCTCCCATGTGTACATAGTGTTGTTTTATTAAACAGCAATCCTGCCCGTTATTATGCGAGATGCTGACTGCATGCATGAATGTGCAGAGGTGCAGCAAAGCTCAGGCACAGCACATGCGCATCGTCTGGAAGCATTGGTGTGTAGCAATGTACCTGAAACTCGCAGGAAGCCTTCAGTGTAAACTGACCACATTTTCCTTGGCGGTGGGACAGAGTGGAATGTTATAAAGCTTTTGGCGTTGGTCTAAACACTGATCTCGGCTCCCACAGTGTCATCATTCAGCTGTGGGTTTTCAGTAGCGCACAGTGCATCCAGGCAAGAGCAAAACTGGAGATCAAACCCCTCGCCTCCCACATGCGAGGTGGATATTCAAACCACTGGGCCACCATTGTGGTGCAAAATGAGGAGACTGCTGCCTTCTGTACTCCAGACACTGCCAGTACATTGCACAAAATGTTTCTAGCAGACTAAACAAAAAATGTTTGTCGTGTATATTCTTGCTTCATAATGTAAGCTCTCTGCCCTCGGGGGAACAATAATAAGAAAGGTTTGAAATGAACACTGTGCTCCATCAGCAGCTGATGCTTTCAAACAATGCTTGCAGCAAAATGTTACTCTGAGAACTTCTATCAGATGCAGGCACATCTGTCATGCAGTGTACGCTTTGGAGCCCTTTGGCACTTGATCTGCAAGTCGCAGCTCACCAGTACTTTTCATTGTAATATATTACGAGGTGCTGGCATGCACAAAGGTACCTCCATCTGTGTATTGTGTGGCTAAGACCTCGACCAATGCAAACAAGCAAAGTTCAAGGCCTACCCCAAGCTCCATTGGAAGGCATTCATGAAAATTGGGATTGATTAGTTTTACAGTCCAACGCAACAATCGGCCGAGGCATGCCCTACTGCAAAACTCCAGATTTTGAAACTTTACCCACCACGGTGGCTCAGTGGTTGAGGCAGTCGCTACTGAGCCGGAGTCCCTGGGTTCAAACCCTGTAGTGGCAGTGCGTTTCGGTGGAAGCGAAAAGCAAAAAGGCACATGTGTTCTGTGCAACGTCGGTGCACACTTAAGATCCACAGGTGGTCGAAATTATTCCGGAGCCCTCCACTACGGCACCTCTTCATTCCTTTCTTTCAGTCCCTCCTTTATCCCTTCCCTCACGGCGCGGTTCAGGTGTCTGCCGAGGTAGGCGAGACAGATACTGCACCATTTCCTTTCCCAAACGCAAAAGGCGCCCGTGTGTTGTGCAATGTCAGTGCATGCTAAAGATCCCCAGGTGGTGGAAATTATTCTGGAGCCCTCCACTACGGCACCCCTTCCCTTCTTCTTTCACTCCCACATTCCTCCCTTCCCTTGAAACTTGGGGGGGGGGGGGTTCAACATGGTCTAGGAAGTACTGACATTTCTTAAAAACGCACAGTGCACAGTTCAAATTGCCTGGTCACACAGCAAGGGCATTGTTATCGTACACTGTTCACTGCTTGTTCATACGCAAGGCCTTTTAAAATTGAGGCTGGTGGTCTATTCTGCTTTTAACCATGCAAGTGATATTGAAGCAAAAGCACAGCTGTTTGGATGAGTTAACGAAGCTCTTGCCACATCAAAAACAAGGCTGAAAATTCAAGATTTAAAGTGAGTGTGCAAATCTGACACCATGCTGCTACTAGCAAGGATATTTTAGTCACTTCAAACAAAAACCACAGCTGAAATTTGATACACTACAACCAACTGGATTCAGATTTCCTACACAGGAATAAGGAAAGAATTTGGGACAATTCCTAGTGCATTAACAGCTATGATTTCAACACACTTTGATGCAGAGCTCACACCTCATGCTTCAAGTCTTGACATTTTCCACAGAATAAAATGCTTGTTGGCAGTAAATGTGGCCTTTGAGCAGAAAAAATGACAAAGGTTTTTAATGACTTAAACAACATGGTAGTGGTGATGTGGTTGGTGTGACAACACCAAAATGGGGACAGGTCCTTCATTTCATATACTTGTCGTTGTTCTCCGCCAGGATCTTGGCTGAGGACTTAGCGTCATGGAAAAGGTCGTTGACCTCCTTGACATCATCCTTGCGAATAGATGTGCGACCATTCACCTTGGCAAGCAGGCTCGATGGGCTAAGCAGCTGTGCAGCATACCTGTACAGAAAACCATTGGTTTCAATATAATTATGAATCATTTGCATATCAGAGATGATTTATGAGTACTTTACTTGCTGCACACACCTCAAGACACCAAGCCGAGGTCATTTACTGCATGACATTTTTGATATGACAATCAAGTTGCACGATTCTTGTATAACAAGGCTTATAGTAAGATACAACTTAAAAAAACAGCAGTTGCTAACACTGTGCTGCGGTCTGCGGCGTCCTGTATTATTCCGCTGGACAATTGAAAGTGTAAATGAAATTAGCTTTTTAATGTTTGACTATATCAAACAATCCGGGTATAAAAATTCTAGAGCTCATAATTGTGTTCTTGTCATAAGCTTCTTGTTTACGTAACAAGGAGCGTTTAAGCAGCGGACTACTTTTGCGTCATGGAGGAATTCTGTGTGCGAAGGCTGAATGTGGGCGGAGCTTCACTGCAGACTTAAGTTGTATCGGACTATAGTAAGGTTTCTTGTATTAAAGAGTGACGCTCTCGTAGCACAATGCTGTCAGACATTTAAAATTTCTAGCACTAAGAATTGGTTGTGGTCTAGGGACTGCAAGCTAAACTAAAATACAACGCCTTGCCCATCCAAGCATACTATCCTCGGTTGTTTTCATATTGTTACACAGATGGGCAACATCTTTCAACACCCCATCAACAAAACTTTGAAAAAACAGCATTGCAATACTCAATATAAACCATCCCGCCATAGCTAGTTGCACTTCTTGTCATGTTAGCATACAGTAACAGACCTACCGGAGCGTGGTACGTGTGCCTATTTCGCCAAGTTCCTGCAGGGATTCCTCATCAATTTCAATGCCTTCTGTCTGTGCCCTTATTCTGAGAATCTGCAAGAAGGAACAATGCGTGAGTGGAGTACAACACCGCAAAGGGGAGTGCGAGTTAAAGGTCCAACCTGAACCATTTCCTCTCGTGTGTACGGCATTGTTCTGACAATCAGCAATCTGTCCAGCAAGTCCAGGGGAATTCCGTGAGGAGAAACTACATCTTCAGTCCCCCTGAAACACAAAAATGCAACACTGTGTGAAGGCTGTTTGAAAAGCACAGCAATGTACTAAATAAATGTAAATGCTCACAGAATGACAAAAAAAAGTGCTAAGGATGGTGATTTTTTTTTTTTCTTCACAAGAAAGAAACAAGATCACCTCTAATGCTTCAGAGAAAACGTACAGCATCAGAACCACACATGTACCCAAGAAACACTGAGAAAAATTAATGCCACCACCGTTACTGCCGTATCTTTAAATAGCAAGGTATTCAGAGGAAACCTTGTGTGGGTTCCGACAAGCACTCGACAACTTTGCAGCAAGGCTAGTATATATATCTCGGTCGCCAGCCGAATCTAGGCCTTGCTTAAAAGAACTGTGTGGTGGACTGTAAACAGCGACCTGTGGGTAGAAACTTCAATAGATCCTAGTGCTCCAAATGAATGCAGTAGCGATAGCCTCAGTAGGAGTATAGAAATTGTATTGAATACGTAGATAGCCAAGTTTCCTCGCATAACACCAGATGTTGCCAAGCTAACAACTGCAAGCTTTTCGCAGTAGGTCAGATCGGCCACTCACCGAATGGTGCAGCGGCCACGGTTAGTAGCAAAGATGACAATGGGGGCTATGGAGGACTCGAGGGCACGGTGGAGGTAGGTGAAGCACTCTATGTCGAGCATGTGCACTTCATCGACAAAGAGCACTCCCGGTACCAGCTCGGCTATACCCTGGTCAATGTACTTGTTCACCACCTTGTTGATTTCCTTGCGCAGTTTGTCTGAAAGTACAGTTTGAAGTATTATTGGCTTACACATAAGAATTTACACCCTGACCAGTCAGCTGCAGCAGCAAAATCAGTAAAAAGCACCATTTTGTGCTTCCAAACACTTGCTCGCCAGATGTCTTCGTGATACTTGACATCAACTATCAGAATTCACATCACATGCCGTCATCCCACTAGCAAAAATCTTTGAAGATCGAAGAAGAAGTCATGCCATTGCTTACAACATAAAATATGCGCAGATCTACATTCACTGACATCAAATTACATGAAGACTGTGTGCCAGGAACAATTTTTGGCAGCATAACCCAATGCGTGCAAATGCTGTGACAATGACATTTTGTTGACAGGCAACACAATTGCAGAATGTATTTTAAGCAGGGTGAGAGGGAAGCAACAGCACTACTAGTTAGTTGATACTCTGTTGCGTGTTTTAAATGCTAAAGCAAAGCATTACATGGCTTATCAGTAACGAAACCTGGCATCGACATTGACCAGCAGAAGTAGTCCCATAAAATCCCATATGGCATCACCGTGGTATGAAAGAAAAATAAAATTTATTTTACTTATTCATTTATATATACTGGTCATCCCATCTGGGATTGTTGCAGAAGGACGTTACAGGGTCAATAAGAACAACTGAAAAGAATGCATTCAGTTGGTGAACATTTAAATGAAAAACAAATGGCAAGGGTAAAGCAGAGCCACAAGAAGCAATTAATCTATTAAAACAAACCTCTAACATAACTAAAAACAAAAACGACATAATGATGGGTTACATCTTGTTAAGAACAGCAACAGAAGAGGCATGAAGTTTCTTAAAACAATATACAATAAGATGCACCGTAAGAGATACGAAAGCATAGTCACACAGTTGAAATAAAGTTCAAATATGAATAGCTGTATATTGGCCACAGTGTAAAATTAGCAGCGAAGAAATATTCAGAGAATAATTCGCTAATTATGTATTATGCTCTCAACTGGAGTGGTAAACATTTTTAATGTAAATTCAATGATAAACTGTTAGTAATTGAAGGATTTAAGCAGTTTCATTCTCTAGCTGCCAATGGAAAATATGAGTGTTTAAAGCAGTCGCAATGAAAA
Source organism: Amblyomma mixtum (assembly GCF_055824585.1). Lineage (NCBI taxonomy): Eukaryota > Metazoa > Arthropoda > Arachnida > Ixodida > Ixodidae > Amblyomma > Amblyomma mixtum. The sequence continues at coordinate 45,357,432 of NC_143013.1, forward strand.
TGATACTCGTTAAATGTATAGGAATGTTTAGGCACGTCGATCTTACTTCTTCTGAAGCAAATTTCTTAGGAAGGTGCGGCTAATTGAACCCAAGACTTTCAGATTGCAAGGCAAGCACGGAACCCTTGGGCTACACAACTATGCTGCTGCTTGGCGAACGAAGGTGACCTTAGTATACGTGTTGCCTTAAGGCTCTATGTTAGCAAATAGGTGCGTCATAATAAAGGAAAATAAATAAAAATGAAAATTTTTAATGCTTTTGCGTTCAAAGCACAAAAGTAGTCTTAAATGCCCTCCATAATTTTCTCTCATCTCTCCCGAGTTTTCAGTGTTCTTTATGGGTGCCAAAATAAACAGGTCTTAACTTAATCCTTTGTGGTCCCTATTTGGGCACCTCCCAGCCATGCAACACCGCCATTCCAGTCTGTCCTGACAAGCTTTTCCGTGGTTGACTTGCACACGTTTTCCTCATTGTCCATGTGATGCCACCTATTAAACACACGCTGCCCAAATGCTGTCGAAAGACTTGGGCGCATAAAGAAGCACCAAACATAACCATGAGTTGGTCTTGCACAGTTCTTGCTTTCTTTCGTGGTGTCCAAAACTGACGAAATAGTTTTGGAGTGGAACGGCTGCAAAGTGGGTAAGTTTTGGAATGCAAAAGGTTAAACCAATGTCCTAACCTAGAGTTTCAGTTGCATTCCACTGCAGTAACCAGCCTACGCCAGTCTCTGTCTTCAGCCATGCCTGAATAAAAAAAAACTATGTGGCCACACCTTAATTCTTTGCTTATTGTGCCTAATCAAATCATTCAATTTAAACGATGGTGCAATATGCCTCATTTTGAGAAATCCACACCGTTTCCGGACAGGTAATGCTATTCAGTGTGTTGCAAAAGGACTGCACATCAGTTTAGGAACCGGTTTTTTTCGTTAGTCACATGAGGGAGTATTTATAAACTTAGCATGAGACCTGCCAACACAGAGCGATTGCACAAGTATGACGCCCACGGTGGCATCCTCTTCTCGCACTGACCCTGTTCAGCAGCAGTGGTGTTCTCGCGATTTCACTGCATTGACATTTGACTGTGTAGGTGTAAGCGACAGCTTTTTTTGGGGAAAGATGACGTCCATTTGTCCTATTTTAGTTTGGACAGTGATGACTGCTCCTCCCAGCCCGGATTATTGACAGGCGCCCATCTGTAACTTTCGTTACTGCCATTTCCGAGGAGATTCACTGCTTTCTGGGTATCTGTGACGGTATTCTGTGACACCATTCTGTGACACCAACAGTGTAGCGGGCAGAAGATGGCCCAGAGTACAATTTGGCACTGCACTGCAGAGTTTACACAAATTTCGGGATGATATGAATTCGTAAAACGCCCTGACCAGAGCACATTGTGTGCAATGGGCAGAAATTCGGATGTCATAAATAGGGCCCGGAAATTTAGGCATTTGCCTAAAAATGCCTATAAATGCCTAAACGAGGGTTTTTTGCCCTTGCCTGCCTTTTTGTCACTTTTTAGGAAATTCTACCTATTTAACCGCAATTTTTGCCTATAAATGCCTAAATCCAGCACTTTGGTCCTCGGTGACGTTTTTCAATTTTGAGACATATGTCTATGTATGGTGAAAGGCACGCGCCGATGCACGCAGAAAAGGCGTGGATCTCGCCGAACGTTTTTCTCGAATTGTAACTTGAACGTAGTGTAACGAAGTGTTTATCTCGAAGTGTAGCAAGAGGCGAGTTTGGAAAGAGACCTGAGATACATTAGTGCAATCTTCTCAACATTGACGGAAAGAATGACAAAGTTGGAAAAGGCTGGACTCTCAATAGATGAATCGCTGAAGGAAGTGGCAGAAGTACCGTAGCACTTCGGGGAATGGAAGAAAAGGGCGCCACTGCTTCTACGATGATGCAACAATTGGTAGAAAAAAATAGATGCCTAGAAACAATTTCCCAAATCTGAGTCTTTCTACACGGATACGATACGGGCACATCACCTGAAGGCCTAAGCCTTTATCAATTCTCACGTTTTAGGTTCGCGCCACTAAGTTCATGCGATGTCCAAAGAAGCCTTTAAGGTACAAAACTATGCTTAGCGAAAACCGAAGGAGCTTCACGCTCGAAAACCTGAGAATGTGCTTTATTGCTTCAGTTGAGGACTCCGTACGCTCCATGCTTGACTTATAAATCTTGTACTTCTGAATAAAGAGTATTATTCAAAGCGCCTATTTTTGCTTTATAGAGCCTATTTCAGTGTTTTTAAGAGCCTAGATGCCTGCCTATTTCGGGGTTCTTTAGTGCCTAAATTTCCGGGCCCTAGTTATAAACAATCCCCTGCAGACGATATGAACGTGTGAGCTGCGACTGCACCTTCGAGCACCAAGTACTTGCTACCCGTACACTGCCGACACTGGGACCACCAGTCTCACTGTGCACCCTGCGAGTAATGAGCAACACGCACAGCCCATACAACGCCAGTCGTGCGTGAGTAGTGGCGTGCAGCCCATACATCACCAACGCCGCGATCATCAGTTGCGCGGTGCACACCGCTAACAGTGAGGGCAGCGCACAAGTGTCACAGTGCCAAAGTCATGAGCCAGCTGCAGCGCTACCCCGTCAGCCAAAAACATATCTGCGTAAATTCTGCACAGGAATCGTTTTGAATGATATGAATACTTTTCGTGACCCCGTGTGAGATTCGTATGATCGAGATTATACTTTAGCAGCCCACAAAATGCATATATTGTAGAGTTTTTATTTTCCTATATTTTGACTAGATATGTTCAATATTTGTGCGAGTTCTTGTGTTTCTCAGATATTTTGCCAATCAAAAATTTATTCCTTTCATAAGCAAAATACATTGTTCTTTTCTGTTACAATTGAAAAAAAAGAAAGAATTCTGTTAGCTACACTATGATGTGCTGCAATAAAGAAAAATTTTAATTAATGGGTGAAAAAAAGTTTTATGTTCACCACCCTGAAATTGCCTACTTTCCATGTTAAGGAAAGAGCTAAGAGGGCAATGTGATAGTGGTGTGTTCTGGATCCATTGCGCATGGATGGAAGTTGAAGAAGACGACGACATCCAATGAACAGTGTGAGAGACTGGCAGTTAAACACATAAGATGTTCGGCTGCGGCAATGGCATACTGGTCTAATGCAGTGGCCAGCAAAACTGCTCTGTACACGCCGCCGTGGGTTTCAATCTCGATTGTGGCCATGATGTGTTTTATTTATTTATTACATCATCTGCCCACCTCACACATGACATTCCCTGTTACACCTGCCCTCTGCGATAGCGATACTGATGCTGTCACAGTCTCCCACCTCCTTCGGTGGTGACGGATCTTCAAATTTTATGGTGCTCTGCGATTGGTCCTGGGTGGTCAAGTGACACTCATGACGTCATCACTGTCTCACCCAATCAAGGAATTTTCCGACATTTGGTGGAGGGGTTTGTGTGTGATGACAACTCTAACACTAACGCATTAAAATATGCAATACAAGCACTGGTCCTACACTATTCAAGGACTGATTCCGAGACTGAGCTAGTTTTGTGCTACAGTCTTCCATGCTTCAGGTGTTTATTGCTCAGCCAAAAAAAGTAATGAATAAAAATATTTAACATGAACACTATACCACACCTGTAATTTCTGTCTTGCGAGGCTTTATGAGTTGACCCATCATGGACAGAATGTCCTGGCCACCTTGAGGCCGGGCATTGGCCACATCCAGATCATGCAGAGTCACGTCCTGTATGACATCCTTCTTCTTGTGGACGTCTCCTTTGGGAAGCGGCACATACTCCTCTGCCTGGAAGGAATACAGTGAACTTTTGAGGGGGAAAATGAACGACATTAGCCAAAGGCACACACTGAAAAACCAGAAAAACTTATTTAGATGGAAAAACCAAGATGCAGACAGCTTGCCAGGCCTTGGGAACATTGCAGAGATTGAAGTAGTCCAAACGGCAGAGCAGGCAGAAGTGATACCTAACTTGGAAGAATGCAGCAGCTGCAAACACTCTCGGACCACTTTGGGCTAACACCTCTTCCAGCATTCAGCACGGCTATGTATACGCATAGCTACCCATCTTTTAACCTCTCCTATTCAGTGCAACATTTTATAACACAATTCCTCTAGCATATGTTCAGTCGTAGCCATGGCAAACTAACTACAGCTTCTCGAATCCAACACACATGGTACAATGCTCACTGCTTACGAACATTTCTTAGTTTTATAGCTAGCAAACATACTACAGCTTATACAGCCTCACCTCAAGGTCAAACTCGGTGGCATAAGCATCGGACCTTCCTTGCCTCTGGAAAGCAAAAACACACAACCTTGGTAAATGCTTGGCGAAGAAGCAAACATGCCAGCTGCTAATTGCACAACAGTAAAACATGATCTCAGAGACTGCAGATGGTGGCCAAAACTGTCCCAGCCCCAAGCAAATGATTGGTTGGTTTATGGGGTTTAACATCCCAAAGCGACTAAGGCTATGAGAGACGTCGTAGTGGAGGGCTCCGGAAATTTCGACCACCTGGGGTTTTTTAACATGCACTGACATCGCACAGTACACGGGCCTCTAGAATTTCTCCTCCAAAGAAATTCAACCGCCGCGGCCGGGATCGAACCCGCATCTTTCGGGTCAGCAGCCGAGCACCATAACCACTGAGCCACAGCGACGGCAGCCCCAAGCAAATAAAAACGGGGAGTGAATATAAAAAGCACAGGAAAATCGTTGATAGCAACTTACTGCAGCACAAGTAAACTACAATTTCTTCTCCAGATTTCATGCAATGCATTTACTTGAATCTATGCCGATGCCTTTCATAAAATCCAAGGATTTAAAACTCACAGATTGGCTTACACTCGAGAATGTGGCTCCACCAACACCACTACTGCACCGTCTTTCAGTCTGATGCAGGCGCAATAATGCATCATGCTTTTTTCCTCAACGCAATGGCTCTAAGTGGTGCCGCTACATCACTGCTTTCAGGCAGTCGTACTAGCAGTGGACAATTCATCAAGTCTTCAAGTGCAGTTGGGGTTTGACATGGACAAAACAAACATGCATTGTTGAGGATAACTAGAGCATTTAATCAGCTGTGCTGCAACAAGTGAAGCATTTTCGCAGTTGCGAAGTTCCTATCACTATGCTGCAGAAGGCAAAGTAGCCAAGGCGAATGACATTCAGGACAACTCACTACGAAGTGAAAAAAAAAATTGATTAAAATATCCACCGAAGGTTGTTAATGAACATGCACCCAAGTTAAATTTGAGTATTCACAAGATCCTGCAAAGACATCCTTCTAATTTTGGCTGGACTTTCTCTTTGTGACCTATATTACCAGATACCTTTTGTTTGCTTTCTTGGTTTAGCAATTATCAATGGTCTGCATAAAGTCAAGGTTAGCTTAGATTCAAGTAAATACTCCTCCTATTTACAGTAAATAGGAAACTGGAGGTTCTCAAATTAGATCCAAGGATAGATTGCATTTAATAAAGGCTTTTCCTCCTGGATATTATGTTAGCTGAATGACAAGGCCAAATGTAGATATGAGTGTTAAGCCATAATGAAGATTGATCATAACTAGGAGTAGGAGTTTTTGGTGAAAATTGAGAAAGAAATTATAAAAATACACCAAATTCAGCTTCTGATAAATTTGGTTTTTGACAACAAAAAAAAAAGGGTCACTATCCTTGACATCCAAGTCATAGCTATCTGGCTGATGAGTACGAGTTATGCTGAGTTCATTCATGTTGACAATTAACTAAGTGTTAGAAGACGGTGGGACTGCTGGATATGCAGTGAAGCTCTATGATTTGAGGTATTGTTCTACTAGCCTCTGCCTCTTTCCGTGGCATTTTTCCGTGGTAGCGAAATAGTTAAGTGCCGGTTTAACCATTTCTCTCCTAAGAATAACACATACTGTGCATGTTCCTATGAAGTTAATCCAATGTGCCTAGGGGAATAATTCAGGTGGAGCGATTTCAAGCAAGAAAATTACTCCCTCACCAGCTTGTACAAAGTACATGACCGTTTTTTAATAAAGTCCAAAATCCTGAGCAATTCGAATTATTGCAGCGTGAAAAACGTGCCAGAGACTAGACCAACTGCGCATAATTTCACCGCTGCAAAACCGCAATGTATGCATGGGCAAGTGAAATAAATCATAAATGAATGTGGAGAGTAAACCCAAGGTGCACATTGCATGTATTTGACACTAGGCCTCACCTTGACAGCTCCGCTGTTGGCCTCAATATAAATGACGTCACCAACTTCCACCTTTTCTCGCTGCAGGCTCTCGTAAATTGTGGGATCCAGCTTTAGCTGCTTGGTCCCTTTGGCAGTCTTGAGACCAATTATGACGTGACTGACAGTCTTGCCATAGCCTGAAACACATTAGAAACAAAAACCTCAAACAAAAGCTAGCTACCATAGGAAATACCATAGGGAAATCCGATAAATAAAAGGAAATTGCGTCTCAAAGCAAAATTAGCAATAAGTATAAATGTTTCCGTACATGTGAAGAATAAATTTGTTTCTGCATGGTAAAAGTGGTCCTAAAAGATGTTTAAAAACCAATGAACATATACCATATTTTCAGGTCTATAAGCCACACACACCCTCCTGCAAATGGCGGTTTTTCGACAAAAAAATAATAATAAAAAAAAAATCACCCATAAGTCACATCAATGTATAAGAAGCACCTGCTCATTCAGTAAGCGCTATAAAAACGCGCCAAGGATCCCTTTGTCAGAGAGAACGACCAAAATTCGCACTTGCAGTAGCTGCTGCGTACGGACAAAGCTCGAGCTCTGACAAGCGTGCCTTCTTTAACAAGGTACCCATGTGGGCTAGTTGGTGTACATCAGACATAACTTCACCAGCGAAAGAAAAATCCATTAAAAAAAAATGCAAGTTATGCACTTGAAATTACAGTACAGTGAAATATTACTTGAAAGAACATCACTCGCATGAAATTTTCAGATAACTTTTTTGAAGCCCTCCAACAAAACTCTAGTAAATGACTTTCAGTTGAACAAATTCCAGACATTTTGGAAAACACCAAACTACTGCTTTTCAGTCAGAGTACATCATTTTGGCAGACAGTAATTTCTCATCCACAAAACCGCACGCACTACACCTTTGCAACAGCATAGCTTACCAAACTTCACGGTGCCACCCTTTCCCTTATGAAACTATGGGATTGCACATTATTGGCTTAAGGTAGTATGGCTATGCGCCTGGCTAGTAGCCTGAGCAGTAGCCATATGTGCTTCCCAGTGCACTTGCCTTAGTTTTACTTGCCCTAGCTTATGATAGCTTCACAAGAATTTCAACAATTCATTTGTCTACAGATAGTTAGCTACTCATCGGTGATTTGCGGTAGAAAAGGTCCTACATTCCAATGCTCTGCAGAAAATCACTGCACATTACCACATATGTTACACATATCATATACGGATTTGTAAGTGTTGAGAAATAAATGCCTTTAGGAACCATTAGAATGCTTGATATTTACTTCAGTTCATCAAACGAAACCATGCTTTAATGCAGCAAGCTTTAACTAAAGCAAACATTTTCTCAAGATCTTCAAGATGGCCGCACATTGACAAGTTTTAATTGTAACTATAATTTTCTCAGTCACAGAATATGAGGATGAATTAAAGAGATGCGTGAAACTGCTTACTGCTTTTGCACAAGAGAAAGCTAAAAAAAGGCACACTTTTTGTAAAAGCTGAAAGTTGGCTTAACGGGCAGCTGAATGTTCCAGCAAGGCCTGTGACCAATGAAACAAATTAAAGCTGACGTCAGCTGCTGGCTGTTAGTAGCCACAATGTTCCTGAAATTAATTTAAAATGGTGAAAATTAATTAATTTTATTACAAAATTTTGAGCAGACTATTTCAAGCTCTACAGTGACTTGCACAAACAGAAATTATGAAAGCTGACATATCTGCATATTCTGGCCGTTGCACTCATCTATTGTGCTGCCATAAATGAATTTTTCCACAAAAGCAGAGTTTCACCCACTGTTTCCTATTCAGCCTTTGCAGCTCAGCCTAGATTAGAACATTGCTTCTTGTGCTAGCAGAAACAGACTAAATTTCCCTGCGTGCACTGCATGGCACATCGAGAACAGTGACAAGGCAACACTGAAGACAACTTACCGCCCATTGGGTTCTCAGTTTCGCAGGGTGTCAACTCCGTCACTTCACCTTCGTACACTTCTTTGGTCTCTTTGATTCGCAACCCTGCAAATGCAAATGCAGGAGCCAGCAACATTCCACCATTTAACGTAGGAATGTTTGAAATAATAAAAAAAGAGCCAGAATCTTGTCTGCCTATACACATACACACAAAAAAAATAGCGAGGGGATCAAAGCTGTAACAAAGAAAGAAAGGACTTCCATGATGCATGCAACAAACAACTGTTTTACGGGGAATTCCTGCACTCACCGATGGCTCGCCTAAAGTTCTCCATGAGTACTTCTGTCTTTTTCACCTCTGAAGAATACACTTCACTCCCAACCATTGGGCAGAATGGCACTTTGTTACCCAGTTCTTGGGATATTGCAAGGGCAATGGCAGTCTGCAAAAAGCCAAATGGCCATTAGCCCATATATATTTACCTAAAAACAGCGCTTTGGACACAGGAAGAAAAAGGACATACATGGTACTGTCTCTTAAGTAACTTTTAAGTCACTATGAAAAACGAACTCGCCCCATCTGCCATTCTTCTTCCACCCATATATGCCTAGTGCACTACATGTAGGAAACAAACATGTACAAGCACACAAGAACACGGACAAAGAAAGACTTGGACAACACGAGGGCACCGCTTTTCTGCACAGTAACTCTAAAAATTTGTTGTGTAAAAGCTTGTGCCTGCAAGCATAGGTTCAAGAAGGTCTAAACTCTCTTGTTCAAGGGTTGTGTTGCGTATGTTCAGTTTTGTGCACTGTGCGAATTCAGAAAGATTCGGCAGTCTTCTCTCTGAATGCCATTTTTTAAATTCGACCCAATCGACCGCACCGTAATTCTGCAAGAAAAATAAATAATTCTTGCGCACTGTCATAAGGAGACCACCGTGCATGATGAGAAATGTGATTTTAAACTCGATGTCAAATGTTTGAAGCTTTACAACACATAACAGGTAGCAAATCTGCCTAGTACCCTACATTGTAGGAATGCTCACAAGTTGGTGCTGAGACAAGTATTTCCACCAATAAAAGGATGATTCTGAATCGAAAAGTGAAATGAATATTTTATACCGAAAAATATTTTAACTTTTCAAAATTTGAAGTTTCGGCATATATGGGTTAAGATGACAGCTCAGAAAATCCAAGCTATGAGCTCTGTAGTTCTTGGAAGAAAGCGCTATTACAGCTTGAAAAACAAATGTTTCCTATTACCAAGGCACAAAGGCTACCATGCTCAACATTTTACACCAGGTTCATTCTAGAAAATGCTCAAGTTATTGCAAAAGAAAATAAATCTAACCGCTTAGCGTGAAAAAAAAGTCAGTGTACAAGGACTTTATTTAAACTGTGATTGCCTTCTGCTAGCTTACTAGCTTACCCCGATGCAGGCGGACTGGCTATCAGGCGAGAGCGGCACAAAAAAAAAAAATGCTGATATATCAGTTAGCAACATCAAAATGTCTGAAATAAGCACCCTGGAAGTGAATAACACCAGAAGAAATTCTTTTAGGGAACATGCTAAACTTTACTAGTAGAGCTACCTACAGCATGTTTCAGCTCACAGATCAGAGGCAAAGGCCCCAGCACACCACTTTGGAGATCAATAAGTGTCATCAATTACCTTCATGCAGGGAAAAGTCTGGTGACTGTGCGACATGGCTGAAATGCTCTGAGCAGGCTGAAGTATCCTGAATCAGCCACATCAAAGTATCGAAAGTAGCAAGCAATACCACGAACAGGTCAAAAAGCCAAAAACTAATTTCATCAGTGAATAACAAATGAATGTCACCATCATTTCTGCGGCTGACATACAAGATGTGTTCAATGGTTGGAGCAGTGTGCGGCACAGCTATGGCAAGAAAAAATTATAGGCCGAGTCACTTCATGTGCAGCTTTATACCCTTGTCACACGGACACGTTGAAGTCCTTTAAGTTAATGTTTCTTTATATAAAGGGAGTTGCATGAGGTGCCTTAAGGAAAAGTTAAAGCGCATTTCGCTAAAGGGAGCATTTTACTAAGGGACCTCTCAGCGAGCTAAAGGAGCACACCTGTTCCCAGTGACGAACACAATATTACTCACAGTGAGCATCAATAAACATCCCGTTTATTTAAAGACATGCTCCGTTACGATGAATAGTAATTTGATGACAGGTACAAGTCATCGAGTAGTTTTGCTTTTTATGACGGCCATATACTATCTACAGCACTACCGAGGTCGCCTCCATGAGTCACCATTTTCGCACGGGCACAACAGGTGTAACAATCTGCGACCTAGAAACTAGCACAATCTTGCTGTCTACACATGCGGACAGTCAGAAAAGATGAAATTCAGCACGATGCCGCTGCCACAGAGTTTCTAAATATTACCTTGAGGGAAAGCTGGTGCCACTGTCTATGCAAGTTTCTTAAAGAGCACTTCAAGCACTGTGGGAATGCCGCGAAGGCAAGGCTTCATGTTTGGCTTGTCTAATGCTGGGCCGAAAACATGGATTGTAGCTCGAACCTAGTAGTTGCGCCACAATGCCTTCTTCTGTGTGCAGAGTAAACTATTTCAATACTATGTTTTTGACATCTTAAACACATTTAATGCAAGTGAAGTTGGTTGTTAGGCTGAAACAGAAATTTACACAGCATTTCCTCGAGGTATGCCTCGAGAAGGGTCGTATTTTTATGACTGAATCCACATTTTATGCCCAGCAATAGTAAGAAACATCATCTTCCCAGCATTCCGGAGTCTCTTCAAGGTGGATGAAGCGTAGCACTGCCATCTTTCCCTCCAGTTACATCAAGAAACTCTATGGCCACCAGAGATGCTGGCGGATACTACACACAAATAAAAAACCAAGCAAATCAGTCCATAGTGGATGGGATAGATGCGAACATGGCTACACTCAGTAACAGATCATCATTTTACAGATTGTGCTATCGAGCTGCCGCCTAAGTTCAACAAGTATATATTGTGTGTGCAAAAATAATTAACACGAAAATAAATATGCTAACTGTCGCAAATGTAAAAATAAAACCGAAAGTGATGGCCGCCCGTTGACAGGAGGAAAAAGCAGCTAAAAGTCAGCTCTGCGCCATGTAGCAGTGACATTGCTCTTTTATGATAATGCTCCCTTTATCCACTTGTCTACCTTTATAATAAAGAAGCTTTACAATGCCCGTGTGACAAGGATATTAGCCTTGATAAAGAAACTTCAGGCATCAGGGCAACGTTGAGCTGCACAATTGATCGTGTGCAATCATACCGTTAATGAAAACCGACAATATATTTAATGAAAATCGGCCAGAACATACCTATGTATATTGCGTTCCAAAAATGCACTCTGAGTGTTTGGCTACTTTTGCTGGCCTAATTTAACAGACACTGCAGAGGCATGGAAGAAGCGTTCTCTCATCAAGTTGGCAGCCTTGCTAGATGGATGCTCATTATGGGATGTACTGTACCGTTATTTCCAAAGGCTCACCTTCCCAGTGCCAGGCGGTCCAGCAAGCAAAACAGCTCTCCCAGCCATCTTTTTGGACCTTATCATCTCGACAACAATGCCTGCTGCCTGCACAATGAAAACGAGTAATTTGTGAAATCGAAGCATATCCTAGAGCATGACTCGTAGCGTTATAACAACACACGTCAATGGCTCCTGGTCAAAGAGCCGGAGTTAGCATTTCAGGAGCACCAAGTCATAAAAACAGTACCGATTACATTCGTACTCATGCTGGCACCAGAACATGTGGGTCCATTTTTTTTTTTTTTATTACAAGAAAGAGGAGTGCTCCATCACGTCAGCAAGGCTCCTATGGGGACAACAAACAGCACGACAGCATGGACATGAGTCCAAGAGTGCTCTTCTGCCTTAAATACTCGTTTCAAACCCGTCGACAACGAGGTACGCAAACATTAGTGGCTGAAGAGCTGAAGCCGCGCGATGGCAGCTCACCTCCCTCGCTTGTTCCTGGCCGACCAAACCGCAGGCAACAGGGATCGCCAGGCCATTTTCGTCAAGGCCGATTCCTTTGACGTGACTGTGGGCGGCAATCCGCTGAGTCTTTGTGGTACTTTTAACTTCCTCTATCTTCATTGTTCAAGCTGCGGTCAAAACCGACGCAAGTTTCTCGGCAACACGCACACGACGCACGAACCTGCCGCAATCGATATAACGATGGAGAAATGCGCATGAAATAACTGGATAAAAGAGTCCTCTTAATCTTTTCATTTTGCTAGCAGAGGTGTGTTTGCTCCTGGCACCTGGCGGTATTGAACTGCTTTTATTTTTTTACTTCTACAATTCGCGCTCTAGAAAAATACGGTTAAGCTCTAACGCAGTAATCGTTTAACATGTAAAAGGTGCTTGGAGAGAATAAAAATATCTGCGCTTATAACTTATATATGCCTATGCGGTTTACGCCTAGCATACTCCACCACGGCTATTAAGTTGGCGGTTGATTTCACATGCTGCAACGCGAAAAAAAAACATGGGTGACTCGGCGGCAGCAGAAGGTGAAAATTGCAACTGATTTTTTTCGGAAATTTAGCTATTTTGGTAGCCAAGGAGCACACGAATGTGTAGAAAGACAATCGTATGTCTAGGCGATTCTATTTTCATGCTTTTCATGAAGTAAATTTCTGTAGAAATGCGCAATGTTATGTGGCAGGAGGAGTTTTTTGGTTATGTTGCGTGCGCGTTTAATCTAATATATTTCACACTACACGTCATTACAGTCCCCCGCACTCAGTAGCGTGCTCACCGTGACCTTCCGCTGCGTTCTTTGAGATAGACTGCTGGAAATAAGTGTATTAAAATATGTGTCTTATATGTTTGCGACGTGGACCATACTTATGCTGTTCGTGAATTTATTTACAAGTGCGCTGCAGTCGTCGCCATATGTTCGCAGGCTAAATTATTGAGGCACACAGCACGTAATTGTGAATAAAGGTGATGTCTCTTGCTGTCACAGTAGTCCATGAATCATGCCACAAATGGCACCGGGGAACTGGGCGTCCGTATGGTTTTGTCCTTATCGTGAGCCAGTGTATCGGCGACGAACGGCTAGCTGTGCAGCATGTTTCTCAGGATAAAAAAAGCGAACTCTTTTGTTGCTTCTTTTCCATGGTGAACCGTTGGTTACATCTGGAAAAAGTTACCCAGTGAACGAAGAGTCTCATAAGTTATGTCTATTTACGGGTTGTCATCGAGGCCGGCCTTCTGACAAGTTCTGTGTCGCTTTTTAACAGCAGGCACGAGTGGCGAAGCTGTAAATATGTTTGTATTTTGCTTTTGGCGCAGTTTTTCAGCTGAAGCCCGTTACACGTTGTACTTTATGGACTAGCAAAGTTAGCTTACTACTGATGCATTTAGAGATCAGCTGGCCTTTTGCAGTGTACTAAACAATAAGTTCTTTGTAGTGGTGAGACGTGGCATCACTTGGGTGTAAGAACAGCAGCTTCCCTGCATTTCTTTTCTAACCATTTTAGTCATTTGAAACTGAAATCTAGATTTGTAGCAGAGCTGGCTTTTTTCTTTTTTATTTGTTCCACATGAGGTGGAGCTTTTACCCTTTCTTTCTTATCTGTAATGTTTAACATAAGAGCTTGTACAACTGAGAGATCAGATGACTTGCAGCTCGTTTTACAGTGTGGCTCAGTCTCATCCTGTTTTTGTACATTATGCTGACTGACATAACTGTAATAGAAATTTCATTGGGGCAGGCTTCATCCCCACGTGGATGCTAATTCAACTGTAACTCTGCCGTGCATGGTGTTAAATGTCAGAGGCCAGTAGCCTGATGTGTGGTGTTGTGAGTGTGGCGATTCAGCAATTTGATTTTTTTTCCTTAATTTTACCTCAGTGCCTTAATGCAAAATGTGGGCATGCTCTCATTTTGTTGCATAAATCAGATATGGGCTGCTGTGTCACAAGTTTGTAATGGATTTGCCGCATAGCTCTTGTCCTCCTTGGCACATGAGAACTGCAGCCAAATAGTACATTCATGTGTGGGTCTTAATTAGTGCTTTCTCATACACGCGTTTGTGCATGAAAATTTAAAAAAAAGAAATAGTGGCAGAAGCACAAGACTTAGTGTGGTTGTGTGGTACCAAATTTTTGGCTGTAGCTCCTACAAAAGTTCAGAAATGGAAAAGCATTGGTGCAGATTTTTGATGGTGCTTTGTTGTGAAAAAATGGTAACAACGCAAGAAACGAGGGTCTAGATAAAGAGAGACAAGCACTGAACTTACAACTGGCATTTTTTGTTTGGAAAATGCACACTTTAATGCCATTGTGTTGCAAAACATGCTTATGTTATAGTTGACAGAAACAAAATTGGGATCTCTCAAAAGAAGCACTGTGGTATTGTTATAGGTGTAAAAAACACCGGCTGTAAGTTCATAGCTCATCTGCCTCATTTTATCTTTTCTCAGATTTTTTGCACTGTTACTGTTTTTTCACTGTGCATGGCACTATGGCAGCAAGCAACTGTTTACAAATAAAGTGCTCAGAGATCATATTTCTGGCAACACTTCTGGTGTTTTTTTGTTCCTGCTAGATTTTCTTGCAAGCAGTGATCTTAACTTGACATTCAAGGCTTCTGTTCCTTACTGCTTCTGCTCGTTAGCCCTTCATAAGTAGTGCAACCCTTCGCTTTGGGACGTTAAACCCCATAAACCAACCAACCAACCTTCATTTACTTTAGGAACGGTTCGCCTGCTGCAGTAGTGTGTAAAGGACGCACTGGCAGAATTCATTAATATGTCACAAATTTTGGGGTTGCTTCTACTGTATCCATTTGAAATCCTTTGCTTGTCTGTTCACTGGAACAACACTACGTTACTAGCCTAGCGACTCAGTGGCTGTGGTGTTCATTCGGTGGAGGTGAAATACAAGAATGCCCATGTGCAGGGCTGCATCAATAGCACGTGAAAAAAAATGCCTGCAGAATTAATCCAGTGCCCACTACTACAACTGCTATGCCACTATAAATATTGCTGCACCCATTCAACGGCTGAGTTTTCTAAATTGGCAAAGTCTCTTGAAACTAGATGAAATGTTGAACTTTCTCTTCTAATTCGTGAATTCGTGGTCACTTTTAAGATTAATACTTTGAAATCTACCCTGAACAATAGCCACTTCCGCGTGCTCAGGCCCTTCTAATCGTAACACATTAAAATGAAATAAGTAGGGGTGTGCGAATATCAAATTTTTTCGAATACGAATCGATTACGAATTCTTGACTCCGAATATCAAATCGAATATCGAATAATCAAGGACGACGCATTTAATCACTACAAAACATTTATTTGGGCACCCAAGAACATCACTGTTCAACTATCGATGATTAAATGAACACAAAAGGTGTGTGTGGCTGCACAAAAAGTATCAAAGTCCCGAGCATTATTCTTAGAAGAGTGGAAATATCAGAGAAGATGGCTAGTACACAGCATTGATTAAGGCTAGCTTGCCATCAGCACAAAAGCGCGTTGCTGGGATGACGTAAAAGGTTGTCGTGAAGGAAAACCAGCTGCACTACATGGACAGGCAGAAGTAGTTCCCTTCTAACTGAAACGACCCCTCCATCCACAGAAAATGCCCTCTCACTTGACACTGACCTGGCACGTATTGCGAGGTACTTCGTGCACAGCTCTGACTATACCAGCTTCGCAGGTATAGCCACAAAAAAGCTCACCAGCACAGTCAGCTACGGCATGGCCCTTGGAGGAAGAAAGAATTTTCCTTCCGTGTAGGCGCCGCCATGTTGTTATGCATCTGTCGATAGGGCTTGCGGATCGAAATGAACGCCGGTGCTCACAATGAATATTCGGCTAGATACGAATATTCGCGTCGGGTCGAATATTCGAAACAACACGAATACTTGGATTTCGAATCGAATTCGAATACTAAAAATATAATATTCAAATAATATTCGAAAATTTCGAATATTCGCACACCCCTAGAAATAAGTGGTTGTCATGGCTCATGTGCAGCTTCAGGGTGCTAAACTGCATGTGTGAAATGCTGAAAATCATGAGCTCATCGTAGCCTGCTCTCCCACTGCATCTTATTGTAGCTTGCACATTTTCACCATTAATCCTCCAGGCGTGTGTGCGCCCCCCGACAAGGTGGCTGGTGATGCCAAGGCCAATGGGCCCACCTCAGGCGCCCTGAAGACACTCACAGGCATGCCGCTCACTGGGGACGGCAATGGGAATGTCGAAACCAAGGTGCCCGGCTCCTTGACTGGCAGCCCCGCCAAACGGCAGGAGACCTCCGACTCTGAGAAGAGCCTGTCGCTGTTCACAGCCACCAATGGGGATGGGGATTACTCCAAGACGGTCTCCTCGCCTGAGCACTTTTCCACGGCCGATGAAGGGGACATGGGGGAAGAGACCGCAGACGGCGACTCCGAGGAGGACAGCTTTCTCTCAAGAGAGACAGGTGCCACTTCCTCTTTGTCGCTGTTTTCTTCACCAGCCAGGATAGCTTGTGCAATGATGACAGAAGGAACATAGATTAGGCATGAGAATGAAACAAAAACAGAAAATAGCCACTCAGTTGGTCAGTAACGCTTTATTCGCAGGAAAAACAACTTCCCAGGTGGCAAAGACAAAAGGCAGGTTTGCCTGGCGATGTCCTGGCCCCCTGTAAAGTGGATTTTGAGTACAGATGTACTTTGAGAACAAAATGTAGTAACTGTCAAAATATACTACGAAAGGCACTGATAGGCTGTCAAGATATTCAGGAATAAAAATTGCAGGATATTTGCTAGTATGGTGTACTTACCCAACACACCTTTTTGAAAATGCTCACCTCATTTATTGGCATTCTTTTCTTTTTACTCAAATTATCCCCTCATTGGCATGGGGTTCTATTAGGAATGAACATAAGTGCCAGCATTCGCGAACAACTGTACCACAAAGTGGCGTGGAACAGCTGAAAATTCTTCCTCGCTGCAGCCGCCACACCAGCATCACCCGTCCTAGAATGTTGAACTTGCGGCCCGACGCACAGTTCATTTCTTCGGTGCAAAGAATGACAGCCATCTTGAATATAGCCACGAACAAGCACCAAACGCTTACTGGACCGGGAGTAGTATTGACGATTCACAAAGCATGGCAGTAAAACGTGGCCGACAGTCAAATCAAATGTGTCAAACAGAGCGAAAAAGAAACTATGCTTGAGCATGGCATGAGCGGCATCAGCTATTTCATCAGTTACTGACACTCCTTGGAAACGTTTCCATTCCAAGGATGTTGCCGCCACGATTGCAGCAGCGGCCCTTCCATTAACTGTCGACACTCCCATAAGCGCCAAGTGCACAGTTCAAAATAAACAGGAAAAAATTCTTTCGAACAAGCACACAGAATAGCCAAATGCTACTGTGTAAAACCGTAGAGCTAGCATAAAATTGCAACCACGCTGAAGAGTCCCTGATATCTCTTTTGTTTCGCCTTTATTGATGGTGTCATGCTTTAGCTTCGATTGTAAGTCAACCCTACAACTTTGAATTTTTATATTTTAAAAATTCCGTATTTTTACGACTTACAGTCGTAAAATACGGTACCCACGAAAAATCAGTTTTATGCCGAGTCACTGTGCCAGTTGAACTCTGGTGCTTGGTAGCGATGCATGAGATTGCAAGCCACTACAGTTGGTAGCTCTGTTTCAGTGAGAGAGAAAGCACAAATACTCTTGTAGAGAGATTTTCGTGCACATTTGAGATTCCTGCTGTTTCCTGATAGGCAATGACGGTGGTGGTTTGGCGCATAAAATGAAATCACCTAAAGAGTGCATTACTACTCGCCATCAGCTTTACCATTGAGCTGTGCATCATCTGATTTTTTTTTTTTGTATGTGTGCTCTGCGTGCCTTATCGTGTGCTCCCATATGTGAGAATAACTGCCAGAACATTATGAATAGAGGTTGGACTTCTCGATTTTTATTTTTTAGAAATTCGGTGTATTGTTTATTTCAGAATGCAAGTTTAGGTTTTTTTGATGAATTTTCAACTAATGAATTACTGACTTCTTTCGGTGATTTAATTTTCCAATTCTGCATGGTCAAAAGTCACTGAGAGTCTATCTCGGCTATTTTGTCAGCATAAACAGTTTGTTTGCAAGTAGTTAACATAATTTACCAGTAATTTTGCACTTGGAGGTGTGCTTGTATTAGGAACTTCTTTCGTCATTAAAAAAGAAACACAAGTTTGAGACAGCTGGCAGTCAAGAACCCGAGTGGAATTTGCTTCTAAGAACTAGGCTTGCAAGTTTGCTTTAAGCTGTCGCATTTGGCTGAGCGAGACATCACTTGGTCTGTGTGTTGATTGGAGCTGCAGCTCAATCGCTGCGGTAGGCCAGAGATGAAACTTCTCATGACGACCATGCATGGTTTCGTGTCAGTGTCCTACATGCACCTGATAAACCTACTTAACTGACTAACTGCTGTAAGTGGGGGATGTTAGTAAACAAACAGTGCTTATCTAGCAGGCGGTGAGATGGTGGTGCTTCCCAGTCTGCGGAGGAGTGCAAACAACCGGAAAAATATCTCAAATCGCACAACTACGCGCATTACATTCGTCAATGCCCCTGGCTTCCCTACTTTGTTAATTTTCAACTTTAATTGAGTGTAACTCGTACTCAGTAGCGAGCTAGCTATGCTGTGCATGCTAAGAATACTGACCTTTTTCGATTAAAACCGAATTTCAAAAACTAAATTTGGCGTGCTTTTATCGGTCTCTATCGGTTGAAACTGGAAAGTCCCGCACCACTTATGACCTTTCCCTCTGTGCAGAAGACGTGCAGTCGGAGACTGATTCTGAAGGCATTGGCGAGGGCCTGGAACTGAGCCACATGAGCGGGGATGTCAGGCACACAATGCCAGTGGCCGTGAAAAGAGTTCGGAAAGCAAACCCAGAGCTTCCCGAGACGGTGACCGTGCTGAAGACGCAGGAAGGCTCCATCGTCTACCTCGTGGGCACTGCACACTTTAGCTTAGAGAGCCAGGAAGATGTAGCCAAGGTGGGTTTGGGTGGGGTTTGTGCCTCTCCAGGGCAGCCGGTCACTTGTGTCATCTTTGGTGTGTTTCGTGTGCTGCAAGTGGTGATGCCTCCACAGCTGCCTTCACACTGCTGTGGGCCAGGAAGTTAAGGGAGACACAGCTCTGAAATCCCCAGAAAATGAGCAAAAAAATTATTTTATATAATTGTTTATCTGCTTCTATACCTAATTTCTTTATTCTGTCTCAAAGTTTCATTGCTGAAGTTGACTTAAGGTACTGCTAAAAAAAAAAAATTTTCGTGAGCTAGGGCGGCAAGACAATCTTTGTTTTTGCACTTTAAATTTCTTGTGTGGAATTTTTTTCACATTCTCATGCCTGCCAACTCTTCTGAATTTTCCTTAAAAATGTACGAATTTGGACCGGTATTATGATTTTGCAGATCTTGCCCCAAATTTTACGGAAAATAAATTTTATTTGCAAAAAAACTGTTAGAAATTCTATAAAAAAAACCACACCGTTGCCAGTGGTACCTGCACCGCCATGAAAACTCTATATATGTACCATCTGTGAAATGGGCCGCCGCGGTGGCTCGGTGGCTATGGTGCTCGGCTGCTGTCCCGAAAGACGCGGGTTCGATCCCGGCCGCGGCGGTTGAATTTCTTTGGAGGAGAAATTCTAGAGGCCCGTGTACTGTGCGATGTCAGTGCACGTTAAAGAACCCCAGGTGGTCGAAATTTCCGGAGCCCTCCACTACGGCGTCTCTCATAGCCTTAGTCGCTTTGGGACGTTAAACCCCATAAACCAACCAACCAACCATCTGTGAAATCAGCAACAGCAGCAGCTAGAACATTGTACAGTAGATGAGCCCGATAGAAGAGGAGTGCGTGCTCCACATAAGTTGAGGCGGAGAAGGGAACCTTGTCCGCACCACTTATGTATTGCGTGTCATGTATTGCAGCATCGTTAATTCGACCCAACTATATAAACGTTTATACCTACTCTTCAACACCCATTAATTTGGATAATCCGGACTGCCACCAGAGTCCCGTCAGACGCCCATGTGCTGTTAATTCAGAGGCCCGGGAGCTGGCATTGATCAATTTGGACGTACTCCCGAAGTGGTGCTGTGTTGCGGTATGGCCTGCTCGACAAACCGGTCACCCTGCTCGACAAACCGGCCTGCTCGACAAACCGGCTATGCTTGTCAGCCGTTTAGAATTTTTTTTTGCATGTAGTGTCCTTGTGTGTGTTTGAAAAATACATGATTTTGAAAATGCCTATTGGGCCGTTCAGCCTTGTTTGGTGTGGCAGTAGTATCCAAAATATTTGCTTCATGTTATTCGAAAAAAATTACTTTTCGCTTCGAACCAAAAAAAAAATATTCACACATGCCTAGTGTTTGCCCTGTGAGCAGTCACAATTCATGGTATGCAGGCTGAGGTCACATGTGTTGGGATGCAGCAGGATGTCATTCAAGCGCAGGTGAAGGCAGTCTGTGCTTTCCCAGTTGTCACGAAGGTTGCCTGGAGTAAAGGGGACTTGCGCAGGTGGCAGGTTTTCACTTCCAAAGACCGTCGTTCAGAACCCGCCAGAAATGTTGCAGAGAGGCCAGGATATTTTCATCAAGTACTGTGATAGTGAAAGAACCATCGCAGTATAAACTTCGGCATGCTGCTCAGCATAAGGCAGAGTTCTTTTAACGAGGCATCGGAGATGGTGACATCCTGTTTACAAACATAAAGGAGGTCTTTGCTCAGATGGTTAGTTTATTGGAGTTTAACGTTCCAAAGCAACTCAGACTATGAGGGATGCTGTAGTGAAGGGCTCCGGAAATTTCGACCGCTTGGGGTTCTTTAACGTGCACTGACATCGCACAGTACCCGGGCCTCCAGAATTTTGCCTTCCTTTGCTCGGATGAATCACGTTAGATATCTGGTAAGATCGGTGTGGGCATCAGAGTTTTGAAATTAGCTGCATGCTCTGATAACCATTTTGAAGGTTGTGTGAAGTCTTCTGATCAAACCTTTTGTGGCGCAGTTGTTTGTGTTATTTCATTTCTGCCTTCTTTTGGTTTCATATTTTTTAGACGATACAAGAAACTCAGCCAGACGTTGTTTTGATAGAGCTGTGCAAGAGTCGGTTAAACATCTTGTCCTTTGATGAAGAAGTTATTCTCAGGGAGTCGCAGAGTATGAACATGGAGAAAATGATGACGACCATCAAGCAGGTGGGTGAATAAATGATGTTAATTTATGATGAAATAAATAATGCATATGTGTATGCTTTATGTGCCAGTAAAGAACGGAGTTTGAGATCCCCCGTCTTTTGTGCATGGAAAATTTGGATCACCCATTTGTTGTGTGGAAAGCTGCTTCATGAAAAACTTGTACTGTTTTGTTTTTGGTTACCTAAGCTGTTGTCTAGACTTCCTACAAGTTCGTCTCGTAGTTTTTTTTTTGTTTTTTTTTTCCTCTTGTGAAAAAGGTGTAGCATAGAAATGTTATGCTAACATCTATTTTTCTGATCTGCCAGTGTGGAAGCCTGTGTTACTGTATGTGAAAACTTGCTCAAGGGGTAGGAGGGACTGTTGGCAAAAAAAAAAGTTGCTCTTGTGTGCTTTTGTGAGATATTTTGCACTTCTTGTTCAGTATTCCTTCCCCTTCTTCTTCCAGAATGGCCTTGTTCAGGGCATCATGTACATCCTTTTGCTGAGCATGTCTGCGCACCTTACACGGCAACTGGGCATGGCTCCTGGCGGAGAGTTTCGCCGGGCAGTCCAAGAGGTGAGCCTGACTCTACTGTGAACTAGGCACAGTGCTCTAGGATTTTGACTATGCCATTGTGTTATAAGACGAGCTGTGTAAAGCTCAACTCCACGCTCCAGATAAATAATTTATTTGCAAGATGTAAAAGTAAGAAATACCTCTGGTGACCCCGTTGGCAGTAAGTCATTTAATTATCTATTCACATTACCCGTAAAGGCTCTCACATGAAGGGTATTACATGGGGAGGGGAGTGCAATACAATCATACTAACAAACATGTTACACTTCAGGAAGAACAAGTGCAACAATAAAAACATTAATTAGAACATAATTCATGACACAAAAGGGAGAAAAAAAGGGGGAAAAACAAAAAAGAAATCACTACACATTTCTGTCCTGGCGAATGAGAATTTTTAGAATTTTTCATGTTAGTTTGTGTAGCGATGTCCGATTGCAAACTATCCACTCAGTGATAGTAGCACATCTACTCGAATCTAGGTTGGCCTTCTAAAGGTGACACGCAAAAGTTGAAGGCCAAATAATACAAAAAAAACTTTCCTCGAATGTAAGCTGGCATCGAAAACAATTGAGAACAACGGCAGGGACAGAATGCAAATGGCTTTTATTTCCACAAACCTGCTCCCACTCACTCGTCCTCGTCATCGCTGACCTTCTTATCACTATCCTCTTCGTACAGTGCACGATCTTCTGTGCCATCAAGTGTATTGGAAGTGCTGTACCTTCAGAAGGAGCACGGAACCAAGCTTTCCTGCATGTCATCCCCGGCTGCCGTGATCCAGCTAGCTCTCTCTCTTTGCCAGCTCTCTCGCCTTGACCTGTAGCACTTCTGTAGTCGCTGGAAGTGCCGGTGACCTCCACGATTTCATGAACTCTGCCAGTGCTTATTCCACTTTGGAATGGCAGCCTTTCTTCAGGCCCGTGAAGGACCTCCTTGTTGCGGCACAAGCAAAAAGTTCATCACGGCACCGCCTCCAACGGCGAATGTTTCGCCCACGCCGAAGTCCCGACTGGCCTGTAGGTTTGAAGACTGCTCTACAGCGAGCACGACTTTTCGCTTGAAGGACACCATCTTCTTGGTGCCAAGATGTCAGTGAAAAACCACGTGTGAAAAACTTGCACTGCCACGGAATGTGCCCACGCCACCACACTATGGTGACTAGGGGGGATGGGTGGGGAGGGAGGGTGGAGGCGGGGGCGAGGGTGCCGCGGCCCAGCTAGAGAACGCGTGCAGCCGCACCACTGAACTACGGAGGGTTATGTGTTTCTACCCGCATTTTCTCTCTCTCGGTCTTCCCCTCGGTGTTGCTCCAGGAAACGCACTCCTCACCTTGCGTCGCTCTCCGCCGTCCCCGCTCCCAACGCGCGAGAGGCATCGGCGCCGGAATTACGCGAGCAACCGTGCGGTGGCAATGGCTGCGCACTGCTCACTTTTTTTTTTTTTTTTTTTGCTATGCCCTATTAATATTTTTTGCTGCTTTTGAACGTGAACTGTTGTAATGCCACATGGTATGATGTTCCAAAAGAAAGAGCACCGGAGATGCGCTGACTGCACCGGAGCACAGCGCGTTGTGTCAACTGCGGTTGGTCGTTGCAATCGGTGTTCCTCTCATGTATGTTCGTGCTTTATCATAACAAAACTTCCTCATTGTTCTGCCAACTTTTGAGTTACTCACTTATTCAGCCTGTCTCCTTGCTGAAAAATGTTCACCCTCTTGTGATAATGTCACTTCATTGCCTCTCTGTGAGTGCCTTTTGTGAATGCGCTCATCATTTTGTTTCATTCTTGGCCATGCAGGCAGAGAAGGTGAAAGGCTGCCTGATCCACCTTGGAGATCGTCCCCTGCAGATCACCCTCCAGAGGGCCCTGGCCGCACTGAGTGTGTGGCAGAAGCTGCGTCTGGCATGGCACATGATCACCGCCAAGGACCCCATCAGGCAAGCTTGTCTCTTTGAACTTGTGAGCTGAAATGGTGGGCATCCATGTAGCATTCCATTTTGCAGTCAGCCAACTGCACTCGCCGACTCCAAAGCTTTTACCGCAGAAGCCTCTTGCATTCAAGGCAGCTAATCTGGTTCTCTAATAGCTAATGCTGAGTCCCCTTACTAAACTGTTTATGATGAACCTTTTCTGAATGTTGAGCGGGGCAGACCTAGAAGTTCTCTCTTAGAGGCACTGGGAAAATGCTGCCGCCTGTTGGCTCCCAGCCCTTGTTTTGCTTATTGGAGAGTTCTTTCCCGTAGTCAGATGGCAGCACTGCATAACTGCTCATTTTCACTGTCCTCTTGCTTTAGGGGACACACAGGGATCAAATTGCAAAAATCTTCAAAAAAAAAATCGGTTTTTTGAAAACATTACGTTTGATATCTTTAAAGTCTTTAATCACACCCAAAAATCTTTTTTCCCGAAAACAGCCCAGAAGTGACATTAAAAAATGTTAAGTGCCCCTAGGCAGAACTGGCTGAAACCTCCTTGTAAATGCCAGTTTTCTCACAAATGTTTTTTGACCAGGCTGCCCTGCTTGCAGAAAGTATAGCATGACAATGGCTTCACAGACGTTCATGCAGTTGGCTGCATTGTGTTCCTTGATAAACTATTTATGCAGTGACGTTCTATGATTCTAAATTACTTTCTCGTGTTCTGACTCTGTTACTAATTTGACATGACTACAATGAGTGCATAATGCAAGTGTGGATACAAGTCACTGCATCAGCCATTCGTCTAGGTAAAACTTAGGAGCGACTGCAAGCTCCTACCATCTTTTACTGTCACGGCAGGCTTTCTGCAGTATAAAAATTTATAGTGTCAAAACTACTTCCGATATTTCACTGAAATTTTGTATTTAAACATTCAGTCGGCTTCCCAATAAGCTTGCCAAATTTCATTGCTGTACACCAGAAAGTAAAAAGTTTCACCTCGGATTCCAACGTCATCCCTTCTTTGCAGAGCTGTCTGTACAGAGCATACTCTGAGCAGGGTCATTTTTCTGGTGTTTGAATCTCTATGAGAAGTTGTGATCAAGATGATGGGCCCAGGGAGCATTTTTCTCTCCCATCGCCACCGTCTTTATGATGATGCTGGCTGTGCACAGCAAAGAGGAGGTGGAGCGGTGCAAGAAGCAGGACCTGCTGGAGGAGATGCTGGCCGAGATGACTGGCGAGTTCCCAGCACTGAGCAAGGTGTTTGTGCGGGAGAGGGACATCTACCTGGCCTACTCCCTACGACTGGCTGCCAATCCCATGCCCTGCATGGGCAACCCTTCAGGTGAGAGTGATGTCACCATTTAGACAGACACATTTCCTTTGAGTGTCTTGTCTCCTGTCGCGGCTTTTGTTGCATCAGGGCGAGTTTTCGGGTGGCACTGAAGGTTAACTGGCACTGTTGCCACATTAGCTTCATCTCTCTTGCAGAAAACAAGTTTCTGGAGCTGCATGCAACTCGTCTTCATGACACTAGGTTTCTTGCTTCTGCTTTTAATGTGAAGGTTTGGTTTGGTTTATGGGGTTTAACGTCCCAAAGCGACTAGGGCTATGAGAGACGCCGTAGTGGAGGGCTCCGGAAATTTCGACCACCTGGGGTTCTTTTACATGCACTGACATCGCACAGTACACGGGCCTCTAGAATTTCTCCTCCAAAGAAATTCCAGCCGCCGCGGCCGGGATCAAACCCGCGTCTTTCGGGTCAGCAGCCGAGCACCATAACCACTGAGCCACATTTTTTATCTAGATACACCTGAAGATATGCAATAATCTGCCCCATGGATTATCAAACACCGCCCTACTTTAATGCACTAAAACCTCGTTATAATGAGCCGCCGCGGTGGCTCAGTGGCTATGGTGCTCGGTTGCTGACCCAAAAGACGCGGGTTCGATCCCGGCCGCGGCGGCTAGAATTTCTTTGGAGGAGAAATTCTAGAGGCCCGTGTACTGTGCGATGTCAGTGCACGTTAAAGAACCCCAGGTGGTCGAAATTTCCGGAGCCCTCCACTACGGCGTCTCTCATAGCCTTAGTCGCTTTGGGACGTTAAACCCCATAAACCAACCAACCCTCGTTATAATGAACTGCTAAAAAATCTTAAATTAGTTCGATATAGCCGAATTTCCTAATATAAAATTTTGCCCAAAGTTGCACTGGAGAAACTAATTTTAGTTGGTGAAAGAACGCGAATTGGGAGCAACCTTTTTCGTAGTTATAGCACCGTTTTGAAGCCGCTTGCGGCGGCCGCAGAAAGCAGAATGGTAACCGCCTGTTAAGTTTGCTTCTCTGCACAGCACCCCCCAACCTCAGCAGTGGCAGGTCAAAAGCCAACTGTGGTGGCTTCCTCGCATTACGGCAGTGTTGCATAAAAAAAATTAAACGCCAGGGCGAAAGCTATCTCTTTACAACCTCCTCGTATGCCTAGCAGTCGTGTAAATAAACTGAACAGTCTCTTACTCAAGAAAAGAAATGACTCTGCCAGTAAGCGCGTCGTCAGTGAAGTGAAAAGACAACACCGTGGGAGTGGCAAAACCTTGGGGACATTGAATATGAACATTTGGCAGCAGTCTGTCTGGGAAGGAGGTGGATTAAACAGAAAAGAATGCCCAGAAGTCTCATGAGTGGAAACCCAATGTTATGCGGCCAGCTTGGCTCTTTCTTCAGGGCTGACAAGGTACTGATGTGTGGTCTACTGCGACAATTTCAGAAAGGGGTCGTGGATCACCTGGGTGGGGGCAGCTGGAATCGTTGCAGCAGACCAGACAGAGGCAGATCTCTGGTCCCCATCTGGTCAACATTGCATTTCTGATCATGAGACTTTTGGCTGGAGTGCTACGTTCTTTTCTGTCTGGGACATTGCATATGTCATGCTGAACCAGGGTCTGTGCCCTCCAGCACCCTAGCAGTGCTGAGGAGGGTGCGAAAATAGGTGTGCATGGAAAATGGCGTGATTGAGATAAAGAAACGCAGCGTTCACACTGGGCAGAATGCAAGGGGAGTGGTAACATCCTCTGTGATGTCTCTTGCGGTTGAGACATGATCCACTTTGGACTCAATGGCGAACAGACCCCTATTGGTGCTGCAGTTGTTCATGTACAATTTTTGCTCTAATTTTTTATCTTTCATTTTAGCGAGCATTGCAAACAGCTGGTTTTGCGGTTGCTTTTTGTTAGCTCGGATGTGTTGTAGTTGTACTGCAGTGCTTTGTAGAGATGAATTTTGTTTTTTCTAGCAGAGCACTAAATGCAGTGCAGCTGATATGAAGAGCTAGCTTGGTTTGCAGCTTGGCGTTTGCACTGTGTAACCAGCGTGTAGTAAAATTCAACATTACAGTGTGTAGCCCAGCTCCACTCTCTGCTTCCCACTGTCCTAGCGATTGGTGCCATTGCTGTACAAGGCTATAACATTTCCTGCCGTTGACAGCCAGATCTTCCTCCTCCTCCTTCTCCTGCCCTTTATGCCATGTGTGGAGGAGTTTGTGCGGTTTTGACACAAACTCTCAACCACAACAGCCTTCTCACATCTAAGAGTTGTGAACAATGATAACTGGAGAATCTGTTAGTTAAGGGGTTACACTGGTCTTGAAAAGAAAATTTTATTAATTTAGTCGTAGTTATGAAATTTTCAGAGCACATGTATTTTTGTGCGCTGATTCTAGATATGTCATTTAATTTCATGTAAAACAATTCCTTGAGCACTTATGCACTCTTCATGCAAGTATTTTGCGGAGAGTTTTGAAGAAAATTTGCTGCAGGAAACTCGCTGATATGTATGCCATTGGGTTCTATTGACACCAAGGAATACAATAAGGGTAAAATTATCATCGTGGCTCTCATAGAACTTGAGTAATAGGGTACTGAAGCTGCCACTTCAGAAACAGAAATACACACTTTCCTTCTCATTTCTGAAGCGACAACTTCAAAACTCTATAACTTAAGTTTTATGATAGGCAGGAAGACAATTTCACCCTTATTGTATTCCTTGGTGTCAAGAGAACCCAGTGGCATACATTTCAGCGAGTTTCCCACAGCAAATTTTCTTCAAAACTCTTCGCAAAATACTAGCAAAAAAAGTGCATAAGTGCTCAAGGAATTGTTTTACATGAAATTAAATGACATATTTAGAATCAGCACACAAAAATACATATTCCCTGAAGATTTCGTAACTGTGACTTCATTAATAAATTTTTTTTTTTCAAGACCAGTGTCCCCCCTTAAGCTAGTATTGACTGACTGCTAGCGACTGGCTGCTTTCTGAGAGGTGGTGAGCCATTCATTAGAAGGCCTATAATTAAAGCTTAGTGTAATGTGCAATCGTATCTCGGAATATTAGTGGGCGAAAACTGTGTTTTTCCCCGTTAATGTTGGAAACAGTTTGAAGTTTGTTTATTAGCAGTAGGACTGTGGGTTTTTTGTGCTACTGCTCCTGTGTACACACTTGACTCCTTTGAAGCGAGATTACCATGCAGACCTCACAGTTAAAGGACTCAGATCTTCCTCCTTTTGTTTTTATTTAGAAGCACCCGCAGGCAGCTTAGACGGGGCCGTGTGCATGTGTGTTGACCCTGATGCAGGGATGCAGCCGATTGTCGTGGTTGGCGTGGTGGGCATTGGCCATGTCCCCGGTATCGTGGAGAACTGGGACAAGGTATCCGACCCCGATATACCTCCCATAATGAGGTGAGTTGGCCGGCACTGTTGGCACTTTCTGACTTGGCTGTTTTTGGGCTGTTGTGTGCATGACGTGGAGTGACAGGAGTGCCAGCTGGGCCACCAGGTCGGCAGTTACGCAACTCATGCAGACAACGGTGCAGACTCATGCAGACAACAACACTCACCTTGCATGTCATGTGCGAAAAACATTCGGGAAACAGGTAAAACCTGTGAAGCCCTCCTGGAGCAGATATCTGTAATCTTTATGTATCAGGATCAGAAGCCTACTACATTTCCAAGACAGATCACTGTGTCAGCAAGCCATCTCTTGCCTTCCTTTCTTTTCGATTGTGACAGCTAATCTTCGGTTTTTGTTCCTTAGTTTCTTTGTCTTGTTTTTCTAGCCCTGTATGTATACCACACATTTGAGTAAACGCCTTTGTTGATAGTAAGTGCTTGTCATGTGTGCCTTCTTCCAGTGTCTCGTCCATTTTTGAGCTATTCTATCAAATACTAACAGTAACAAATAAGAGTTGCTATCAGCGGTGTTGCTACTCAGTGTATGCTAAACTGTAGAGTGTAATAAAAGGAAAGTTCTCGCAGACAAAGGCTCAAGTCGTCTGCATCTTGTGTGTATTGCGATTGCCTGTCAGTAATACCGTGGCATACTGCATTCATGATTGGAACTAGCTTTAGGACTACAGAATGGTGGTGCAGAAGAGGGAGGTTTCAAGGCAGAGAACTGTGGTGACTCATCTGTTATATATGCACTCATTACGGTAGTTTTTGCACATTTTTTGCAGTGTTCCAGAGCCCTCGCTACCGTCCAAGGTGCTGAAGTTTGGAATCAAGGCCTCCCTAATCTCACTGGTGGTTTGGGGAAGCTGGAAACTATTGCCACACTCTGTCACCCAGAAACCCATTGAGTGGGTGTCAGCATTCTGCCACCACTAGGCACAAGGCTGTAAATGCTGATAGGTGCCGGGTACAGAAAAGTGGCCACAGTGGGAAAGAAGTTGCTCCAGTTGAAAGAACCACCCATGAAGTGGTGGGGTGGCTTGGCCTGGTGCCTCCTGCCCACTGTCGGGTGGACGGCTCAGCACAAGAGACCATGTTTGGGTTTGTTACTGGTCGTGAGGAAAGCAAGGAACCCTTCACTGTTACTTTTTTTTAATCCGCACCAGCCCACTAAACCTTTCATCGTGCATTACCAAATTTATGAACCTCATCGCATGGTTCCTAAGCTGTACTCTCTCTCAATATGCTGGTGCTCCAATAAGCTGTTTGAAGCAGTGTTTGTGATAAGGCACTACAAAACCTGACAGCATTGTCCATAGATAACAAAATTGAAAAAAAAACGTAGAGATTGTGGATTTTGCCTTTGTGACTTGAGTTGTACTGGCTGTTGGATATCTACGCAGATGACTCTTTTTTAGCTTCTTTTCTAGCACTTTTGTGTGTTTGTGTCTATTTGAAAGTGTATTGTGTCCATTACAGCACAAGTGACATGTCAGTCATGAAAATTAAAGTGTATTGTATTTATTATTTGGCATCTGTCATTTGATTCTCTCCTAGGACTCTGATTCATCAAGCCATTGCATGCACTGCTGTAAGACAAAGGTTTCCTTCATAGAACTTCTCATGAAAAGAGCCAGAAAAAGAGGAATAGTTCCGGCAATCTTAAGAGATTCAAGGCTACCAGAAAACGTTGTTAAACAAAAGTAGCCTATGGCATTGCACGGTCAGTTGAGCCAAGAAAAAAGGACAGACTGGCACCGCACTTGCCCTTTTCATTGCTTGTAGCTTCTGTAGTTACTATGCCTTTCATTTTTCATGGTGGCGTGATTCGACCTCTTGATCTTACTCTTGTATCTGACCCAGAATTAATCTAGATATCGTCATGCATCGATGGGCTAAGCAACCATAATGTTCAACCTCGCCACTACAGTTCCCTCTCGAAAACATTTAGTAAAGTATGTTTGCCACTGCAGCAAAGTCAATTTTTCGAAAATCGGTGGTGAACTGGCCACATTCTTGCACTGCTTTGAACAGTCCACTTCCAGTAGATCCATCAATGAGGAGTGTTTATATACGAATGGAATTATTTCACTAATCGAATCCTGTGTACCCCAAGTTTGTATTTGTGGTGATGCTGTTTACAAACTTTCGAAGAAGTGCCAGTCCTGTTGTTTGTGTCTTCTCTTCTATCCCTGTTTTTTGTGCTTGAGCCACCAACTAGCCCATACCAAGGTTTTGATCATTTCGAAGAAAGTTGAGTACCGTATTTTCCGGTGTACAAGACGCACCCGCCATATATGCAGGTTGTCGTTGAAAAAATTGGTATATAAGACGCACCCGTGTATAAGACGCATCCCAATTTACCCAGTTAGGCTAGTGAGGCTTAATTAAGCATGCTTATGCGACCATCGTAAAATGCACCGTACGTGTGAGAAGTTCTTAAGCAATGCTAATTGATCGAAAAAGGCAACACTCACGCCATACCCGCCCACGTTGTAGCACAAAAGAAAAAAAAGCAAAAGAACTCTGTCCACAACAATTTATTTTTACATGAAACCTTCAAAGTCTTCATCTTCGGATGCGCTATCGAAAAGGCAACGCGGCTGAAGCATTCTGTTTGCACTACGTACTTGCAAAGGGTGACTAAAAAAAAACATCGGCTTCTCTTGGCTTGTCTTGACAATGGCGAGAAGCGCGACTGTCGCCATCTTTTGGCATTTCACATTACCTTTGCTTGGGCTCTCCGAAACGGCCGCGTGTTTAAGATCCCAGAAGTGGTCAACCCCGCCGTTTCATGATAAAGTTCACCTAAAAAAGTAGCGCACGGCGGTCCCCGTATTGAAGTATTAACCATGTTACAACCGCGTTATTGGTAGTAATATTTTTTCGGTGAAAAAGCTTGAACATGAACCTGAGTAATTTCTGAACTCGCAAAAAAAAACCGGAAAATTCGCGTATAAGACGCACCCTTGTATAGGACGCACCAGCAAGATTTTTGGAAAAAAACCACGTCTTATACACCGGAAAATACGGTAGTACAGATTCTTGAGCTAGTTAGGGAAACACTTCAAGGAAAACAATGCACAAACAAAATGGGACAAAGGGGAGAAGAGAAGTTTGTTCTCGTCTGTGCCTCTTCTTCCCTTTGTCCAATTTTGTTTGCGCAAAGTTTTGTTGAAGAACATTATGCAATAAGAATAAGTTTGCAGGGAAGCCAGTAATTCAGTTCAACATCTAAATGGGAAAAGTGTAGAAAACGAGTTGGTGGCCTTGTTGGTTCTTTTGCATGGTGAGGGAACAGCTCATGGGTCTAGACACAAGGAACGAAACACTGAAAGAGACACACGGGCACCAACTATCAACTGAATTTTTATTTTGAAATGCAGAGAATTACATAGATTATAGAGAAGTACACCAGAATTCAGAGAATAGTCACGTCTGTGAGTAAAACATATATTTGTGAAAGAAGTGGCAGTGAAAGGTGATAAAGGTGGAGGGGTGTAGAGAGCTGTCGCGTGAACAACAGATAAACACTATGGAAGGTGGAGTAACAGGTGCCCAAAAGAGGCTAAAACCTATAAAAACGGAAAGCTGCGGGGTGTACAGGGCCTTCAAGCAAAGGGCCCCTTTAACTTCACTTTCCATTAGGATTTAATGTTTTTTGTGTGAAGGCCCTTTACACCTCGAGCTTTCTGTTTTTATAGGTTTTAGCCTCTTTTGGGCACCTGTTATTCCACCTTCCAGTAGTGTTTATCTGTTGTCTGTGCAATGGCCCTCTGCACCCCCTCCCCCTTTATCGCCTTTCACCGCCTCTTCTTTCACAAATACGTGTTTTATTCACAGACGTGACTATTCTCCGAATTCCGGTGACTGAGCAACCCTCTTAACGACGTGCCACCCCATTTTCCCTTCACTATATATTCTCTGTACTTCAAAATAAAAATTAATTTGATAGTCGGCATCCGTGTGTGTCTTTCAGTGTTTTGTTCCTTGTGTCTTGTCCCTTGTGCTGTTTCCTCACCATGGGAAAACTGCTTAGTCTGTGTAATTGCATTCATTTGCTGAGGAACTCTAAAGGAAAATTTTACAACAAAGACTTGCTGACCATCATTTGTAAGAATCCAAAAAAATTTGTAATTTGTTAACTCCCAATCATAGTGGCTCGCGTAGTAATACTTCTCTAATAGATCAAGACAGATCTCAAGTTCCTAAGGACCGTTGTTCTGACGCAGTGAATAGGTATTTCTCATCTGTTTTCACTCTCAAGCATGCAGGAAATCTTTCATAACACAATGCACTGTCAAACAGTCACACCTTTGTTGACCTCTGACAGTCTGACCTCTTACCTGCTGCAATGGCTCAGTGGTTGAGGCGCTCGTCTATTGAGCCAGAGTACCCGGGTTCGAACCTGACCGCGATGAGCGCGTTTTGATGGAGGCGAAACACAAAAGGAGCCCGTGTGCTGTGCAATGTCAGTGCACATTAAAGATCCCCTGGTGGTCGAAATTATTTGGGAAACCTCTACAGCACCTCTTT
Organism: Amblyomma mixtum; assembly: GCF_055824585.1. Classification (NCBI taxonomy): domain Eukaryota; kingdom Metazoa; phylum Arthropoda; class Arachnida; order Ixodida; family Ixodidae; genus Amblyomma; species Amblyomma mixtum. The sequence continues at coordinate 45,390,609 of NC_143013.1, forward strand.
CTTCCTTTTTTCTTTCATTCCCTCCTTTATCCCTGGGCGCTGTTCAGGTGTCCACATTTTCTTTCCTCAAAACCAATTTTCAATTTTTTTCGGGACAAGAATCGTAGTCAACCCAATCCCAGGAAACATGCGCATGGATTACCATGCAAAAAGAAGGTACGCAAGAACAAAATACGGAAACCTCACAAACGTCAAATACACAGACACAGCGCAGTATTCCTCCCGACCTGCTATGGCCGCCTGTGTCGTCCACTCACTGTAGATGCTGTCAGCCATCACCATATGAACCTCCAAATCCGTAGAAGTAGAGGAGATGGCCATCGCTGTAGCAATGGCCTGCAGCTGCGTGGAAGACAAAATCCACATGATCTCAGACCCACAAGCGGCATGTAGAATATATGCAAATTGCTGCGTGCCAGCAAACGCACACCGTACCTTAACAACACAAAACTGCCCACTTCCTTAAACTCTACTCATCCGGACACCGGGGCACAAGTCTGTGCGGTAATCAGCGCGTACATGCCATTGCCTGATGTCTCACTAAGCGAGCCCCAACCGAAGACTTGGGGGCCCCAGAGCCAATTCCACAACAGCACAGTGAGATTCTTACCTACCACGGGCTAAATAAACGAATCTATCCCCTCCACCACACAAGAAGCTGGCATGGGAAGTAGCCATAGCTCGGAGGCAGCTGCAATGGAACACATACCTAGATACCGGCCTCTTACGCCACAGACAGCCCACATTATACCCAAACACATGCCCGCTATGTGGGGAACACCCCACATTGCATTACACCACATAGGTTTGCCAAAGCGTACAGGCTGCCCCGAAAATCCTAAACCCATAATTGCCTGAGTAGTGGGAGGCTGTGCTGTCCAGTTCAAGCCTAGAAGACCAAAGACGGCTGGTTCAGTGGGTGCAGCAACAGCTAAAACCGTAGGAGCCTTGGACTAGGGTCCCTCCCAATTCGGCGGGCACAAAGCTCTTTATTTAATAAAGTTTACCACCACCACCTGTATTGAAGAGTTTAAATTTGTCGAATGCCACTAGTTCGTGTTTCAGTCAAAGGAATTAGTAAACTCATTGATAATCTAAAGATATCTAATGCTCCTAAAGGTACCAAAGAAATATCAAACCATATCCTGCAAATCATTTTCAAGCAGTTGATTTCCAACAGTCAAATTCCACGGAAAATAAGCAGAATTGTGCCCACATTCAAGGTAGGTAACTGCACTCATGCATCCAATTATCGTCCCACCTCACTGACATGCACTGCATGCAGATTTCTCGAACATGTGCTTTACTCCCATACAGCAAAGCATCTCGATAGTAACTTCTTTTTTTTCGTCGCTAACCAACACGGACTTCTTTCTGGCTGCTCATTGAGTTCACAACTGATCTACACTTCATCAGATATCATATGCCGTGATTTCTTAAAGGGTTTTGATCATGTTCCACATCCTCGTCTCTTGAGTAATTATCTGTCTTGCCTTTCACTGGACTTGCCATGGATTCACTGCCATCATCAACAGCCACTGTTCAGCTGCTGTTTATTTTAGTTCTTGGCCTGCTGCTCTTTCTGATCTTTATAAGTGACCTTCCTGCTGGAATTCCATCGTAAATCTGCTTGTTTGCTGATGATTCATCCTTTATCACCACGTTTGCACTAAAAAGAATCTGTCATCGCTGCAGGATGATTTGATTCAAAATTGGTGTTGTATGTAGCTCATGAAGCTGCATGCAAATTCATGCGCGTCAACTGAACAGTCTGACATGCACTACTCATACATGCTAAACCCAGTTGCACTGTCGCTAGCAGAATCACGTAAGGGCCTAGATATTAAAGTTGCGCCTCAAATAACCTGATCAGAGCATATCACATCGCTTCGCTTTCTGCAAAGTTTTCTTAATCATTTGGTTTCATTAGGCGATTGTTTGTCGCCATCTGCCGTTAGAAAAATTGCACATGAAGCTTTCATCTACACTAAACTAGAGTGTGTACCAGCTATTTTGAATCCCCATCAAGGCACTAGGAAAGATGCGCAATCAGGCTGCTCGTTTTATCACATCTGAATATAACTCGAGGCTGAGCGTTACCGGCATCAAATATATTTATTATTTATTTAGATCATACTGTTAGCCTCTCAGAGACTGTTACAGGAAAGGGCGAAATTGAAGAGCAAAAGGTATACCGGTATACAAATGTAAGCACAAAGCACAAGAATTTTAATCACGAATAAAGTAATGACATTGCCACCGTGAGCAATATTTTCCACTGGTCTAGCACCCTTGGCATCTCAACTGAAGGCAGTGAGACTTTTCATTAACTATATTATAATTTTCCCTGCTTGCATGACAGCTGATTTCTTAAGCTAAGTATACAGCAGATACAAGGTTAAATTTTAATGCCTTCATGCTATCATGGAGCGGAACCAACTTCCTGACCATGTAGTGCCACTGAACTATATTTCACAAAATTCAAACAGTTATTAACATCATTTTTGTCAATAGCTCCTTTACCATGTCCTTCATTGACTTAGTTACTGGTTTCCTTGTTTATTCCGAAGCATTTCTTACGATATATGTTGCAACAATACACACAACTATGTTTTACTTGTATGTGCATTTATGTGTATATTTACATCTTTTTTTTTATTTGTGACCTATGATCACCTTGTGGCTCCCTCCTAATGATACCCCTTCAGGAGCCCTTTATTAAGATCAAATAAGCGACGATGATGATGAGGCATCTCAGTGCACCTGGCGCATGGCGCATGTGCATCGAGGTGTACAGTGTCTAGACTACTGTAATCGAGGCACATTATGGAAGTTGCATGCAGCACAGTTCATAACATCTGCTTGCTTGGTCGATACGTTGAACTTGTACTTGCACTCACTCGATTTAGTGCATGCGATTGGAAATTGCCAGTTGGAACCACTTTGATATTTCCAAATGTGTTTCCAATAACCTCACCAAATGGTCAGCTCCAATGGGCTGGTAAGAAGTGGTCCACTCCAATTGGTAGACACCAGTTGGTCTGATTCAATACACCTCTTCTGGCCTTTGTCATCTGTGCATGTGTTTTATCTTAAAACCAAGGAATCAATTGGTTTCACATCCACTTGGTTCCAGTTTGATTCGAATGGTGCTGAATCAATTGGGTTTGCTCCCAGGACTTCAGGAGACGCTGCACGTTTAGTGCCAAAATTTCTACATGGGAATTGAAATTATAATTCCATGCTTTTAGGGCAGTGAAGACAAAAGCCTGCACTATCACACAGAAGGAACACAGACACGGTCAAATATATATGCACAGAACACACTTTTGCTGCAACTTATATACCCAATTCTTGGTGCTTGTCTGTTGAACAAAGTTTTTAGGTTGGTTCATGCCCGCAGTGATGGTTGAAATGTTCACTTAAAACAATATTCAGCAGATGAAGCTGTAGCTGCTAGTATCTCTTAACAAAGACCTCTTTAGTTCGCTGTTCTATATGTTAATAGAGAGTAATATTCAGATCCTGATCAATGCATTTTTACATTTAGAAATTTCCAATCACATATCTTTAAGCAACTGGAACCCTATTGGACCTTCCTTTTGGTTCACTTGCCATGCTTAGACATTCCAGTTGAAGCTTCAATCCAATTGCTTGAAAATACACAGTTGTAACTGGCATCCAATTTATGGGACACCACCTGGAATATAATAATAATAACTACTTTATTTCCATCAGTTATGGAGGAGACTGCAGGTAAAAATCACTTTGGAGGAGAGTGACTTGACTATAGGGCCCGCACTGATCAGATTTATCAACTGGTTCTAATTCCAACTGGTTAATTCCCAATTATAGATTCCAATTGGTGTCATGTCCCTCCCAATTAGTACAACCGGGAGAGATTACTCCAGTTGGAATCTGGAACCAGTTCGATAAACCAGCTGTACCAAACAACTGGACTGCTATGTCCTGTTGAGTACATTTGGCAGTCCAAATCGGTCCATTTGGATCCAGGGTATTATATTTGGATCCCACTTGGACCCAGTGCGATCCATTTGGATCCAACTGGAATTCCAAATCAAACGTCCCCCCCCCCCCCCCCCTTTTTTTTTTATCTGGGGTACCTCGACCACCGCGACGGCGACATGAATTGGATACCGTGAAGTGTAGGGCAACAGGGACTTCCTAATTCAGGAATTAAGCCTGGCCATTTGTACTTTCACTCGTCCTGACAACTGTTTCTTCCCTGCTTGAGGAAAGGAAATGGCGCAATATCTGTCTCGCATATCTCGGCGGACACCTGAACCGCGCCGTAAGGGAAGAGAGGAAGGTAGGAGTGAAAGAAGAAAGAGAGAAAGAGGTATAGTCCATGCTACGTTTCGGTTCTTTCCCGCGATGGCATGAAGACGGGGCCGAGCTGCGGTTGGGACTAGGAAGGTCTGTTCACAAATCGGGCTTTCCCGCCGTTCAGCCACTCACGCCAGCGCGGAATCATTCTTTTCACGCCACTGTCGAAGAAGATGCTATTTGTGGTTCATATGAATTTTTGCATTGATCCTGGGCCACCTGCAGAGAGAGAGCTGGGCACGAGCTTGGTTGCTGTGTTCTGTGCCATCCACGCGGTTGAACCCGAAATCGAAACTTCTAGAAATACTGGGGGCGCCAGCGTCGACTCGTCTTCTGCTAGCAGAGAGAGCAAGGGAGAGAGTTCCGAACGTCGACTTGCATTAGTTTGGTTTGCTTTCGCGCACTGCGAAAATGGCTAGCGACGATGTCGCGGTAAAGCGCGTAGCCCTGTGTTCAGCTGTGTTTGCTGGCTTTGCTTACGTCGGTTACTCGATTTTAAAGTCAGCATTTTGTTTTAAGGGCAACGGTCGAGACGACAAGGGTGAGTGGATGCCGTAACATGCGAGATTGTTTTGGAGTTGCTGCGTGCTCGCACATTTCTCGCGCAATCTGTGTTAAACTGCTGCTTGATAATTAATCTGTCCGGGTGTTGAGGTTTGTGTTGTGCATATGTTTACATTGAGAAGATTGTCATTCGACACTTTCGCAGTACATTAGATCTTCAGGCTTGTGTTTTAGAACTGCGATCTGTCGCCTAGTATTAATGAGCAATTGTGTGCCGTTGCTTATTTCTAGCAATATCGGCGGTGCAGATATTTATTTCTGCGATTATATAAAGGAAAGCACCTCTGCCGAAAACTTGTTCTCAGCGGACTAATGCCCTAGAAAACGAGTGACCTTGCGTGGAGATAATCGATAACTGCGCGCTGGACGTCAGTTTCGTGTTGTAGAATTGTTACGTTCATTCTAATTCTTCGCTGCATCTTCTACGCGACACATGCTTGAAATCACGAAAGCTCCAGTGATTTGTGTTTTGTAGTGTAATTAATACGACGATTGCGCGTCTCTGCGTACCACTTGCATAATGGTCTCGCATTTCGCATGCCATGCCGATTCTCTTGACATTTTGCGAGAATGCATGCATGTGCTGTACGAGCAGTTGGATAAGGCTGTTTTTTGTCCTGGTTCTAGGATCGCGTAAACTGGCGAAGTTGAAAAAGAAGAAAAAACACAAAGGAGAACAGGCAGGTATGTTTATTGTGAGTTGCGTTTAATTATTTAGCTGTAAATATTAGCTCAAGTCTGGACGGTGTCCAATCTGTAGCCTGTCACGTATGTCTTTCGAATACGAGCAGCATAAACATTCGCTGCATAGCACATAATTTTTTCCCTTTGTGTTGTGTCATTTTTGTTTATTTATTTGGTATGTTATTTCACATTAATAAAGGTACAGGGAGCGTCCTCAGCATGTGGAACCATGTTACAGAGCACATGAAGAAGCTTACATGAAGGAGCATGGTTTTAGTCCTTGCTTGCTGTTATGAACGTTTGTTAACAGGGTAAAAAAAAAAAAAATGGCAGTGTCTTAGCTCAGCTAGGCCAGGATATACGTAGCGAAAGCAGTTTCTTCTCGAGCTGCGCCCTGCGCAGCGCAGCGGCTGCGGCGTCGTAGTTGCCATGGTACTGGTTGCCTTGGTAACGGTGCATGCGCAGTAGTGGCCTTTGGCAGGCACCGTGAAATGCGCTTCTGCTAGCCTAGTGTGTAGCTTTTGCTACAAAAATCATGTGCGCTTTTTTTTTTTTTTGCCCAAGCAAAATGATTTGTATTCTATAATTATTGCAGCATGCCGTTCATGTACAAATGACGCACATATGTGTCATAGTGGTCCTTGAAGTCTTTCACTCATCTTGTATTTCAGAGCATGACATCAGCCACCGCTCCAGTCAGACAGACCTGAGCGTGCCTCCTGAAGATTACATTACAAACTCTCCAGCAGAGCTGCACTTCATTCCGAAGTCTGTCCGTAACAAAGTGCGGGAACTGAATCTCAAAGCTCGCATGTTTGACGATCAGTACTTTGCCCGCATCTTCAAGCCACGGAGCTTGCAAAATTCCCCATGGGGTTCACCCAAGGCTTTGAGCCCAGTTGCCGATGGAAGCTGCAATAACAGCTACCTCAGCCGCTCGGCTGAAAATGTGCACACAAGCCCAACTTCACCACTGAAGAGAAAGAACTCGAGCCGGTCATCATCCCGTGCTTCTCAGCACTGGCAGTGCAATGACCTGAGTGCAAACCACATCACAGAGAAGTCTCTCTACTGTGCAGTTGTGAAGGAAACTGATGAGCTCCTGCAAGAAGTGCTTCATGGACTGTACAACAAGGCACGAGTGATGACCCTGTATGAGGCCAAGTGTCTCATGACGTTACTCACATCAGGGAATGAAGACATTCTCGTCAAGACCCTCACAACGATGTCCAATTGTGCAGCATTCACAATTAATCAGGTGTGTAGCAGCTGTGCCTTTGTTCAAGATTAAGCATAACCAATGGCAAAATTTTCGTTTATTAACATTGTAGCGGGCAGTGTTTGAACTCCACATAGTAACTGATTTCAGTGTTCTCACCTTATTTCTTTGTGATGCAAAAAAGCAGATAGTGCTATAAGGCAAACTGGCAGACAATTAAACCCCTTTCAGGGTTTCTGATGTAAATGTCCTCTAACGTTTGTTGTCCGTAGTGTGCCTTCACTACAGGATAATGAATACCACAGGATAAATTTGAAAGGTACTTGTTAAAACAAGACCGAGAATATGAGTATAGCATAATATTGTAGCGTGCAACGCCAAAAAGAACACCCGCGCAGAGACGAAAAACCTGCGGCGGTCACCCAGTGGTTCGAGCGCGCGCGAGAGAGCCAACTAACTTCTTCCTCTTCTAGCGCATGCACTACTTCTGTCTCTTCTTCGAATGCATGTATCACTGCCCCCCTCTTCTGCAGCATCGACACGATGCGGCTAGGAGAGAAAAGTCAGCGAAAGGGTAGAACACAGCTGCAGTGGACCGCAGTTCAGTCAGGTAGCCGGTCGTGGTAAGGCTTCATGCGAACAACGTGTACGACTTCAGTTCGGTGCGACCGGCGCGATGAACAAGCTGTCGGGGCGGGAGCAACTGCATAAGTCACATCACTGATGCGGCGCACTACTTCGTAAGGGCCGAAGTATCGGCGCAGCAGCTTTTCAGAGAGCCCGCGGCGACGAACAGGTATCCAAATCCACACAAGGTCGCCGGGAGCATAACTGACGAAACAGCGTCCACAGTTGTACTTAGTGGCGGCAGCCTCCTGTTGACGGTGGATGCGCAGGCGGGCCAGTTGACGCGCTTCCTCAGCACGCTGAACGAAGGTATCTACGTCGATGTCAGCGTCAGAGTCGCAGTAAGGGTCGACGGGCAACATAGCATCCAACGGAGTGGTCACCTGGCGACCGAAGACAAGCTGAAAGGGGGTCAGTCGGGTTGTTTCCTGCAGGGCAGTGTTGTACGCAAACGTTACGTACGGCAGAATGGCGTCCCAAGTTCGATGCTCGACGTCAACGTACATTGATAGCATGTCGGCTAGTGTGCGGTTGAGTCGCTCTACCAACCCGTTTGTCTGCGGGTGATACGCCGTAGCACGTCGGTGGCTCGTGTGCGTCAGAGTCATCACGGACTGGGTTAAGCGGGCCGTGAAAGCAGTTCCCCGGTCAGTAACAACAACGGCGGGTGCTCCATGACGCAAGACAATGTTGTGGACGAAGAACTGCGCCACTTCAGCAGCAGTGCCTTTGGCAAGAGACGTGGTCTCAGCGTACCGTGTGAGGTAGTCAGTCGCAACGACTATCCAACGCTTTCCAGACGGAAGACTTCGGAAATGGGCCAAGGAGGTCCATGCCCACTTGATGGAAAGGGGTCTTCGGTGGATCGACGGGGTGAAGAAATCCGGCCGGTTTCAATGGAGGAGTCTTCCGACGTTGGCATTCACGGCATGTTTTGACGTAGGCCCGCACCGATGGGAGTAACCTGGGCCAATAATACTTTTGTCTAATCCGCGCGAGTGTACGGCTGACTCCAAGGTGGCCGGCGGATGGTGCATCATGACAGGCACTCAAGATCTCAGACCGCAGCTGTGATGGTACGACAAGTAGGAACACTTCTTCGCTGTTGGCAAAGTTGCGCTTGTAGAGAACACCAGACCGTAAAGTGAAGGTGTGAAGCCCTCGAAGAAAAACACGCGGAATGGGAGCTTCACTGCCTTCGAGGTAATCGATGAGCGGCGCCAACTCCGTGTCCGCCCTCTGAAGCTGCGCCATTTGGGTGGTACTAACAGAGCCCAGGAAAGGAAAATCATCGGTGGTTTCTTCGGTATTGATTGGGATAGGCGCGCGCGACAGACAATCCGCATCCTGATGCTTGCGGCCAGACTTGTAAACTACTGTCAAGTCGTATTCTTGCAAGCGTAAGCTCCATCTAGCCAAGCGTCCTGAGGGGTCTTTGAGGCTCGCCAGCCAGCATAAGGAGTGGTGGTCGCTTACCACACGGAAGGGTCGTCCGTAGAGGTACGGTCGGAACTTGCAGATGGCCCATATCACTGCAAGACATTCTTTCTCCGTCGTAGAATAATTGGTCTCGGAGCGCGTAAGTGTCCGACTAGCATAACTGATGACCCGTTCTGCACCGTCTTGCCACTGGATCAGTACTGCACCAAGGCCAACATTGCTGGCGTCAGTGTGGATGTCCGTGGCAGCATGCTCGTCGAAATGGCCGAGTATCGGAGTGCTTTGCAGACGGCTGCGAAGCTCGACAAATGCAGCCTCTTCGTCGGTCCCCCACAGGAAGGGCGTGTCGTCACGGGTCAGTGCGTTCAGCGGTTCCGCGATTTTCGAGAAATCTTGAATAAAGCGCCTATAATAGGAGCACAGGCCTAAAAACCGGCGAACGGCCTTCTTGTCAGTTGGGCGTGGAAAACCTGAGACGGCAGCAGTCTTGTCAGGGTCCGGGCGAACACCTTGTGCGCTGACAACGTGACCAAGAAAGCGAAGTTCCTCAAAGCCAAAATGGCATTTCTCGGCTTTGATGGTGAGTTGCGCGGATTTGAGCGCTTGTAGCACAATGCGCAACCGCTCCAAGTGTTGGTCAAAGGTGGGCGAAAATATAACGACATCGTCCAGGTACACCAGGCAGGACTGCCATTTCAAGCCGGAGAGGACAGTGTCGATCATGCGTTGGAAAGTGGCCGGTGCTGAGCACAGACCAAATGGGAGCACTTTAAACTCATAGAGGCCGTCAGGCGTCACGAAAGCCATCTTCTCCCGGTCTCTCTCGTCCACTTCGATTTGCCAGTACCCGCTTTTAAGATCCAATGACGAGAAGTATCTGGCGTTCCGCAATCGGTCGAGCGCGTCATCTATCCTGGGCAGCGGGTAAACGTCCTTTTTGGTCACGCTGTTAAGTTTCCTGTAGTCCACGCAGAAACGCAGAGTATTGTCCTTCTTTTTGACAAGAACCACAGGCGATGCCCACGGACTGGTGGACGGCTGAATGACATCGTCTGCAAGCATCTCGGCAACCTGATTCTGAATGGCTTCTCTCTCCACCGGGGAAACACGATATGGGCGCTGGCAGACGGGTCGCGTAGTCTCGTCAGTGATGATACGATGCTTGGCGAGTGGAGTTCGGCCGACCTTCGAGCACGTAGCGAAACAGTCCGCAAATTCTGCCAAGAGGGCCGACAGAAGATCCCTCTGAACCGACGGCAAGGCAGGATTTATTCTGACTGACTGAAGAACGTGATGTGGGCCAGCATACTCCGGAGAGGGTCCTCCCACGGTGCACAAACCTGGAACCTCAGCAACGTCGTGGAGGAAGGCAATAGCCATGCCTTTGGCCAGGTGCTGATATTCGTTGGCAAAGTTAGTCAGGAGGACGTGGGTGCGGCCGTCACGTAGTTGGACGAGACCTCTTGCAACGGCAAGTCCCCGCTTAAGCAGCAGTGGACTATAGCTGTCCGCTAGGCCCTCGTAGTCATGAAAGAGGTCGTTCCGCACGAGCACCAGAACACTGCACCGCGGCGGCACCGTGACGTCGTTCTCGACAATGCGCAGAGCGTTGCTGCAGGGATCGCGGGAGTCAAAGCGCGCCACGGCCTGTTTGGTCGAGAACGTGACACGTGCCTCCTGAAAGTCAATCACAGCGCCGTTCGACTGCAGGAAGTCGATCCCCAGAATCAAGTCTCTGGAACACTCGGGGAGTACGACAAATTCACCAACGTACGTAAAACCACTAATCCCAACTCGAGCCGTGCACTTGCCCACAGGGGAAATTAGGTGGCCACCAGCGGTGCGAATGGGGGTCCCCGTCCACGGTGTCAGAACCTTCTTAAGTTCTCCAGCGAAGGCACGGCTCATAACAGAGTAATCAGCACCGGTATCGAGCAGCGCGGTAATGTCAGTGCCATCAATTGTCACACGCAAATCGGATGCAGCGTATCTGATACTGTCGCTGCCTCTCTCTGACTGGGTATCATCGGCTCGAGGGTTCCGCGATGGAGGATCTTGACACGTCCCGACGTCAGCGGCCTTGCCTCCAGAGGTCGCTGGTGTTAGTTTTCCCGACGCGGACTCAGCGAGCGACGGCCAGCAGAGCTACTCTGGCGGCCAGGGCTGGAAGAGCGATAACGGAGAGGCGAAGGGGAACGGGACTCGCGCCTTCCAGAGTAGGCAGGGTTCTGGCGTGCCCAGAGATGCTGTGCAATCTCATGCGGTCGTTTGCCGTTCTGAGGGCAGGGTGCGTCGGGATGGAAACCGCGAAGGCCCACTTGGCGGTACGGACAGGCGCGGTAGAGGTGACCAGGCTCCCCACAGTGGTAGCAGAGAGGCCTGCGGTCCGGTGTACGCCACAAATCCGACTTGCGAGGGCGTGGCCCAGCTGTAGCAGATGCGGTTGCAGAATACGTGGCGATGTTACTCACGGAGGTCGACGGGGTCACACCGTAGCCAGGCACGCTTGCGTGACATGTGCCGATGTTGCTCACGCCAGGCGTTGGGGCAATGGGACCGTAGCCTGTCGTGCGACGTACAACAGATGCGTACGTGGGTCGGTCATCGAACCGGGATGGCGCTTCGGGGACAGGAGGTGCCTGCGCAGCCTGTTGCACCTTGTCCCTGACAACTTCGGACAGCGCTGCCAGCGGCGCAGGTGCAACCTGAGGCAGATGGATCCGTTGCAGTTCCTCCCGGACAACGGAGCGAATTAGTTCACGCAAGGTGTCTGCACTGCCGCCGAGACACGACGAAAAGCCTTCGGGCACCATGCAGTTGATGTCCCGGTTGTACTGGCGGGCCCGTTGTTGCAGCGTCGTCTCCATCGTGGTCGCCTCGGTTAGAAATTCCGCCACCGTGCGGGGTGGGCTGCGCACGAGGCCCGCGAACAGCTCCTGCTTAACCCCACGCATGAGATGGCGCAGCTTCTTCTCCTCTGTCATGTTGGGGTCGGCGCGCTTGAAAAGACGGGCCATGTCTTCGGTGTACATGCGCACGCTTTCGTTCGTGCGCTGATTTCGGGAGTGCAGCGCAGCTTCAGCCTTCTCCCGGCGGTCAGCGTTGGGGAACGTAGCCAGGAGACTCCGGCAAAACGTCTCCCAGGTGGGAAGTGTAGCCTCGTGGTTTTCAAACCACGTCCGAGCAGACTCTTCCAGGGCAAAGTAGACGTTATTCAGCTTGCGCTCGTCGCACCAGCCGTTGTAGCGTGCAACCCGTTCGAACGTCTCCAGCCAGTCCTCAGCGTCTTCGAACACGTCACCGTGAAAAGATGGCGGTGTTCGCGGTGGGTGGCAAAGGATCGGCGCCAGGGGCCTGGTGTCAGCGGCCATGGCAGTTGGACTCGACGGTAGAGGCTGGATCGGCGGCTGGGTCCTGGTGTCAGTGGCCATGTCAGTTGGACTCGGCGGTCGAGGCTGCGTCGTCCTTGTTGGCGGGGGAAGGGGCCCAAATTCAGGCGACTCTCCGCGGAGACGGCGGCTGGGTCGCTGGTGAACCGGTGTGAGGTCCGTAGTGACGCTGTACGGAGTTTGCAGGTCGGGAAGCGTACCCCGCACCTCCACCAAACTGTAGCGTGCAACGCCAAAAAGAACACCCGCGCAGAGACGAAAAACCTGCGGCGGTCACCCAGTGGTTCGAGCGCGCGCGAGAGAGCCAACTAACTTCTTCCTCTTCTAGCGCATGCACTACTTCTGTCTCTTCTTCGAATGCATGTATCAATATTTTACTGTATGTCCATGTCAGATGGTAGCTGTGATGTCAAAAGAATGTTTTCATAGTTTATTTGCAGAAGAAGGCTGTTTGGGAAACATTTTCTTAATGCAACTTGCTCTTTATTGAGGGCTTATTACGGTGATAAAAAACTGTACTTTGCATGCTGAATGAAATTAAGTGCACACAGTTAATTATTTTACTTTGTAAAACTAACTCAAAATAACTAATTATGGAATGGTGGAATGGTTTCTCAAAAAGCACAACTTGTGCCCGATTTTCAGCTCAAAGAACAATACCCGATTTGTAGCCCCAAAATTCCTAAGAAAATATAACCTGAATATAAAGCACCACGAGAGTAGAAGGCAAGACAGTTGCTGCCATAGTTCGTTTGGTTGAAAACCGCATGGGATGTGGAAGGCATGGGTTCCGTTTCCACCTGTAGCATGTTGTTTTTCACACAGTGTAGCTGTGACGCACCGTTCCTTGGGTCACCCTCCTGCACTGAGCAGGAGGGTGGTTGCCATGGCAACCACCATGGTAACCATGCTCCGTCTGCGGCAGCTGTAGGGTGCCTTGATGTCAGCGCTGCTGTGCAGGGTGATGACGCCCTTTGGAATGCACCACGCCGTCGCCATTTTGGGGCAGGTCGCTTTTCGCGCCATTGCTGCAGAATGTGCGAAGCTGTTGTGTTGTGCGCTGGATGCTGGGTGATTTAATTTTGATATTGCGAAAACTAGGATGCCAGGCTGTTGGGGTCAATTGTGTGCCAACTCCGCAAAATCAGGCGCCCGGTATTTTCGTCTTCCACGGGATCAGACGCAGAGAAAAGTGTGGGAGGCGAAAGTGAAGCACGAAAACTGGAAGGCAAATGACAACACTAAGATCTGTGAAGTAAGCCACAATACGTGTGCTGCTTTTTATACATGTCGCACGCAGTTATGCGCTTCCGGTAGCCTTGTAAGCAATAAAATTTTGCGATTTGAATAGTTTTTTACATTGTTCACCAATATTGCTCTGTTGAGAAGGTAGCAGCTTCAAAAGGTTGCTGAGAGCTGTTTGAAATAAAATGCTGTACGAATTAGCATGTGACACGTGTCCGAGTTTGGTCTACTCATCATGGCTTAACTTTTCCTGCTGTGTTTGTTTTACGGTTTACGATAGACTTCTACGATGCAAAGCATTTTCGATATACTATGTGGCTGACATGAAACGTAAGCTAGTTGATGTGTAGCAAGAGACTCAGTCGAAACCTACTGTGTGTTATGCACCTCATAAATTAATTCATGCCCGGCACTGCTGCAAGGCATTGCTTTATAAAGCAGTCACGCTGTTCAGAATAACCGCTTTGAGCGTCTGAGACGGCTAAAGAGTATATGCTGACCTAGCTGCATGATAGTAATTTTCTCTGAGAACTAGCTATGTGTAAGGGATCGGTAGTGTACGCGGGGTCATCTGAACGCGGCCAGGGCGCTCAAAGCGAAGCCTCTCCTTTCCTCGGAACGCGGCCGCTCGCGAATGTGCCGGGAAGTACGGGTGTCCCCCGCCCCTCGGTGCCGATTCGCGCACGTGCTGGCACGAATATGTATTTGTGTTTGTTTCTAATTTTATTTTGTGGTGGAGAGAATGTTCTACTCCGCAAGTGCTGGCACGACTGTGCGTTTGTGTTTGTTTTACTTGTATTTTGTGGTGGAGAGGGTGCTTCACCTTACGGGAGCTGGAGGGCTGGCCAGGCTCTCGATAAACCAATCATGTGAACATTGTAACATGATTGGAAGCCACCAATTGTGGGCCGGGCCTTTAGGGCTTTAAAACCGGGCCCCAGAGCCGGAATAGGGGTTCTGTGCTAAGGTGAGATGCATAGCATCTAATGGAGCGTGCCCGCTGACCGTGATGAAGTGAACGGCCGCAGCGCCGCTGCGAAAAGTGCTAGTGCACTGTCAAGCTGCTGCTAAGAGCGGCGGCCGCTCACTTCGCCACCGTCGGCGGGCACGCTCCATTTGCTCGAAACGCTGCTGAGAGCACTGCAATTTGGTAGCGCACGAGCGTAGTCACGTGGCATTTTTTCATATTTCGCGGGCTTTCTTTAAGTGCCGGAAAAAAGGACCTCGTAGGAGATACGATGATACAATAAACTGGATCGGTGGTTTATAAACCTGCTCTACAACCTAACGTAACAGCCTTGACGCTAAAATGAATATTTGAAAATTTGTATAATTCGTCTTAGTTAATTAACTAATTAAACGCAATAAAAAAATATTCTGAGGAGCGCCACATGGTGGCAAACAATGTGTCCTTGGTTTCTGTGAGCTGCGGTTTACCGCTTTTTTTAAATCCTTGGTTCAAGTTACGTGAAACACCCTGTATGTTGTCCCCATGTTGCTTGCTTGTGGAAAGTCTAGCATGACAAAAAAACAGGCTGCAGGTCTGTAAATGCTTTTAATATTTACTAAGAAGTGTGGTGTAAATCAAAAGTCTCTTAACTTTTTTAAAAATTTCTCTGCTCTTTTTTTTAAAGGACACAATATGGACCTTCTTTTATGTCAGTATCACGCTCTAATTACCGTGTACTAAAAACATGTGAGCCTAAATGTTAAATCTGAGACTGTCTCAACACAGAACACATTTCAGTGATCACAACAGAACAAATGGGGTAAAAATCCATGCACCCATTGCTGTGCTACGCTTTCCACGAGCAAGGTATTAAGCTCAAAACAAACTTTCGAGAAAACAAGTCCGAAAGTTCTAAGCTAGCACACACTGTCCATGTGTAGATGCCGAGAAATATATTTATTTAGAGTGCTTAAAGTTTATTTTTGGGTGAAATATTTCAGTACAACATAGAAACAGTGTTGGAGATGCCAAAAAGTGTACTTTTCAAAAATCGACTTTTTTCGCGATTTTTGCGATCTGATCCTCACATCCCCCCTTAAGAGTAGAATGTGATAGCGTTACCGGGCCCCATTTGCAATGCCTACTCAAGACTCACACAGCAGCCTAATTCCTAATTCCTAATTAGCATACTCATAATTACTCATGTACACATCAGTGAATCTCTTTAAGACACTTCACTACATCAAAGTCCATAACACATTGACTAGGTCTACCTTTATTCAGCTTGAACTAACGAGCCTTCATTGCCTTTGTCTAGCGTCCCTGTCCCGCAGTCCAAAGGGTCTGGGTTCGATTCCCACTCAGACCCAAGTTGACTCATTTTTCTTTTCAGCTTGATTACTTTCCTTTGGTTACAGAAACCTCCCTGAGAAATTTGGCATCAATCTGAACATTCCTGGACCTGTTCCTGAAGTTAAAATAATTCTTTGCTTCCATCAGGATTTTTCGCTCATGACTAATAACGTTGACAATGGCGTTGGCTTCTCTGCAACATGGGACCCTTAAACGCTATCGCATTAAAACAGCACTTGGAGCTTTGTGAAATGTGGGTGCCCAACTCTAGAGGAGGAATGTGCAGGAGAGGGAGCACTGATTGTCAGGGAAAGCGGACTACCTACCAGATAGGGCTGCTTAGAAAGGAGCCACCAGTGTGCGGAGCATGTGCAGTAGTAGAGGGTAGTTGCGTGGATCAAAGCTTTCCCTTGCTCTACACTTCACTGTGGGTGTGATAACAGAATAGGCCATTGGGCATGTTGTGGCATCTGTAGATTAGTAAAAATGTTCTTGAAATATTTTGCAGTGAAATCAGCCCCACCAAAGAAGAATCAGGTGCACAGGGATGGTTGTAGATGCTGCAAGTATGCTGTTCGTTTAGAACCATTTTTGGTGCTGTCGGGCCATGCCAGAGAGCAAGATTTCCTTTTTGTACCTTCTTTGCTCCCTAGTCGCAGCATGTTATGATTGCCTCAGTGAAAGACATTGCTTCACTTCGTAACTGCACTTATGGTGAGGGGTTTAGTGCAGACTTCACAGGCATAATTTTAGCGCAAAAGACGGGACGACAGAAAGACAGGACGAACCGTCCTTTGCGCTAAAATATGTCGTCCCGTCTTTTGCGCTAAAATATGCCTGTGAAGTCTGAACACCAACTAGCCCAACATTTAACCCTTTTTAGTGCAGATGATTTCAGAAGCAACATCTTTAAGCACGGCTACAGAAATTATAGGCTTTAGAAAGAAGAGCATGCGTATGGGATGGTAGATGGGCCACTTGCCTCTGTAGGCAGATATAATACCGTGAGGTTTCCTGCAGTGTTGACCATTGCTAATTGTTGAAATGGCACTTGGAAGAGGCCATTCAGACTTAAGTTCTTTGGGCCAACACTAGACATGCGTATTGCTGGTATTCCCTGTCATACAAAGCCACAAAAAATAATGCAAGGGTGGACTGTTAGAATAGCCGGCTTAGCAGTGCGCCTCAGTTATTTGCCTTACTCCCAAACGGGTATACTAAATTGAAGCCTTATGAATGCTGTAGAGAGTGTCTGGATTACTGCAAGTACTGTAGGCTGTCTCTCATTAATTCAAACCTTAATGGCCCGGAGAGATTTGTTTGAATTATCAGGAGTGTGCCTTTTAATATGATCCAAAACTAAATGTGATTTGCTTTATGGTTATCTAGCAATAAAAATAGTACATTGGATCTATTTTTTTTATGCAGATGTAGCTAAAAGGTGTAGCAGAACATAAATATGGGTGAGAGGCAGTGACATGTTATTTCGAGTATGGTTGAAAAAAAGTTATAAACAATCAATCCATGCACTGGTTTCACAACAGAGCAAAACCACATTAATTAATACCTCAAGAGAATGGAAAAAAGGTTGCATGGCCACAAAAAAAACTAGAAACAGTTTCGCACTGCAGCAAATTTAATTGATGAAGAAATAGGCAATGGTTGTCTACTTTTAAATGAAAACTGTGTAGCAGTGGTAACTTTTAGAAATTTCGTCATGGTGTACTGCATGTCCCCTGTCGGGAATATCAAAGCAGAACTGCTTTATAATAATAAGATCTTCCCCGGCCTCCTTCACGGGTGTGATGCGGTAGTGGTGAAGCCCCCTCACAGGTGATGGTGTCCATGTAAGGAGGCTTCACCACAATGCAAGCAGCTCGTGATGAGCGCGCATTATTGATGCACAGGACCATGCAGACGGACGCGAGGGGAATGCACATTTGCACCGGAATGGCGAGAAGCCTTGTAAAAAGAAACAAAAAAATGCCAGCGACACGCTAGTTAGCGCCTGAACTGGGGCGAAGCTGGGTTTAGCTCACAGATGCGTGGCTGGCAGCCGCAATTGTCGTGGGCTGGTAGCAAAGCCCAGAAAAAGAAAATGTAACTCTGATCGACACAGCTCCCCTTCGGACCACGTTGGAGTTAACCGGTTAGGGGATGCTGAATTTTCAGTTCACATAGCGCCACACACCTTACATCTCTGACCTCGGTCGCTTCTCTCTCGCACGCCGGGACTGCCGGAGCGAGACGAAAATTTGAAAGTTTGAACCGAACTTGAGAGAAATCGCGGTACAAATTAAGTGGCATTAAAATGTATTGAAGATATAGCCAGCCAACCAAAACATTGAAATTGTTTGAATTAATTGAAAGTAGGAATTATGCGAGTCTACTGTATAACTTTATGAATGGTCTGCAGTTCAGGAAAGAGTCAGCTTGAGGGTAGCAGCACAAAAGACTGGGATAAAAGAAAGAACACAGGATGAGCGCTGCAGTGAAGTTCCCTGTCAATTGTATTGAAAAATTCAGTCTTACAAATAGTTTGTGCTGCCACACTTACGAAATTTGAATATCCGGGTGCCTCTGACATCAGCTGAAATCTTCTAAAAGCACATTTGAAGGTTTTTTTGTTATTGCAGCATCTTTTCTTTGGTTAGCATTCTTAAAATAATGACAAAAATTAGAATTCACATTTAGCTGTGGCCTTTAATTATGCAGTATTGTGCATCTTTATCATGAAGACTTTTAAAATTTTTCTCACGTCAACCGCTGGCTTGTTTATGCTGAAACTGTGCACAGAACTTGGGTATTGGGGTAACTTTTGTTTCGTAATAAGTTTGTCGGCAGTACTTTTGTGGTTCAGTCGCGCATGATGCAAACTCGTGGTCGTCTGCCTCGAAATCAACGAACCAAAAGCCTTCAACTCTGGGTTTTCACCAAAGGGCGTTATTGGCGCCATCTGTTGTTTGCATAGGAAAGCGCCACGATGCGAAGGGTGCTGAGGTCAGCATTAAAAGCTGCGCACGTCCTTTGATGGCGCCACTGCTGCGCTTCGCGGTAATCCAGCGTTGGCGGCTTTCAGTTTGTTGATCTTGGCGCAGATGGTTACAGAGTTGCATCATTCGCAGCTGAATCAAGTAAGTATCGTTGTAAAACTTGCTACGAGACAAAAGTTACCACAATACGCAAGCTTTGTGCTCGGTTTTGCTGCAAACGAGCCAGTGGTTGAGGCGAGAAAATTTTTGAAATTTTCATGATAAAAATGCACAGTATTGTACAACAGATCTGCGCTGTGTTCACTGGTAATTGTTGGCCATTTCATGAAATTTTGGTATGTGTGAATTATTGTAGAATTGTTGTGAAAAGCTAAACCTGAAAAAAACAAAGCTTACAGTATTTCATGAATGTTTTGTACGCCTGACTGCTTTCATGTACTTTGTGTCTGGTTTTGTGTGGCATTTGAGATATTTTTTTTCATTAGACATCACAGTACTGCAGACAAGGTAGTTTTGAAATTGCTTTATTGACACTACAATGTCTTGGATGGCAAGCAAAAGGCAGATGTACTTTGCCTAATGGGAGCCGTACATCCGATACACTGCTCAGCGTTCATAGCTGGAGAAAGAAAACAAGAACATTATGCAGTAACTCATACTTGTGCAATGACAATAAGACAGAAGCATAATTACAAAGTAAAGTGGGAACTGAAAGACAGAACAAATCGGACGCGTAGAGTACCTTGACAGTTATAAAACTCCATTACATTTTCTGGCTGCCTGTAGTGACTATTTTGAACAATAGACAATAGACTGTGGAGCGTGTGTTAGCCCACCTTGATATGGCCTTGCGTTTACTCCTTCACCTCGTGTAGGACTACCTGTGTGATGTTGGGTGCCTGCCACTGCTGAAGGACCTCCTGGACCACGACTGCCTTGCAGTGCAGGTGGCAGCAACACAGGCCATCGCCAACATGGCCGTCAACGAGAGGAACCAGACACTGTTGCAGGCAAGTGCGTCTTCTTTTGCTTAGCAATTTTTTTTGATGCAGCACGAAGGCATACTCACAGGGAGCCTGTAAAGTTCACCGAGATCCATAAGTTATAGGCAAGTATTCAGTCATTAGAGTCATGCTTTACTCTGCCCATGCTAGTATACGAGCTGCCATAGCCACTTGAATATCCAATGAGGAGGAGTCTGTTGTGCACATCAAGTGGTGAAGCTAGTGGGCTAAATTTTGTTGAACATTCTGGAAGAATTGGTGCAAGTTGAGCACATTAGATAATGCATGACTTTTATTGAAAAGTGCTTGGGTGAAACAAGAGAGAGTCATCAAGCATACGAAGCCATCATTCTAGCAGGTACATATTCTTTGTATGTTTGAGTAAACCTTTTATTCGACGTTAACACCTGTATTGTCTATCCTTGTATTCGTCTTTCACATTTTTTGAGCGCTAAGGACAGCAAAGAATTAAGTCGTGTTGGTAGAGAGAGTGCTGCCATATCTAGAATGCAGCAGATATGTGTAGCAGAACTAAGCACTGTTTTCACCTGCACTGCTGTCATGGTTTTGGTGAATGGGTAACTCAGCAAACATTTCCAGTATGAGTTATTTTGATACATGTGCAACATGTACAACCGGTTGCAGTGCTAATTGGGCATCGCTTGGATGCCACAGCAGTAGCTATGATTTTGTACTTTCTGTCACAGCATGTCTAGAATTCTGGCAGTTTAGTCAGCTCTTTTCATTGGCATTCTCAATGAATGGCAGCCAATTTCACGGGATGATTGTGCTTAGGTCTTGTATAAGTCTGTGAAAAAGGAGGCAGTCAGTAGTTTACGACCTGATGAATCGAGTGTTTCCAGCCTTTGTTGTTATTCTATGTTCATTTATTCACGCTTTTTATTCATGCACCAGGGTGTACAGGAGGCCAAGGAAAAAGCCATTCTTTGACGGCTTTACTGTGGCAGCAGAAGACACAAAGAGATAGTGAAAAAAATTATTTCAGCCTAGCGATAACAAAAAAGATCAAATTATTAACACGTAAGCATGCACAACTATAACAAAGAAGATCAAATTATTAGCGCGTAAACATGCTCAAGTATAACAAAAAACATAGAAGGTTCTAAACACACATATATGCACACAAAGAAGAAAATCATCCGGGAATGTACAATCAGGTTTTGAATAGCTGTTTAAGCTCAGAGAGGGTTAATTTCAGAATATCAGTGTCTAAACTATAGTACTCATTAGTAGCGTTGGTAACTCATTTTGTAGCATTTGTCTACCATAGTTAGTATGACATTTTGGAACTTTCCAATGTTCTGTGCTTCTTGTGGGATACACCATATTATTTTGTGATAAGCCTGCTATGTTTGAAAGAAGAGAGATCGAGTGTTTTGCACTCAAATAGTACTGGTGAGACAATATGTAGTGGCATAAATCATGTGATCTGGTCACGTCAAATTGTTTATAGAGAGGGACAGAAGGTTCTGTGTATTTTACATTTGCAATGACACGTAAAACTCTTTTGGATATTTAACACCCTGTTTAAATTTGTCACCGTAGCGGTACCCCAGACTAAGTAGCAGTAATGTAGGGAGGACAAAAATAAGCATTATAAATCATTAGTTTGCCTGATTGTGGAAGTGAATAACATTGGTGATTAAGCATTCCAGTGACAGAGAGCTTACTTCTGCAATAAGTTATTCACATGATCGTCCCATTGCAGGTTGTGTGAAAATAAACATCGAGCACTTTAATAAATGGAACAATATCTATTTTTGAATTTTTTAAGATGATTGCATGGTCATTCGTAATGCGTCTGCCCTTGGAATGAAAAATTACCACCTTTGTTTTTTTATTGTTTATTTTAGGTGGTTGGCGCTAGTCCAAGCGCTAGTCTAGTTTTCGTGCTAGTTTTTCTAGCACACTTTTATTGCCAAAGCAACACTACACGAATCGCCGAGTCATACTGTGCATGCGCGAGGAGCAGGGACGTCACACGGCGCACAGCTGGCGCGCCGCCGCCATCGCTACGTGGATGAGTCAGAGGTACAGCGGCGCATAGCTAGCGTGCTGGGGTCGCCGCTACTGCTGCGTGCTCTCCATCGCCTCTCTCTCTCTCCTCGATGCTTTCGCAATCATCCAGGTTTAACCAGAGCTAATCCATTGCCAATTTTTGCTTTCGCTATTAAGTCAGCATCACAAGGTGATGAGACAAAGATACTCGTATCATCCGCGTATATATCTAGTTTAAGACCAGGGCTAATGTGGGTGACATCATTTATATATATATATATTAAAAAGTAATGGGCCGAGGATGCTTCCTTGCGGCATACCCGCAATAATTAGTTTTTTTCTGGATGTCAAGTCATTTACTGAAACAAACTGTGTTCTATTCAACGTGTGTGGATGACACTTCTTTTTGGAGCCATCGTGGCAGTTTGGATGTGGATAAATTTTGCTCTTGCTTCTCAAAGTGTAAATCATTTTGGTGTGGCTCAGGGTGTGAATTAACCATGGGGCTGGTCACCCTTGCAGCCTTGCATTCCACTGCTGCTGTCCGCAGCAGTGTCCCGGGACGGTGGCTGCTACCTGCAGACGGTGTCGCTGCTCTGCCTGACCAACCTGGCCCTGTGTGATGAGACGCACGAGGCCTTTCGGGGCCGCCTGCACCACCTCTGCATTCTGGTTGAGACGGCAGACGATGCCGTGCGGCTGCAGACACTCAAGCTCCTCGTGAATCTGTCCTGCAACTCCCGCATGGTCCCCTACCTTTTGGCAGCCAAGGTGGGGAGAAAAGCTACCTTGTCTCTCTTCACTCCATTTTTCTGTAGAAGTGCTGTGGAAAAAATTTCATAGTCAGTAGTATATTTGCATAGTTTGACGTCTGCATATGTGCATACTTTATAACAATGAAAACCATAGCATTAGAACATAGGATTAATGTTTTGGTTTGATTCTGAAGATTTTGTTGTCAGCCAAACAAATGCAGCACCTCATTAAGTGGGCTAAAGTGTGACAAGACATGTTTTCTCGATACACAGCATGAAAGTTTCACTAATAAAATACGGTTGTGCCTTGTTAATTTAGGCACTTTTGTTCTCTAACAAAATGTGCATAAAGCAAGAAGAGGAAAAAAGATTATTTAGAAAAAACACAGTCTTTGGAGCTCCAAGCACAATAGCTTGGTCGCCATTATCTTAAAAATGCCGTGCAGTTAGAATTACATGCAGTTAAAGGGACACTGAGGAGAGCACTATTAATATTTTTTTTATAGTAAAATCCGATAGTTCGGCATGTCATGGCTTTGTTGCCACTTGGCCGGCAGCGAAAGATGCATTTATTTCTAAGAAATTTGGATTCGAAGTTGAAAAAGTTTTTCCCGCCGCTCTGATTCAAACTTGGGATTCGTCTATGACGACAGAGGACTAAGAGACGTGAAACATGACGTGCACATAACGTAACGCAGACTCCGTGATTTCTGGCTGCCAGCAGTGCGGCCTAGCAGCAGCCGAAAAGAAAGCTACCGCCGGCCGCACGTTGAAGGCATCTATCGGCTATTGCGGCCGTCGCTACAGTCGCTTCGATTACGTTTGCACTGGCGTTTTGCCAGCGTTACGATGGATCTCGTTCTCGAAGTCGTCAACGAAGTTCTCGCAAATAGACACCTTTAGCATACCGTGTACCTTGTTACCGCTAGCGGAATACCGGGAGCCCGCCTACCGCCGGAAAACAGGCGCTGATTTGTCCCGATGCTTCAGGAGCGCGCGTAGCAGCCGGGCACGTGGCGCCATCTGGCGACGTCAAGGAGATTTGCGCATGCATTGGCTGCGCCTCAGTGATGCATGGTTTCTCGGTTCCTGGTGTTGGTAGAACCATTCGTTCTAGCAACACTGTTTTGTTCTATGATCTCATCACGCTTGTACTTGCGAGTTTGGCCTGTGGCGGCG
Source organism: Amblyomma mixtum (assembly GCF_055824585.1). Taxonomy (NCBI): domain Eukaryota; kingdom Metazoa; phylum Arthropoda; class Arachnida; order Ixodida; family Ixodidae; genus Amblyomma; species Amblyomma mixtum. The sequence continues at coordinate 45,414,376 of NC_143013.1, forward strand.
ATACCTGTATTTTGGTTCTTGCTCTTTTCTACGTTACAAGAGCTTTGTTGTCAGTATGAGTGGCGTTTTTGTAATCAGGAGCTGGTATTCTGTCGATACAAGCCAACTTCAATTTCTCCTCAGTGTCCCTTTAAGAAATGTATGATGGTGTCTCATGGCGTGCTGTTGTGCCTCCGGCTTCATCCGTTCACATTTCACAAATTGGCAGTACTTATCTGTTCCCAGTTGGCTGACAGCTTCTAAACATGTTTCAGTGTCACAAAAGCTGCTGAGGGAGCTTCCTTCACAGTCACTCTTACAGTATGGATAATGGAAATGCTAATCAACCAGGCACCTTACCACTGTAATGCAACAAAAAATTCACAAGGACACCTATATTACCTTATGTGTTGGCAGCGGGATAACATTAGAAGGTGTTGATGCCTTTACCAGAAGTGACATCACTTCCCTGCAGCCAGAGGGCGAATTTCATGACTGGCACATTTTTAATGCGTGTGCATTAGAGGGCCCGTTGCTGCAAAAGCCATCCGTTGACTGATGCCAGCTAGGAGCGATGAAAGAAAAATAAACAAAACAGAAGAAAAACTGGAGGGGACACTTAAGCTCTCCGCCTTACGGTTATGACCGATAGCGTCAAAGAGTTAAGGCCCATATGTGTGGAACTGATAATTCTCGACTTTACATTCATAGATTGCTGGGAGTCCTCGTACCACTCCTGGCGCAGTGGTTAAGCGACATGCCACTGCCCTGTGATGGCAGGTGCTACCATCGGTAGGGCTTGTGAGACTCGATTTGCTCTTCCCAAGCAAGCTCTCACAACCAGTCATTAACTGAACTTCCACACCTGCCGCAGTGGGCATTTTGCTCACAATCTGATGGGCAGGTTGGCAGGTGTGTGTGTATGCGTTCACACACACACATGCACACACACACATGCACACACGCATAATGTGAACAGGTTGCCCACAACTTGATGTGCAGCCTGCCACAAAGTAGGCCTTAGACAAACAAACAAACATTGGCTAAATAGTATCTCTCCACCTTTTCCTCTCATTAAAATTCCTTTCTCTCTCCCTCTTGGCTAAATATGGGGAACGGGCACTATTTATTTATTTATTTTATTTATTTATTTATTTACAGATATCTTACAGGCCTTCAGGGAGGCATTGTGTAAGGGGGGAGCAATAAATATGTACAACAGTAGCTAGAAAAAACCAAAAATGCATAGAAACAAACACTGTTATGTTCTAAAAGCTGATTACAAATTATCATGACTGTACAAAATACATGCAGAAAAACATTGAATAAAAAAAAATTAGGATGTAATTAAGATGTAATAGTAACGGGAAAAACAGAACATGAGCAAATACACAGGAAGGCAAATGGGCTGATATACAGGGTGTGAAAAAAAAAAAAAAAAACATGACTCGGGCAAAGAAGAAAACGTGCTAGGTGTTATCTATATAATGTTTGACCAGATGATTATGAAATGTTCCATGGTTGCACTGCGATGCAATGCAGTTTGGAAGAGCGTTCCACAGACATATAGCACGTGGGAGTGGAGAAATGTTAAATGCGTGAGTACTGCCATAAATGCGTGTGTAGCTGAGGTTATTGTGCGATCTGGTTGGTGAATAAGAGGGTCGTTGCAGGTGCAATAACGGTGACCGAGTGGCATGGATTAATTTGTATAAGTTCTAGTGCGCTAAAATACTTGGGCTCTTATGGATTTGATGTATCTTCACCCTGTGCATTGTCCTACACAGCAAGTTCTACAATAAATAGGTGAAGATACATTGAAAAATATTGGTCGCCCAAAAGTTATCCATAATTCAAGTTGTCCTTATTAATGGGGGCCCTATTAATGAGGCAAGATTGTACTATATTGGCAGTGGAAGGCTGTAACTTTGTTGCAAATAGCTGCATATGTTGCAAGACATTGCTTTGTGTGCTGACAGAGCAACTTGGTTGCACGTAAGCAGTGCCATCCTTGTTTCTAGCCGTAGCTTCATGCGCTAGCATGTATTCAGTGTCCTGGGCGTACCCTTTTCTAATTCATCATTAAAATATGCTGCCTCCATTGGCCTCAATCATGAATGCAGTTAGCTTCGTAGCAGTCTCTCACATGATGGTGTTTGCATGAGGACAATCTTTGGTTATGTCATGCTGAGATATTACTTTTGTTCATGGGGCTCTGGAACACCTTCCGATGAGAGCACATAAATTCACTCAATCACTGCATTGTGCTGTCATGAACACAGTGAGCCAAATAATACACTTCTACATGCAGCAGAGAACCCACAATCATGCGCGGAAGTTGGCGAGCCTTTTCCAGTGACTTTTTCATGCTCGCACCCTCCTCCCTCACACCGCTCCTGCGTATACCAGTTGAGAAATGGCTGTTGGTCAGATTCTTTCAGACATCAGGCAGCTGCCATGGCCGCAGCCATTATGTGGCATAGCTCCAGTGAGTCAGGGAGCTCCACCTCCGGTAGTGAGGCCGGTGGAGGAGTGCTGACCTTTCTGCATGCAAAAAATAATGTGAGGAGAGAAAAAGGTGCGAAGACACTGGCATTCAAATTTAAACTGCAGATAACTCAGCTTCTACAAAGTGATTATGATTGGGATATGTCATGCTTCCTTAAAGCTGTATGTGACGTCTCTTGCTCAACAGGCACCGCAGAATTTGTTCTCACTGCTGGAGGACTCAAATCGGGAGGTGACTCTCCGGGTGCTGACCTACCTGGCGAACATTGTCAGCTGTGCTGTCAAGAAAAAGCTCAGCCTTCTGGACTTGCCCTCTGAGTACAGGGCTGCCGCGCCTGAGACACTATATGCGGCTTTGTGGGGTGCCCCTTCCAAGGAGCACCTACAGGCCAAGACCCGCACGCTCGTTCTGAGGGCAGATGAAGACATCAGCTTTCAGGCTGGCCGCATCTTTGACGCCCTGATGAGGTAACTTCTGAAGTGCGTGCTGAGTTGTGTCTGAGCCACAAAAAAATGGCAGCCTTAAGTACTGGCTGTTGTGTCATCAGTGGAGATGATATAAACACTTTTCCAGTTCAAAGTCGCAGCCGGATTTAACAGGGCACTAAAGGGAAACAAATGAGGCAGCAAAAAATTGCTCTAGACTTATATTAGCCCTCAACAGCTTTTACCTCTACTTACACCCCTTCGCAATGCAAGCAGTGGGCTGATATAAAAACAATGACTCTTATGAATCTACTTGACCCACCAATCGTTTGAGCTCCTGTTGCCATATGTATCGACAGGATGGCTGTGAAGCCATCCTTTTGAGACAGGGTGGTTTCAGTGTTTGGCTAGCACGTAAATAACTGGGAGATTGCGATTGGCTTGTGCTTCTGACGGTACTGCACATGCCAGCTTTGCGCAGGTCTAGTGGGTGGTCAGTCGGTTGGTCAAATGTTTAGGGCAATCCCCCAAGGTGGAGTAGATTTGTAATAAGGGAGTAATTACTCATTGGAATCCACCCGAGCGCAGCCATACGGCTACAGAGGAAAGCTATACAGCTTTCTCAGAAACTTCGTAGTTAAAGAAAAATTCGTCCTGGTCCGGGGATCGAACCCGGGACCACCGCTACACCGGAGCAGTCGCTCTACCAATTGAGCTAACCAGGACGGCAAGCTTATGGTAGGGCGAGATTGAATTGATCAATAACTCGAAGTGGGAACAGTGTTGGTCAAGCTAGTAACACTTTGTGTACTCACATCTCAGCACCTCCTTTGCACTGCTTTCCTCCTGTTTCAGCCTGTCACGATACAGTGTCGCTTGAGAAAGCAGTGAACCTGTTGTGCTTAGCAGAGGAATCACCTGAGCGGGTGCTGCTGCTGGAATTTGCTAGGGATGTAGCAACATTTTTGCTTTTTGCTTTCATCTAATTTCCTGACTTATCCAAGCTGTATTCTCAAAACGACATGATTGCTTTCTCACAACTAATCTCTCAATCTAGCTGGCTGTGTTTCCCTTTAGTGTCCATTTAAATCAGCTCTTGCTCAGAGGTGGCACCTGGCAGTGGGTTTGTGTTATGCTGCATTGTACCGTGTTGCTAGGCCTGCTTTTACTGATATAGATGTGACTTTGTTAGAAATGGTATGTTTTCTGTGGTAGTGCTGGGCCAAATGTATAAACCTCCTGCAGCTAATGAAAGCTCCCTCTTCTTGCCGGTGCATGGAGGACGGAAAATAAAGGGGAAGCCTCGGCTAACCGAATTGTGTTGCAGAAAGCATGCTGGAAGCAACATGCTTTTTTCCCATGAAACACTAAGATTCTTTGGCCCAAAGTCATAGTAACGGTGCCTGCAGCAAGCTTGGCCGAGAAGGTCTTTCGCGGTAGCTGCTGTTCCAAACTGCTAGGCTGCATGCTTGGATGTTGCTATAGCAACGGAGTTGTTTGTCACTTTTGGCTTGCTGATTGGTCAGGCTGGTGGTCAACTGGCGCGATGAAGCCCTCACTTCCGGCTTTGAAAAAGGTGATGTCAGGGTCTCTCCATAATTATTTCATTCCTCCATGCTGCTGATGGCTGTTTCTGGCTGTTAGGAACATGTGGTGTGCTACAGTTCCATCGTGTGAAAAATGATTAACCAGGCGCCATGAACTTGCTTTTGGCCAAAATCTTACACGAAGTGCCATCTTTGTGCAAACTGTGAGTCCTAACTATGAGCAGCTTTAGCACGTGAAGCATTAATGCCTCTGGAGGTTAAATTATTGACATGGTCTGTTAAGGTTATAGTTGGAGTAGTGGATTGAATTGAGTGTGTTACGAATGTGCTTCTCTGTGTTTCTGCTGGGACTGAGGAGATATCTCATCTGTCTGCATTCTTGCTGATATGGTGTCCAGAGTTCTGAGAACTTTGCGCTGTCTGCAGGTGAAATGGCACTGCAATGGGAGAACTGAAGTCGAGGCTTTTCAGGATTCGTGTGCAGTTTGCAATTGCTATCTTTTGTTGTCTACATTACTGCTGTCCCAAGGTATAAAAAAAACTGCAAAAATATGTTGAGTGTGAAGGGGCACAGCTTGTGCCGCTACTTGCAGTCAGAAGCTGTCGTCTGGTGCCTCTGAGCCCTTTTGGCACATCATTCCTGCTGTGCTGGCATTGCGCGACGCTCACAATGCTCCGTCCGGTAACTGCACTTCCCATATTCTTCTGTGCATGAGCAGGTAACTGCTGGTTCAGGCCTGCAGCTCGCTGTATTTGCTTGGCATCATTTCTCTGCTCCCATCAGCATCTGTCATCCATGACAGTCCACCTTAACGATGACGGTTTTAAACAGGCACAGGAAACCAGTGCCAGCTGTACCCAGGCGAGGACAAGACCCAGTCAGGAGGTTTAGCACCTCCTTTTGTCTTGCCTCGTGGGCAATACCTGTATGTTGCCCGAAGGAGAAATAAACAAAAAAAAAAAATTTCCGGGGAAGCCTGTAGGAGCTCTGCTAATATTCATAGTGCTTAGTATATTTGGCTAAATGTGGATTATCATGCGATCTAATGGCTGAGCACATTTATTCACCATTGTCCATTTACTGAACTGGGAGCAGGTGTGATTTCATTGAATGGGTGTAGTGGAACAAAGTGTAGCCATCAAAATTCCTTGATGTGCGGTGGCATCACTTTGTGACTGTGGTCTTGGTAATCACGACTGTGGTTTTTCTTTTTTTTTCATTGTCATCATTGGCGAGACTAAGCTTACTGCAGGGCAGTCGTCTCTCGCTAATCAGCCCTTTCCTGTGCCAGCTGCGCCCATACTTTATTAAGTCAATTCCCCATTCCCATATTCCCATGTAACAGTTCTGCCACTCATTTCTGTGATTCTCTTCCCTCAAGGCTATTGATTTTCTAATCAGCTAACTGCACATGCAGTTTAGATCCATTGTCTGTGCCGACTCTCAGCACAGAAGACATTCTCTAATGCAGGCTGCCCTCTTTCTGTTGCCTAATGCTACTTCTGTCATTTTCCCTTTCCTTTCATAGCCTGCTGCCCTGTTGTTATCCTGCTTCATTATCATGATTAGGTGTATCTAATTTCATCTAATTTATCTAATTTCAATAGAACTACAGAAAACGTTCATGTCCTTTGTGATGTCAGCGCATGTTAAAGAACCCCAGGTAGTATGAAATAAGCTTGGGCCCTCCATTACGGCACCCCTCATAGCCTGAGTCGCTTTGGGGCGTTAAAACCTACTATCCACAATCCAATTTACAGAGCAAAAGGCTTGCTTTTATTCCATGAAGAGCGGATCAATCTGTGTTGTCAACGTTCCTTTTAATGCATGTTCTGTTGAGGATTTTTTATTATAACTTTTTTATGGATTTTAGATGCAGGAATGCTGCAGTTGTTTTCTGGCGGTTTATTCATTTTTGGACCAAAATTCGTCAATTCAGGTGCTTAGCTGGAAAGCATCTTCTAGGGCGGCTTCGGACAGAACTTCATGTGTGAAGTTTTTTTGATTTGCAGTGCTAGGATGAACCAAGCTTCTCTGAGTGCATTTCATCTGGTGCAGAGGTACATTTTTCAGGAGCAGTGCTTGCCACGGTACAGTGATGCTGACTGATTGGAAGGTGTGTTTAATGTACAGTGTTTGGGGGAGGAAAAAAAAAAAAAGTGGAGGATTTTTTCAAGGTGCACACGAACTGAGGTACTTATTGCATTGCCTGTAGCGAAACCTTAAATGGCAATGCAAACAGCTCTTTAGAATCTGCTAGTCATGTTATTTGAGAGTGTAATTTAGACGGCAGGTTAACGTGCATCCCGCCTTTGTGTAGGAACATGTGATATATGTACAGCAGACGAGTTTTGTTCTCCAACCTCGGTACAGGGCCTGCAGCTTCTGCTGTATTGTGTGCATTTAAATGTTTTAGATCTCAATACCAGGTGTATGCGTCTATGTTTTACTTTCACAAAGCTGCAGCACTGTTCACAGATAGCGTACCGATCTCTAATATTGTGTACTTTCTTGTGTCATTGAGTATAGCTGGCACGCTACTGAAATACCTTGATATTACCTCCAGTACCGTGAAGGAAGTTTTGAAACCTTTGATTGGAATTGTCACTATTTTTCTTTCTTTGAAACACAAGAGTATGACACCAGTTTGGTGTCGTTGAAATTGTTGTCATTGCTGCTTTCAGTTTGGTGCCTAAGAACATCACATAAACTGACCTACTGGGCTGTATGAATGCCCATAGTTATTTTATTGCTTCTGCCAATAAAAAAAAAATGAAGACTGAGAGGGGGCAGGCAGCTTTCTACCCCTGTGTTTCTTTGTTACATGGTATGAAGCTCATGTTTGTGGTGTGTCTCATTCTAGTCGAAATCTTTTCACTCTGTTGATGTGTAATGAGAATAGCAGTGAGGAAGGAGTAATTATTGGTGTACTTCGTGTACCATGTTGAAACAACAGCTAATCTTATTTTTGTGTGGTTTGTGCTTCACTGTTGTGTATAATTAGGAAGCCTCCAGTACCTTCGTCAGCAGCCAAACGCAGAACTGTACAGCACACTGTTGGTAGTGCTACCAGGGAAAGTGGCACTCACAACTGCTTTCTGGGTTTGGCTGCTCTCCCTTTCATTGCTTTTTTTGTGCGTGCGTGCAGAACGCAACATTCAAGTTCGTTCAGTGTGCATTCTTGTTCTGTTGGCTTCGCTAGACCTGGCTAGCTCCTCTGAAGCATCTCCTAGGCTGTACAGAATGTGTTTTGCAGGGAGAACCTATGGTCTTTTTCCAAACAGTGCAAAAGAAATTTGTTTTGGAGAGTACAGTTGGCTCGCCCGGGACCCACACTGGGGACAGACCTTGGCACTGCTATCTGATGCTTCCTCTCAAGTGCGAGAGGAATTCACTTGTTACGAACCAAGGTTACTTCATGCTCTTTGGTTTTATGTAAGCACCGAAGTGTGTTACATCTCCCATGTGTGACAGCAAGCAAAGCTTGGCTGGGTCATTTCTTGTGTTTGCATTGCCCTCCGTATGCTGTCGTGAAACCTGTGCTTGAAGACATAGTTCTGCCTTTGTAACTGAGGGGTCATGCAGAGCTATGCGAGTGCACCAATTCTATGCAGACTTGCAAACAGATGCAAATGCTGCATGCTGTAGACAGGGCAAACTCAGCATAAGTGGCAAGCATATGTATGGTTTGAATGTAAATGTCTCATGGATGCTGCCCAAGCACTGAACTCATTTCATTCACTTTTATTGATTGCAGGAGACAGCAATACACAGTAGTTATCACAGGCATGCACTGAGTGGCTAGTGCATGCATACCTGAGAACAGCAGCATGAGGTTGTTTCTGTAAACAGTCAAGGCTGAAAGCTGGGCTAGTTGGCGTTACATTATTAATTAAAAAGACGTGCTTTAGACGTTAGCAGCATTATAACACACAGCACAAGAAGCAAAGCACTGCACTGTCAAATGTTTGTTCAGTGGATGTAGAGTGTCATGCTGCAGGAAGAAACCAGAGCACCACTAAGTCATGCAGATATCAGGTGTGTGTGAATTTAAATCATGGCAAGACCAGCAAAAAATTTTCATGTTCTCGGGTGTTAAGAGTGTGGCTTTATACAATGTTGCTTTGCGGTACCCTTTATTCTCCATCAAGGCAATAGAAGGAATGTCAATGCACTTATATCGTATTCTTTAATACCAAACATGTTTTAACTGATGCATATTGTTTTGTGGCAAAGGTTGACTACTTGGGCAACAGTAGTCAAATCCCAGGATGTTAACATTTGAAAGGCGTCATGTTCGATGCCCTTCAGGATGTGCTTTATCTTGTCTTTCTTGGACATCTGTGCGTTGAAACGACTGCACAGATAGACCACATCTTCAATGTAACTTGTAAAAGTTTCGCCGAGCCGCTGTGATCAACTGTGCAGGCGTTGTTCGGCGCGGAGCTTGCGTACAGCAGGACGACCAAACACGGTTGTAAGTTTAGCCTTGAATGAGTTCCATGTCATGATATCGGCTTCGTGGTTACGATACCACAAGTTGGCAGCGCCGGGCAATTAAAAGATGACGTTTGTTAACTTCGTGGTGTTGTCCCATTTATTGTATGGACTCACTCGCTCGTATGAAGCAAGCCAGTCATCACAGTCTGTGTCATCAGTCCCGCTGAAGAGTGCAGGGTCTCGCTGGCGTAAGGAGCCCGAACAGACAACCGGCGGGGTCATCAGGGCAGCCGGTGGGTGTTCGTCTTCAGTCATACGAGTTACCGGGAGCGTTCGGGTGCGAAGCTCCAGTGTGAGGCAAGGATATCAGGCCGCAACTTTACCAAATTTAGAAGAAGGACGTCGGGGATGGCATTGAGGTTGGCGAGGAAGCGGTGCGATCAAGAGCAATACGATCTGCGCGATGGCAATTCCACAACTGCTGCTTCTTCGTTGGCGTCCAGCGAAGGGGTCCATCTTCTTCTTCACATACTGTTTATTTTTTCTGCATGTGCAAAATGCTTATGTCATCAAGCTGAGCTGTGTACTTGCATTGCCTGCAATGGAAGGCTTAATGCCCACATGCCACATCCATTAGTGCTGTATAAAGCCATGTCTGGCACTCTGACATGTTAAAATATTTTGCCGGTCTCAGTGCGGTTTATTCACACAGTCCTCATACTGGCCATTGCTTTGCTCAGAGAGATGCCTAGAATTCTGCTCACATCTAAACCGCTGGATTGCTTGCACTCATATTTCTCACAGACGTGCATTTGCTTGTCAATTTTGATTTATACTATTTAGGTCGGGTGCTTGCCTGTTTAGCCAGAATTATACACCATGTGCAGAAGTATACCAGAAGTATAGCCAGAAGTAGCCAGAAGTATACACCATGTGCAGAAACACTGAACCAGAAAAAAAAAACAAAGAGTGCATCACCCAGACGTAATATAGCACTGAATTTATCAGCAATTGCCACCTCTGTGTGAAATTGGAGCACAAACAAGAGAGCAATTTAGCTGAAGGATGAACCCTTGGTGTCCTCTCTGATCGACAGAGCAGTCGGTAGCAGTAAGTCTCCTTTGCTCTGCGCTACTTCTTGCTGCAGGATGATACTATGTGCTCCTGCAACACCATCAAAAAAACAATGGTAGTGCAGTATTTTGGTGTCTTGTCTTGTTTGTGAGTTTGTGCTGCATTTGTGTAAAGTAGTTTGGACCCTGTTTCTCAAGTACGAGGGAGTGCTGATAACTATTGAGCCTTGCCCAGCAAAAAAAAAATGAGTTAGAAAGATTAAACTGCCACACTTTTCTACATATTCCCCCAGAATGTCAGTGCACTTGCGAGATCTCTTCTGCAGCCTTTTAAGTCCCTGCAAATAGAATACTTCCAACTGCTGGTCAAACCACCCATTTGCAGCATTAGTTGCCTCCAAAACTTTCCCAAACTGTTGTCCCTTGAGATGTTTTCTGAAATTCAGAAACAGCTGGCAGTCTGACGGAGCCAGGTCGGGCGAATAGGGTGGATGGGGCATCAGTTGAAATCCTAAGGAGGCCATTTTTGCAGTACTGGCATCTGCAGTGTGTGACAGGGCATTGTCATGCAACAAGCTGACACCTTTGGAGAGCTTTCCTCAACGTTTTTTCTTTAATATTTTGCCTCAGCTTTGTCAGTAACGAACAGTAATATGTTGCATTGATGGCTGAACCGTTTGGGAGGTAGTCCACGAGCAGATCTCCCTTTTTATCTCAAAACTTAGTTCCCATTTGCTTCTATGCTGACCTTTCTGTACAGAACTTCTTTGTCCTCGAGGAACCACTGTGCCTCCATTCATTAACTTTTCTTTTGCCTCTAGATCATAACTGTAGATCTATGTCTCATCACCATTCGCCGCTTTCTCCAGGAAATCGGACTCGTTTCTTGCAAATGCTCCAAAACGGCCACTGATGTCTCCACACAGCTCCTCTTCTGTTCGGTTATCAAAAGTTCTGGGTTTCTTTTTGGCTGTAAGTTCTGTCATTCCAAAGTCGTTACGGATAACGGCACCATCTCTTTCACATGATATCTCCCGATATGAAGCAGTACTTTTGGCTGATATTTGGCGGTCCTCCTTGATCGTGTCATGAATGGCTTTCACATTTGCAGGCAAAGAGACGGGACAGGCTGTTTACTGGGTTTCTCACTTTCAACATCGAAGTGACCAGTTTTACAATTTACAAGCAAACGTTGAACTGTTGCATATAAAGGGCCGCTGTCGCATAGATCCGCTTTGTATCCTTAAGCTGAACCCTTTTCATTAGCCTCCAGGTTTCTGCCCCATGGGTGAGTACCGATAAGATACAACTGTTGTATACTTTTCTCTTGAGGGTTATTGCCATTCATGATCCGAGAGAACCTGCCATATGCCCTCCACCCCATTCTTATTCTTCTAGTTATTTCCTTCTCACGATCTGGATCAGCAGTCACTACCTGCCCTAATTAGATGAATATTGCCTTACCACTTCCAGCACCTCGCTACCAATTGTGAACTGCTGTTTCCTTGCAAGACTGTTGAGCATTACTTTGGTTTTCTGCATGTTAATTTTTAGACCCACCGTTCTGCTCTGCCTGTCTAACTGATTGATCATGCTTTGCAGTTCATCTCCTGAATAACTCAGCAAAGCAGTGTCATCAGCGAATCGCAGATTACTTAGGTATTCTCCATTAACTCTTATCCCCAACTGTTCCCAATACAGGCCTCCGAACACCTCCTGTAAGCAGGTGGTAAACAGCTTTGACGAGATTGTGCCTGCCTGCCCGGCACCCTGAATTTTATTGCTGTCTTTATGGAGGACTATGGTAGCTGTGCAGTTGTTATAGACATGTTTCAGTATTTTTACATAATACTCTTCTACACCCTGATTCCGCAATGCCTGCATGACTGTTGAGGTTTCCACTGAGCCAAATGCTTTCTCATAATCAATGAAGGCTATGTACAGGGGTTGATTATATTCTGAGCATTTTTTTGGCACTTGATTGTTAGTGTGAATGTGGTCTATTGTCAAATATCCTTTACGAAAGCCTGCCTGAACACGCTATTAGTGATTACCTTAGTAAATACCTTGTAAGCAACGGACAGTAAGCTGACCGGTTGGATAATTTTTTAAGTCCTTGGAGTCTCTTTATGAATTAAGATGACGTTAGCGTTCTTTCAGGGTTCTGGTACGCTTGAGGCCATAAGACATTGCGTATACAGGGTGGCTAGTTTTTATAGCACAACCTCCCCTCTGTCCTTCAACAGATCTGCTGTTACCCGATCCTCACCAGCTGCTTTCCCCCTTTGCATTGCTCCGAAGACTTTCTGTACTTCCTCTTTCGTTACTGGCGGGATGTCCCATTGCTGTGTGTTAATGCCTCTCTCATTTGCGTCCCGATTACATTGACTACTGTACAGATTTGCGTGCAACTCTTCGGCTACTTTAACTATCTTGTCCACATTGCTAATGACATTGCCCTCTTTGTCTCTTAACGCATACATCTGATTTTTGCCTATACCTAGCTTCCTCATTACCACTTTTAGGCTATGGCCATTTTTTAGAGCATGCTCAATTCACCCCATATTGAACTTTCTAATGTCGGATGCCTTGCGCTTATTAACTTTGATAGCTCTGCCAGTTCTGTTCTGTCTGTGGGGGGTTAGATGCTTTCATGCTTTGGCATTTCTTAATCAGATCTTTTGTCTCCCGAGAGGGCTTGCCGGTATCCTGTCGAACCATTCTACTGTCTATTTCTACTCTGCACTCCGTAATGATAGCTGTGAGGTTATCGTTCAGTGCTGGAATATTAAGGTCATCATTCTCAGTTAAAGCTGAATATCTGTTCTGCAGCAATATCTTGAATTCCTCTATCTTCCCTCTTACTGCTAACTCATTCATGGGCTCTTGTTTCACTAGTTTCTTCCGTTGTTTCTTCAAGTCTAGGCTCATTTGAGATCTCACCATCCTGTGGTCACTACAGTGCACCTTCCCGAGGACCTCCAAATCCTGCACGATGCCAGAGTGAGCGCACAGTATGAAGTCCGTTTCATTTTTAGTCTCACCATTGGGGCTTTTCCACGTCCACTTCCTGTTCTCTCGTTTGTGGAAGAAGGTATTCATGATCCATAAATTATCTCTTATCTGCGAACTCCACTAATAATGCCCCCCTGCTATTCCTAGAGCCTCTGCCATAGTCGCCTATCACCTGGTCTCCAGCCTGCCTATTGCCTACCTTCGCATTGAAGGCATCCATCAGTACATTGTACTGTGTTTTTACTTTGCTCATTGCTGATTCCATGTCTTCATAGAAATTTTCAACGATCTGGTCATCATGGCTTGACGTAGGCACACCACCTTCAGTTTGCACCTCTTATTAAGCCTAATTACAATAGTTGCCGCCCTCTCAATGCTATATAACTCCTCTATGTTGCCAGCTATATCCTGACTGATGAGGAATCCCACCCCTAGTTCTGGTTGGTCAGCTAATCCATGATAGCACTGTAAGTGCCTGCCGCTGTGGCTCAGTGCTTATGGCGATTGTTTGCTGACCTGAAAGACGAGAGTTCGATCCCGGCTGCGGCAGTCAAACTTTGATGGAGGCGAAATTAGAGGCCCGTGTACTGTGCGATGTCAGTGCGCGTTAAAGAACGCCAGGTGATCGAAATTTCCGGAACCCTTCGCTACGGAGTCTCTCATAGCCCGAGTCGGTTTGAGACGTTAAACCTCATAAACCAAACCAACCTTTAGTACTCTATACGCCTCATCTGACCTCCTAACCTCACTCTATGACATCATGTTTAATGCCCTCTAGTTCCTCGAACAGCACTGCTAGGCTAGCCTCGCTGTATAAGGTTAAACATTGCCTGGTTCAATTTCTAATGGCGGCCTGTCAGGAGCCAGAGATTATTAGCACCCTCTGCTACGCCGCAGATCTGACTGCCACCTTGGTTAGTTAGTTCGCAGCTGCTCAGAACTGAGAGCCAAGGGTTAATTGGTTTGTTCATATAGGAGGTACACCCGTCAATTTATAGCCTTCTAGCTCAGTTTTTTCTTGGCAAGGCTCAATACTTATCAGCACTCCCTGGTATATCAGCTATTGGGATGACAACTTGGAACACAAAAAAAACGTTTTCCAGCCTGTCTACACCTAATTTTATGCATATAATAGGCACACTTTGGCATTTTGTTATGTAAAATATATTTTATGCTGTGATGCTGTCTTTTTTTCTCCAGCATATTAGCTACTTCATATTTGATCATAGTTACTGATCATAGCCAGGCTATTTAAACTAGAGAAGACTATGATCTTACACAAAAAGCATTTCATGGTCTCTTTCGTTTAAGAGTCTGTTTAGCAACATGTTGGATTCATATGGGTTCAGGTTTCACTATTGAGTGTTTCCTAGTACTCAACAAAGCCAGTGCCTGCGTCCCATTTCTTTTTGGTGCTACTTGCACTTACACAACACATCGTAAAATAGCATGCCTCTGCAAAATTTGACATCTGGTGATGGCCACAGGTCAGAGAAATCAATTCCCTTATGAAGATCTACCTAGCAGGTCCCATACCTGTAATTGATGTGCTGTACTCTGCCCAGAAATCTCGGTAGCACAGCCATGTTTTTTTGTAAATACATTCAATGAATATCCATGATTCGAGCGTATATATGTGCACTTGTTACGTTTCATATTTATTACGATGTAAATGACTTATCTTTGGTCACACATGCAAGTGAGGTGCTCCACAGCACCTAGGCACAACCTGCAAGCTGCGACTAGCAAGAGCTTGAGCGTTCCACTTGCATTTGTGTTCAGAGCTTGCAACTATGCGAGAATAGTGCGCTAGCCAGCATCGCCATGTTATGCACTGCATTTGAAGGGAACGATAATTGTGGTGTATCTGCAGCAAGAATTAAAACCATCCGTTGAGTGAATCGTTTCGTTTCTGCTGTGAAAACTGAAAAACGCCTAAATCCTGTTTTGCTGTATTGATGATTGTTGACAATAAACAAACTCGTTATGCACTCGTAACTGTCCTCGATGCCATTTCGTGCTCACTGGACTATATTTCACTAGTTGAGCAAAAGTAGCACGGTTAGTCGTTTCGAGACAGTTGCTTTTCCAAGTCTCTTTGCTTCTGCAGAATAGTGATGTTCTCTATCTGTCGCATCCTTTGCCTCTCCAAGTCCTTGATCACACCTTCGTGAAGCTGACTGCGTTCGACTTCTTGCCTGTAGTGGACATAGAAAACAATTCCTGCAGACACCGCGACGGAGCCCGCGAGGCAGAACTTCGCCATTGTTGACATGGCTGTCTCAAGCGGACGAAAACAGTCAAACCACACAACTCCAGGCACAATTCAAGTGCCGCGTTCCGGTGATAACGTAACGAAAACTGCTCACAACCAACTCTCACACGACGCAAACAAACTGCAGAATCCCACACATGCTTGGCAGCTGCGACATTTTCAGTGCCGATCCAAGGGCAAACCGCTAGGGGGATTAACTCTATCTAATGGCGGAGGCATCGCTGGTCTGAAATACGGCACTAAAAATCACACTTCTAAACTGCCGAAAAACACATAAGCCGTGCTCGGCGTGCTCGATATGGCAGTACAACGAGCATCGTCTTTGCTCCTTGCGTTCAAAGCAAAGGTGAGAGAGAGAGAGAGACCATTGGTGTGTGCATGCTTTCCAAGGTGATCGGTAGCAATGTTCAGTGAGATGGCCGCTACCGTCCATAAGCTGTAAACAGCGCAAGTGATGCGAACGTGGGAACAAAACGCTGACTTGCCTATTTAGATTTGGTTTATGTAATGTTCTAGCTGACGCCATTGAACGCGTCTTACTAATTGCATTAAATAGCGGCGAAACTGCATGACGCACTATGTCCACATCGGTGTCCTGTAATGGGAAGGATATGGACTAGTTGCTCCTGGTTTCCTGGTCGCCCCGCGCGATGAGTGCGATGAGCGCATCAGACGCATCAGCGACAGGGTTTCTTTAGTTGGGTCTTTGACGCGCGCTAAAAATCCGCGTTTTCAAACGTTGCCGTCGAACTCCCGAAACATGAACCTCCTGCCATGGGTTGTCGCTGTTTCAATACTACTGATATTCTACAATAACACGTCACATTTTAAGCGCAGTTTATGGTGCGAAAGCACTATTCCGATGGGTAAACCCCGAGAAGATGTTGCGATGTTTGTGGGTTTTGCGCCAAGAGCACAGCATAAATAAAATACATTTCCATATGCGTTGTTGCAGAAGCGCGGCTCTGCGTTCACATGGGTTCATTGGCGTCGGCGTTGACAACGTTGTAGACTCCGTCGATTTTGAGGAAGGAAAGGCGCATGACTGGCTCCCTGGGTCATTGGACACCTCAATCGCGCTTTGAAGTATACGTGTGTGGGGGTGCACCTGCATAAAACTATGCTCACACAATATTTCGTGTTTAACAATGCTAAACCGCCAGCCATCCTTTTCCCCCGGCAAAATTTTTAAGTGTGTTGCATGACCTCTATAGAGTGAAGTGGCTTTAGCATCCGCTACGTTTTTTTTTTTTTTTTTGTAAATTAGCAATCTTACCGAAGACGTTTCATCCTCCTGTGGCAGCAGCGCTGAGTGCTTACTCACCAACTTTTATTTCAGATTGAAGAATCCGTAGCTTTGGTTCCAGACATGGTGGCTGAAGAAAAGCTCAAAGCTGTGCAGTTTTGGAATGTTGTCTCAGAGAGATTACAGCAGATCGTGAATGATAGTGCTGCTGACATCAATGCACTGGCTCTCAACATGCACAGTGAAGACATCAGTGTGGTATGAAGCTGCTCTCGGAATCTTGATCTGCAAGTAGAGGCGACAAAGTAATCATCTAGGCTGTGCGGTGTGCCGTAGCTAAAAATCTTTAATACGCATGTGCTGTTCCTGGCTAGGAGCAGTCAGTTTAATCTGTAAATTGTTAATTGTAATGTTTAACATGCCAAAGTGACACAATGACTATGAGGGACGTCGTAGTCAAGGGCTTCGGATTAATTTAGACTATCTAGGGTTCTTCAACATGACATTGCACAGCACAAGGACACGTTTATATTTCACCTCCACCAAAATATAGTTGCTGCGGTCGGGATCAAATTTGTTGCCTTGGGATCAGCAGACGAATTGCACAGCCACTGAGCCACCGTTGCGGGTCAGTTTAAACTCTGCCAGCATTAATATAGCTTGGCAAATTTATCATCTGCACAGTGAGGACTTGTTCAATTGGTGCTCTGGCATTGCTGGAATATCATACATTAAATTTGGATATGGTGGCTGTTTTTTCCCAACTGCTAGGCTGTGCATTGAATTTTGCTGCTACAGCATGGCCAGGAAACACTACGAAGTGCTCGAGTAGGTCAAGATTTAGGCGAAGATGAGCAAAAAATCTACAAAAAATACCCAGAGAAGCAACTTAGGAGGCAGGTGTGCCACCTAGGTAACATAACCTTGTGGCATCATCGAAAACTGTATGCTGTGGCTGGTGGCAGTTAAATTAATGACTGGTTGCGAGAGGTTGCTCGGGAAGAGCAGCCTGGGTCGCGCAAGCCCCCCTTTGGCAGCACGTGCCGTGGCAGGGCATTGGCGTATCGCTTAACCACTGTGCCAGAAGTGGTATGATACTCCCAGGGATCTATGAATGTTAGGCAGAGAATGTTTAATTATGCATATATGGGCACTGACCGATTAACGCTATTAACGTCGTACCCTTAACGTCATACCCTTACAGCAGAGCTTAAGTGTTGCCTCCAATTTTTTATTGCTCATGTGGGCAAGTGTATTATCTGAAATAGTTACACAGCACTACAAATAATGCCCAATTCTGACCTCTTTTTCATGATATTCAGAATATGTTTTTTTCCATGCTTTCTTTGTGATGCTAGTAAATGCCCATAGTGCCAGGCTTAGCTTGGAATGCTGCTGTTCCACTTTGTTTGTTTTGCTAGCTTAACACTTCATCCATTGTGCTTGAAGGCCACTCTAGATGACCAAGAATCGCAAGCAAAGATGTCGCAACCATACATGGAAACTCATGCATATAGATCTGAAAACTTGTACACAGGTGAGGAATACTTACTACATCCTGTGGATTTCAGGCATTATAATATGTACTTTAGAGTTGGGCAAATGGCTATTAGCAAATGCAGCTGCCCAGAGTTTGTACAGTTTTTAGAAGTGAAATTGTCCCTAATTTACAGCATGTACTTGTGTGGGGTTAGTACCAAGGTAATATCCATTTCATGCTGTTGAAGGTTGTTATGTATTGTTCCCACGTTTGAGGCTTGCAGGCTTCTACTTACATTTAACTGTCCAGGTTGTAGTACATCTTCAGCATACTTCTAAATGCTTTTGACATCATATGTAGGCTTTGACATTTACAGAAAGGCTGGTCTGTGATATTAGAAGCGCTTGATTGGGATAGCTTGCGGCTGTAAAGCAGTGAATGGTGGTATGGCAGAGGTGCACAGTTGCAAGTGATGAACTTAATAGCCAATAGCCCAACTGTTGCTTATCTGTGCCTTCATATAACTTGGCACAGTCTACACATGGTGGGTTTGGCTGATTGGATGTGCTACAGGCATCTAAATCAGGTGTTTTCAGACTTGGTTCTTGGAACCCTTGGGTTCTTTGGAGTGCTTTCTGGTTTCCCCAAGCACCTAAACCCATGCATGCCTTAACCCCCAACTTCCATTACCCACCTTATTTTTAGTCTGATAATATTGTGATTGCTCATAGCAGACTGTTTCACTGCACAACCAGTCATTATTGATTGGATTTGGGCACTCAGGGCCATTAATGTATACGCTTTTGTGCCTGCATATCAGGCAGAAAGATATTGAAGCCAGTGCATGTGGGGTCCCTTAGAACCTTTTGTAAGACATAGCGGTTCCCTGAGGCTCATAAGATTGCACGCCTTATTTGAATAACTGAAAAATTTGATATCGCATTCATATCTGGCGCTTAAAAGAATACAATGCATAAAGTCAACAGAAGGAAAACACGAGGCATGTGGTACGATGCGGATGTGTGAGTGAGCAAGCCAAGGCATGAGGATGTCATTGAACTCCATGCACAAACTGCTGTAACCTGTTATGCATCTGCTTTTTGAAGAACACAGACAGCAAATCTCTGTTCTGTTAATTTTTATATTTTTAACCGTTTGCTGGTCTCCTGAGAACACTTCAGATTTCCTAGGGTGCAGTATGAATTTGAATACCCTTGGAAAACGCATTTTTTTGCATACTTTTCTTATCATTGTTATGTTTGTAGACAGCAGTTAATGACTCTCTTGTTACTGCTGGAAGCTAGGTCATCACATTCAGAGGATAAGCTAGGGCAGTTTGCTGCCGTAAAATGGTTTGACCTAAGCTTTGTCATTTACAGGAATCTCGTTTCTGTTGGCCGTGTCATTGGAGTCATGGCATCCTGTGAATGTTTTGGTGCTTTCAGAAGCTATCGAAGGATTTGATGTAGCTGATGCTTCAGAAGGACACCAAGAAGAACTGTTGGCATTGTCTGCTGAGCTGGAGCAAGTGGGGCCCACCCAGCCACCTACACAAGCAAATTTCGGAGCTGTTCCGCTGGAGCATGAAAGCCTCGGCGTGACCCCAGAGTCACTGCCTAAGGACTCGGCTGTTCTCCTCACTTCTACCCAGGCAGCTGATGACCCAGCTTCTTTTAATGCTGCACCCCAGCAGAGCCATGTCTCGGGGGTTCTGCCACAACAAGACTACGAGAGTGTCCTTCAGGTATTTGCATGTTGTGAATCTCTGATGGTGCATTTTCCAATTGTCTTCTCTTTTTGTATTGTACACCTCTCCAGTTTCTCAGTAATATCATGAGCAGAGGTCAGCCTCCCATGAAGGACTGCAGTGGTTCAGCATATGGGAATTACGAGTATGCACAGAGAATGCTAGCCAGGTTCAGCATTGTCTGCTCAGCTGGTCTGCCGTGTTCATTGTGTTTCACCACAGGGGTCCTTCATGGGATGCTGAACAACCATCTGGTCGATGCTAATGTGATATCGTAAAATAAACAATTAGGGAGCTGTACCCTGGGGCAGATTTATGGGTCGCTCTTGGCGGGGTGGGGGGGCGGCTTGGTGGGGTATTGTCCCATTTGAATCTACTCTTTTGTCCAAAAGTTTGGCTTTAGCATTGTTTTCTAACGTAAAATTTCTCTTTGGGTGCTCTCACCCCCTGCATCTGCCCCTGGCTGTACCTCTGTTTCATGCAGTGTCTTTAAGCATTGATTTCACCATTGAGCATCAAATTTCATGTTTGTTGGGCACAACTATGCAGCCAATTTTGGCTGTAGTCTCAAGGCCAATGCTGCTTGAGTTAGTGATGTTTTGTGCATTGCTACGGGTAGTATTAAAAGAGTGTGCTGCCAGATTCAAAAACTCTGAAGAGCTTAAGTATAGGGTTTATTCATAATGTTAATTTTAGTACTTTAGCTCTGCATAAAAATATTTTGCATACCAGCCTTAATACATCTCATGCTCTAAGTATTCTGTGTGTGTTTCTTCTCTGTTTCTTTTTCTTTAAAGTTTGTGAGTGGGACCTGCTGATGATTTGTGCACATTTCAAATATTTGTTTGTGTGTTTACATTTGTTTATCCCAGCATTTTGTCATATCATGTGCTGTCACTTACATGCAAGAATTGCTAATGTTCAAAGAGTTTGTAATTTGTCTGTTTTTGTTGTATGTCACATGCAGATATATAGGTCTGAAAGTTTGTGTGTTTGCAAAACTGCAACTCCTGCCTTGGCCTCTGCCGACAGTATGAATAAGAGGGTTCTTACTCAGCTGCCGCGCTCACTGTTCGACCACGTTCCATGTGACACTCACTGTTCAGAATACTCTATGTCCGCTGCTATGAATTTTCAGCCATTAAGTGCGTACACTACTAATCTACCAGTAATCAACGTCACAGATTTAAAAAAAAAATCCCTATGCTTTCCTTGGTTTCGATGACTTGGCTTCCTTAATATCTATGTCATTACGAGCACTTCATTTCCCTACCTTTGTCAGCTGCTACGGTAGCTCAGTGGTTATGGCTCTCTGCTGCTGACCCAAAAGATGTGGGTTCGATCCCGGCTACGGCG
Source organism: Amblyomma mixtum (assembly GCF_055824585.1). NCBI lineage: Eukaryota > Metazoa > Arthropoda > Arachnida > Ixodida > Ixodidae > Amblyomma > Amblyomma mixtum. The sequence goes on from NC_143013.1 coordinate 45,435,469, forward strand.
ATCGAATTTCAATGATGGTGAAATTCTAGAGGCCCGTGTGCTGTGCGATGTCAATGCACGTTAAAGAAGCCCAGGGGGTTAAAATTTCCGTAGCCCTTCACTGCGGCGTCCCTCATAGCCTGAGTCGCTTTGGGGCATTAAACCCTCATAAACCATAAACCTACCTTTGTCTTCGTCACATGATGTGTTACTTGATTATTTGTTTTCCCTATTTCATGTGACATGACTGACAAGCTACACACATGCTTTTGGTGTGACTGCAAGGAAAGAAAAAATTAATTTTTGAATTGTAATGTAGGCTTGTCAGGTCCTGGCTGAGCAAACCACAGAAAAAAGTAAAAAGGATCCCTGTTATTGCTCTTTCTGTTAACAGCTGGCAGTATCCCTGGAGTTCTTATTGTGTCAAGCTGCTCTGAGGGTCGAACTGTTTTGGCAAGCTGACTTTGTCATTAACCATATCAGCAGAGCAGTGGTGCAAGACAATGGCTGTTCTCATGAGCCATAACTGATTTAACAAAGTGTAGTTGTCCTTTCATTGGTTTGATGTGTGGAGGCAGCAGCTTAAAGGTGCACTGAAGAGGAATCTGAACTCGTCTTTTTGCCACGGGAACTCGATCTACACGTTCCGAGCATTCTTAGAAACTGCGACTTATTGCCCTGTGTGGCCGATTTCCCTAATTAAATCGAATTAACGTCCGGCTCCCGCCTTTCTTTTTTAATTCTCCCTCGTACGGTGGGTGGAGTCGACCGACGCGTGGAGTGCCCTTCAGCCAGCTCTGTGGAGGCTTTGCTTTCGCTTCATTTTGTTTTTTAGGTTTCCGTGAATAAATAGTTTCATTTGCAGATAATATAACCGCAAAATAAGCCCGCAGAAATAAAAATACGCGCGGACTATTTGCTTCTACGGACTACTATGTATTACTCCGCCGATGGCAGAGCGGCAAGCCGCCATGGGACTGGGTGAAAGGCACTCCCCGCGTTGGTCGACTCCGCCCATCGTACGAGGGAGAATTAAAAAAAAAGGGCGGGAGCCGGATGTTAATCCGATTTAATTAGGGAAATCGGCCACACAGGCAATAAATCGAAGTTTCTAAGAATGCTCGGAACGTGTAGATTGAGTTCCCGCGGCAAAAAGACGAGTTCAGATTCCTCTTCAGTGCACCTTTAACACTTTCGTTACCACGGGCAAAATGACTGTTCTTGATAGGTTTCAGACATGATTTTTTCCTGCAAAATATGTGAGGTGTAAAAAAAAGCTATATACATGAAAGTGATAGCAGTGTAATGTGCTTTCTGATGACATTTATTCAGTGCTTTATGTGAACATTACAGAAAAATCGACGAACACAAAAAGATATGAAATCTATCAAGAAATTGAATTGACAAGACAATATCTTGTGCAGAAAAAATATTAAAAACATTCTGGAACTTACAAAATGTTTTAGATTTGTTTATAAACTTGCTACTAAAAGTTTTAAATTATAACCAAAAAACCTTTGCAATGAAAATTTTTTTCTCACACCACATAAAAAAAAAAGGCCTTTTTCGGACTGTCCTTGATGTAAATTTTTCACTCCACGCCAAAAGTTTTAAAACTGAAATCTAATATATCAAAATATAGCTTGCTAAATATATTTCTCAAAATTATCAGTTCGAGCTTAGAAAGAGCCAAAAAAATGGAGTAATACAAAAAGTATATCTGCTATAGCAAAAGTGATGATGTACTCACATGAAATTAAAAAAGGTAATTCAGTGAAACCTCATCATAGCGAATAGTTAAAAAGTCTTAAAATAGTTCACTACAGCTGAAATTTGTATTAAAATTTCGGCAGAAGCTGATGCTGGCGATGTAAAGTTTAATCAGCGAAGGAACGGCAAATGTGACAGACCTTTTCCTTAGCTTTAGCACATTTCGAAACCGCTTGTGGCGATTGCGGAGGCCACAGAAATCAAGTGGCAAACATCATTTCGTTGGTTTCCACAGTAAGTACAGAAGCATGCAGCGGTGCAAGCTCAAATGCCAGCTAGGGTGGCTTTCTCGCATTACAGAGATGTCGTTAAAAAAGACGAACACCAGACAGAAAGCTACCGCCGTTTTCACCCCCTTTGCTCCACAACAATTGACAGGAGTGGAGGAGGTCTGCTGGAAAGCTACAACAACCAACCATGTCGCTGGTTCTGAGGCACTATCAATGGGTGCAAGAGGTGCAAATGGGTGCTGACCTCCTGGGTACCAGCTGTTCTTGCCACTGTCTCTTCTGTGGTGCTGTTGACAAATGTGACATAAAGTGTGAACAGTGGCATGAATGCTTGCTGCGCCACCACTAGTCATCCGTGTAGTCAGCTATCCGAGTGGGCACAGCTTTGCGCTCGGCTGTTCGATATATCCATTTTATGGCAACCCGCGTTCTATATATAAAATACGAGATGCATGTGCTTGTGGAAAATATTTAGGGGAGTTCGATACAGCCAATAATTCGCAACATCTGTGTTCGTTATAATGTGGTTTGGCTGCAGACTGCTTGAGTAGGCTCTACAGTGCTTTGATTTCACAAGAAACTATTTCGGAAGGTGTTTCGGATGATTTAGGACCAGTTGGAACACATCCACAGCTTTCGCTAACAACTTTGTGCTGACGGAGCATCAATTTTGGGTCAGTGCCCTGATTTATGCTGGGTCGGAAGTTGATTCTGTTTTGGGCAGACCGTAGTAAACCTTGCTCATATGATGATGAGACACTGCAGGAACCAGAAATATCTTTGATGACGTCACTGTGGTATGTAAACCGGTTCCAGGAACGAACAAGCAGTCAAGAAGTCAAGGAGTGGAAAATGAACCCTACGGACAGACAGGTGCCCGTGCTTCATGCTGAGGCAGCACAATTTTTTCATCGGGATCAAAATCCGATGATGCAATATCATCGTCAAAGTGACTGCTACTTGATACATTGAAAAAATCTGCCGCAGATGCAGCAGAATCATGTGAAGCGAGATTTTTCCGAGTTTGCACCATTCCTGCAGATGACGTCATTCTGGGAACGCTCTTTGGCGAAACCTGAACTTCAAGGGCGTTTCAAAAATTGGCGTCTTGCAGGAAAAATACAAACGTACAAACTATCAGGAAACTAATGTAAGGTATCTAAACAGCCCACTGGATGGGACAACAACTCCTCAGTGGCCTCGATCGCATTGTAATCGCGCTTTGAATCCATCGATCACCGGTGATCAATACATTGTGGCATGGTAACGAAAGAGTTGAAGCAGCCCCCAGACCCTTCTTTGCCCCTCCTGGGGTGAAGCAATGACAGCTGTGCACCTGCTGCCCACTCCCAGGCTCTGTTGAATCATACCTATGGCTGACCTTCATTTGTCATTCATGGTAGAGAGAGGGTAGACAGATGATTCTTGACAATCACAAAGTGAACAAGAGAGGGAAAACTTCAGGGCGTGCACTTGCCAGTGTTTTGGCAAGAGGACTTGTCTTCTTCTGGATAAAGCGTTCGTCACTGGCGGGATTTAAAGAGGGTCTTCACTCCGAGGAGGAAGGCCCGGGAGGGGGAGGAGGGCATGAAGTGGGAAGGGTGTTAGGATGGGGAGGGTGGGTCTTGTCCAGGCATCAATGGCTGCTAAAGGGTTGACCTGCAAAACTCTGAAAGAAAAAGGCCAGCTCTGCAGAAAGGAATCCGGCCAAGTGGAGCGTGGAGAGATAGCGAACGTGAGCTTGAATGTGTCCAGCTACAACAGGTGGCTTGGTATGACTGGCTTCGTTGACCAGAAAAAGTCGGATAAAGAAATTAAAAAGCATGGTGGAGCGAAATATTGAGGGCAAAAAAAAAAGAAGGAAATTGCAGGAAAACGAGAAAATGGGGGCGAGTTCAGAGAAAGCACGAAAGGGAGAAGTGTGGGGTAAGGAATGTGGAAGCCAAGGGTTCCTGAGAAATGATAGCAGGAGGTGCAGGGCATAAGGTAAAAGTAGAAGGATAAATTGAATGAAGAGATGGGGGAAAAAGGGAGGGAAAGGACAGGTCGGGGTGGAGGGATAGTGTGAAAGAAACAATAAAGCAGCGTTATGAAGTACTGGGAAATGCTCTGGCTTGTGCAGGACCTTTTTAAAGAATTACGCTACTGCCGGTATGTACCCAAGAGATTCTAAGTTTCCATTGGACATGTTGATCCCTGCTGGTTGCAAGGTTTTAAATTTGTGGGTTAAGAATTCCCTCTGTACTTTCTATCTCTTGCGGATAAAGCCTGACTGAAGAATGAACAGTGACCTTGTTGATTAAAATGTTCCGACACTGCTTCTGTACTTTCCTTGCTGTGTCAGCTCAATGACCATTTAGTCTGGCGCTCCTTGATTGCCTGGTTTCTGTGATATTTGTTTCTGTCAAGAGGAGCATTGAAGCATGTAGATAACATCAGACGATGTGCAATTAAAGCTAGTCTTTATATCAAAGATGAAGTCAATTGCCGTGTTTCTAGCAGTAGTGTTGCATTTAGGTCAAGAGCATGAGCTTACTGTCGGCAGGGGTTTTTATCGAGCCTAGTGTTAGAATATCTCTCAGGTTTGTGTTGCGTCTGTATGTTAACCTTGATGCGTCGAGAAATATTTTCTTGAGATGATCGTTGCCATTTAAAATAGGGTGGCATTTCTACAGAATATTGTTTATGTTCGGAAGGCACATTTGAGTATTTCGTTAATGCAAGAGGCTGCTTTTTATTTGTGCTGTATGTTAAGTGCCTCACCTCGTTTTAGAGTGGTTGCTCGTTGGAGAGCATTATTAAGGGAGTTCTGATGATGGTTCCTGTCAGTTAGGGTGATTTTTAGTGAGTGAAGATGTTTCAAATAGTCATCATCGTCAGTACATATTCTTCTCAGATGCGTTGCCTGTCCTACAAATATATCTTGCTTATAGTGTCTTGGATGATGGCTAGTGTCTTGAATGATACGTATTAAATAATACTTCACTGAAAATATGAAAGACTTGATTCCTAATTTACCTGCAGCCTCTAACACATCTTCAACACATGTTCACCAAACTGATGCGGCCATCCTTAATTCTATTGCTCTTAGAGCCCACAGCACGTGGACACTGGATGCGGAACAATGCCCCGAACTTTTTAACCAATGTGGACACAACTTAGATGAACTTAAACTGTTCATTCTTTGGTCAGGCTTTAAACCTGCAAGGGATAGAAAATGTAGAGAGGCGTTCCCAATCCACAAATTTAAAACCTTACAACCAGCGGGGATGAACATATCTAGAGGAAACTCAGAATCTCTCAGGTACATTCCGGCCCTGGAATGTACCAGACTGCCGTGGCCTTGGAAATGGCTTCTTGTTCGCTCACCTCACTGCCAGCCCCACTGCCTTCTGTCAGTTGTGCAAATTCGGAACACAGTGCTTGCAACAGGGCACAGCCACCCCATTGGCAGGGATGGAGTGATCGACATGCAGAACAACATGTTCAATCATTTCCTCTTCCCGCCTGTACATCCCACACGTGATGTCCGCATTGTCCTGGCTGGGAATTCATGCTTGCCACTTCTTCGTACGTAGCACCCCTGCCCAAGCCTTGAAGAGTAGGGCACTGCCGAGGAAGTTGTCGAAGAAGCGCTCCTGTACAATCTCTTTCCTGAGTGTAGTGTACAGTCTGAGAGCTGGCATGGCCACTGCGTTGGTCTTCCACAGCTCTATCTCCGTTGCTACGACAGGCTCACGCACCTACCCTTTACTCCAGCAGGTGTCCTTAGTGTTCGTGATCATAGGCAGTGGCACACTGTACTTGCTCCCCAATGCTCGTGCCCTCCTTATCCAGCGCTTACACACACCACAGTGTAGCAGACAACGTTGTACCGTATGGACCCTATGGACCCAGTGCTCCTCCTCAAGTGTCCACGAGCGCATTTCCTTCAATTTTCTTTTTTTTTGTTTTCATGTTTCGTCATTGGTTGGCCACTCTTGGCACCTTTAGGAGAAACTGCAAATAGGACAGTGCAGTAGTTCAGCTGCCTAGAATTCATATATGGAGGCTCATTTACAAAAGTGTGACCACTAGTAATGGCTTTATGGGAAACCTACATGTGATCAGCTTTTTTGCATGTTTTGCTGCTTTCTTATTGTACTCCCAGATAGGTGGAAAGACAGCAAGCTTTCAAGAGCATAAGGATGAGTCTGAAGAGTGGCAGTCTTGCCTGGAATATACGCCCAAAGCAAAGCCTCAAAGGAAAAGACGTGCTTCTGCAAAGAAGGCTGCCGCGAAAGGCTACATCAAAAGAAATGCTACTCTAGGCAGCAAGAGGGTTGTAGGAGCAGCAGTTTTCAGTGAGCCAGGCCATACTGATCTTTCAACACCAGATGGCCGCTTGCAAGGTGCTCAGGTGAGGTGCTTGCAGAGCTGATAAGCTATTAACTACAAACAGCTAATGTAAGATGAAATTGTAGAAGTTCTGTGTTCTCCCTTTAGCTGATACCCTATTCTGACTAGTCTTTTAGTTGTGCATAGCATGTATGCCCTGGAAGGCTGCAAATTGACCCTGATGTTTAAAATTCAGCGCAATGCTGGCTCAATATGAAATTTAAGTGGCATGCCATAGCGTTTCGTGGTAATGGTTTATGTTTTCTATGCTTATGCATTTTTGTGTCTGAGTCTTTCGGAGGGACTTCTCTTCATGATAGCTGACTCTTCTACTAAATGAAAATACATTCGTCACTAGTGATTATGATGTCAGCTAGCAGTATTTTTTGTTTTCTGTCCTTGCAATTGGTGAAAATTTCTTTCCTCCCTTTGCTTTGCCCCTGTTGCTTGTGCTTCTCCCAGTAATGATAGCCTGGTGGTTGGGTTCCAGAATGTTGAGACAACTGAAGTGATAGTGATTCAGACCAGGAAGCGACCTAAGAAAGCCAGGGAAGGGAAAGACAAGCAGTGCAAAATCTGCCTGAAAGAGCTGCCAAACAATTCTTCATTGACAAGCAAGTGTTTTTTGTTTGCTTCCCTCAGGTAACACTTCTAAAAAAAACGTGATGTGCAGTGAAATCTTTCACACGTTATGGCCATACTATGAGTGGCATAAGGCTGCAGGAAGCACTGGCAGTAAGTTGCATGGGTCACAGTCTACCTTGCACAAAGAAGGCTGTTATCTTTGTCTATAAAAAAAACCGTAGTGGATGTTGTGTCTGGTTTTCATGCAATTTGTGCCTCTGAGAATGGAAGTACAGAAAGTACATGGCTGTGCCTGTCTGCTGCGCTCACCGGCACAAAAGAGAAATTTAAGCCATGAGCCGAAGCAGTGGTACAGGCCCTTGTGCTCCTGTGAAGCAACCCTGAAGTTAAGACTGAAGGTCCTCATTTGCATGCAGCCTGCTTATTGTAAACCTGGCAACTGCGAATGAGGATAAGTGCTAGCCATCATTTTTGTTCCTTGTGCTGAAAGGTGGTAGTTGAGACTGTAGTTTCCTCTTTTCCTCTTTTCTTTGCAGCCCACATGTGGACTCATGAAAAGCCATTTGCATGTACAGAGTGCAGTGCTTGTTTTTCTACAAAAAACAACCTAATTGGTAAGTGCTTCCCATTCAGTCTCATCTCACTGAATTGAATTGAGGTCTCACAGATGAACTAAAACTCTGTTTTTTGCAAAAACAGTGTTGCTAACTCATTGAATGGCTCAGCATCAGTCAGTGGTGGGGACATCTGCTGGCTGCAAAGATCTGCACGCTTCCTGTGTCTTGCCCCAATTTTTTATGGTGCTAGCTTTTACTGTGAGGTGTCCAGTTAACATACCGTATTGTGCATTTTTATCGTAAAGACTTTCAAATTTTTTTTTACCTCAACCGCTGGCTCGTTTGCGGTGAAACTGCACACAGAGCTTGCGTATTATGGTAACTTTTGTATCGTAGCAAGTTTTACAACGGTACTTACTTAGTTGAGCCGTGCATGATGCAAAAGTGCAATCCTCTGCGTCAAAATCAGAGTACCGAAAACCAAAACACCGAGTTTTTGCTGAAGGGCGGCAGTGGCGCCATCTGTCTTCCACAACGAAATTAAACAAGAAAAACACAGCTCAGGACTTCGCGACGTCGTCCTCCAACGCTTTAGGAGAGCCACGAAAGCAGACGATATAAGCTGAATTGAATAAAATCATTGGACGAAAAAAAGACGTCAAATAATATTCTTTTAATGGGAAAGCCTCGTTAAAATAGTTGATTCTGGCATTTTTTCCGCTCAGTTGGCCGAAAATGTTCGAAGCGCCTCAGTTGAAGCAGACGAAAAGGCCGGAATGGCGTATTCAAAGGGCCTGCGCTCCTTGCAACGCTTGCCTTGGCGCCTTTTGACGCTTTCCACTGCAGAAGACAGATGGCGCTACTGCCGCCCTTCAGCAAAAACTCAGTGTTTTGGTTTTCAGTACTCCGATCTCGACGCAGAGGATTACGCTTTTGCATCATGCAAGGCTCAACTAAGTAAGTACCGTTGTAAAACTTGCTACGATACAAAATTTACCATAATACGCAAGCTCTGTGTGCAGTTTCACCCCAAATGAGTCAGCGGTTGAGGTAAGAAAAATTTTGAAAGTCTTTACGACAAAAACGCATAATACGGTATGTTAGTGCACGTAGATAAAGTGAGGTATGCCTAGTATATTTAGCTTGCTTTATTCGCTTCCCTAACAGTGGGCAGCACCAAGATTGTATTTCATGGTGCATGGGAGAACTTCTTTGGGGTTAGTTGATGTTGCCATTGTATGTCTCACGCAAGAGTGTCATCTAGGTGGGGCTGGCACACGTGAGCTTTGAAGTCGCTTTTTTACTCAGCAGGAGGGCACTGCGGCCTCAGTGGCAGCTTTATTACCCGAAGCGTGTTTACAAACTGGAAGTGTTTAGAGTGGCAGCCGGGCTGGACAGGGAGCACAATTACCTGGCCAAAGCGATTCATGGCTGTGGCTGTTATGAGTGTGGAAGTACGGAATGCACTATGAGATTCATTTTCAACAAAGAAATTACCTTTATTGTCAAAGCCAGTTCATACATGTGCTCATGAGAACTAGACTTCATCTTTTGAGTAAGCTTCATTCAGATTTAGCCTTCCTTTTTGGCCCACAGAGATTGCTGAAGCAGTGTGCCAGTGTAGTATTGGTTACTGGGACAGTTGCAGTCATTGGTTATGTTAGGTACAATTTGCCTCTTTGCCATTACAGTGCGGGCATCAGCAAATGCAGTCTGCTAGTGAGCACGAAGCACAAATCGTGAAAGATGTCCTATGGCGTGCAGTGGCATGAGCTGTGGCTTTTCAGTGAGAGGTTATTTGGAAGAGATTGTAAGTCATGGATCGCACACATTTACCCACTGGTGTTCCGATGATATTGGAGTGGATGATCATTGCTCGGAGACTGCAGGAGTGTGTGTGAGGTTGCTCAGAGTTGACATGAAATGTGTTTGGTGACGCAGTCCACCAGCGATCTCACTCTGGGGAAAAGCCATATGCCTGTGGCGAGTGTAGTGCCAGCTTCTCAACGAGGGGCAACCTCAAGCGGCATGTGAAGACCCACACGGGTGTCAAGCCCTGGAAGTGTAGCCACTGCGAGCAGTGTTTCACGGAGAAGAAGACGCTGGTGGCCCACATGCGAAGGCACACGGGCGAGAAGCCCTACCAGTGAGTGCTGAAAGAGGTTGCTCTGATTTTCTTTCACTGACTGTTGAATACTTTGAGGTGAGGTAACCTACCTCAGTGTACAGTGGCTTTGTGGCTGGTAGTATACTGTCTGCCCGCTGAACCAGGTGCCAGGTATGCCAGCGGCGCTTTGCTCAGTCGGGGGTGCTGCAGACGCACATGGCGGTGCACCTGGGCCACAAGGCACACCTGTGTGAGCACTGTGGCAAGGCCTTTCGCCAGCGCTCCCAGCTACGCCTACACATGCAGCGACACCAGGGGCTGCGACGGTACTCCTGCACCCTCTGCCCCTCTCGGTTCCTCACCAAGGGTAGGCACCTTCTTTAAAAGCACTGCTGCGACAGTTCTGCTGGCGATTTCCCCTCAAGGAAAAAGAGAACGCAATGCAATGCAATATTTTTTCCACTAATCTAATTCACCTAGTGATGCTTCTTGGCCTACTGATGTAGCGGGCAGTGTAGCACATGCACACAGAGGCAGATACCAATACTGGCACTTCTCCTGCCTCTGTAAAAAGAAATTCTCATTAGGTGTGTGTCCCTTCTTGTGTGCCTTCATCTATCCATGCAGTGAATTCCTTAGAATTGAGGCTGCACTCCCTTGCTGCTCAGCCTGATTGCTGCAACTCAGAGAGGAGAGAAGAAATGCTGTCATTTTTCATCAGAAAGAAAAACTTGCCCCCAACAATAAAAATGATTTCTGCGATGGCAAGCCCTCTTTTGCATGTAATGTGGCGATGAAAATCAGCACCAGCCTTGTGGGACTAGTTGACAATGACAAGGAAGAAGTCGAGAGTGTGCGCAGGCGTTTTGCGACAGCATGCTGAGTGACCATCTTTGATCCGCTACCATCAAGCCCGGAAAATTAACCCCTTGTTAGGTTGCAGGCCCCCTTATTTACCTTCTTTTCATGATCCCAGGGCCAGGATTGAACTAATAATTTTGTCTTGGATTGTGCTTTACTTGGTAATTTAACCCTTTCAGGCGCCATTTTTTGTTTTGATCGAAAACAATTATTTTTCCGCTAGATAGCATATTCAGGCCTGAAGAAATGGAATGTGTTACTTTTCCAGCATGAAAGACTGGCAGGTAAGTTTTTACAAGGATGTACAAAATTCAGTACAGTGTGTCAGACTGGCTAAAAACAGGAACATCAAAATGTCCAGATTTGTCAAGTAAGCATCCAAAGGAAAGTAGACCCACTTACCGTTTCGAAGATGCACATTATGACCAAAACTAGCAAAAAGAGTCTATGCTTTCATTTGCGGCAAAATCTTTCTGCATAACGATGGCAGACGAGATGCTAACCAGCTCACTGTTTTGTGAAACATTAAGATATGAAACTTATTTAGACGGGTACAAATGTGTGGGAGAATGGCGAAAAGGCAGTGATATGCCTGAAAAAGCGCCCTACAACTCCCAGAAGTTGACATTTGTTCAGACAATGCAGTAAGAGCACTGGCACAGCACACAGCGAAAGCTTCAAAGACAACTTTAACATCTTACTTAAAAGAGCACATTATACAAGTAAAAAGGCATTCTGAAAAAAGGCAAACTTCTTTAACATGTTTCTTAAAACGGCATAAAGCACAAGTCTAAGAACTTAAAAGACAAGCAAATATGCACAACAGAATTTAAATCATTCAAAAAACGCTATCAATCTAAGTTTGCAGTGACAGTAAATAATCAAGAAGAGTGTTCTTAAAAGCAATGGTTGCAGTACTCTCTTCTAGGATTTGTCTGATAAAAGGATGTTTGTTTAGGAACTCTGGTATACGATAAGATAGTATAAGGATAGTATAGCATATATTGCATTCACGATATGGAACTAAAAATCATCTATTTGTGACAAGAAGGATGCTAGGTTTGACTGAAGCGATAAAGTCACTGCTATATGCAGCCTGCTCTCAGAAAAAAGCTGTGTTTGCTGTGTACCCAATTGTGTACTACAAAGCGCCTTAAAGAGTTAAAGGTGCACTGAAGAGGAATCTGAACTTGTCTTTTTGCCGCGGGAACTCGATCTACACGTTCCGAGCATTCTTAGAAACTGCGACTTATTTCCCTGTATGGCTGATTTCCCAAATTAAATCGAATTAACGGCCGGCTCCCGCCCTTTTTTTTTTTTTAATTCTGCCTCGTACGGTGGGCGGAGTCGACCAACGCGTGGAGTGCCTTTCACCCAGTCCCGTGGCGGCTTGCCGCTCTGCCATCGGTGGAGTAATACGTAGTAGTCTGTAGTAGCAAATAGTCCGCGCATATTTTTATTTCTGCGGGCTTATTTTGCGGCTATATTATCTGTGAATGAAACTATTTATTCATGGAAACCTGAAAAACAAAATAAAGCGAGAGCAAAGCCTCCACGGAGCTGGCTGAAAGGAACTTCACGCGTTGGTCGACTCCGCCCATCGTACGAGGCAGAATTAAAAAAAAAGGGCGGGAGCCGGACGTTAATTCGATTTAATTAGAGAAATCGGCCATACAGGGCAATAAGTTGCAGTTTCTAAGAATGCTAGGAACGTGTAGATCGAGTTCCCGCGGCAAAAAGACAAGTTCAGAATCCTCTTCAGTGCACCTTTAAGCAATAATCAGTGGCACCAAGAGTAAAGTTTTAAGTTGAGCATCTCAACCGTTCCTTGTTCAGTGGGCACTGTCGTTTCAAACCTAAGAGGCTTGTGGCGTTCCTCTTGCACTTTCAGCCGACATGCTGCGTCATGAACGAACACACACGGGCGAGCGCCCCTATGGCTGCACCCTGTGTGGCAAGAAGTTCACCCGGCAGCAGTCTCTCAACGAGCACACCAACCGGCACTACGGCATCAAGCCTTTTGAGTGCAAATACTGCGACAAGACGTTTGCCGAGATGTCGGCATGCTACAAGGTTGGTTCTGGTTATTACTCATGACATACATGCACACTGATGGGGTAACAATTGTGCGTGTGCGTTTCCACGTGCACATATGTATGTCTATGCATGTGAATCTGTGCATGTATGAACAGACATGCATGGTGGCTCAGAGTTTGGCGTCAGATGAGGCTCACGCATACTAAGAGCAAGGCCACACGCTGAAGGCCAAAGAAACGTTTACTCAGTCAAACAGTAGACGCCTCTAAAAGTGGCATCCTACCTTGCTACTGTACCTAATTAGCATATCATACACAAATTTGAAATGGCACATGTGCTGAAAAAGAGTGGAGAGGGCAACAGGGGTGCTTCCATTATCCTTTTCTTCTTTGTGTTGCACATGCACTGTTTCATGCAATGAGATGACAAACCAGCTATCCATAACATGTAGCCTTGAAGGAGGAAAATGAAAGGCAGTCAGAGTGTGTTCAGGAAATCATGGATTTTGTCCTCTGCAGTTGTGTGCTGCCTTTTTGGTATTGGTCCACTTTTGCTGATAGAAATGAAAAAAGGAAATGTCTGCTTTCAGTCAGGACAGTGCAGTTCTGTATGCTTTCCTTGGTCACAGTGGCTTTTTCTCTCTTTAATTCATTCATGTAATAAACTTATCTCTGATAATCTTGTTGGCTCGCAGTGAGGGTGTTGCATCAGGCGTGTAGCACCAGCCATGAAAATGTGGATGATATCAGTGCCGGTGTAATCTATTTTTTACCTACATTGTAAGAAGAAAAATTTTATTTATTTTTTCTAACTTTTAAAATGTGTCAAGATTAACTAGCCCTTCTTTCAGCATGTTACAAAATCTGAGCTGTTATGTTAAGAACCTGAAAGACCTCTGGGAGCAAAAATTTTGAAATTGAATGCCATTTAATATTGCGCATTGTGTGGTGAACATATTCACTTCTTCATATCATTTAACGAAAATGAGGTACTCTCTACTTATATTTCTTGCACTTTAACAGCTGAGGCCATGCAAAGGCACTCTTGTTTTTGCATGACAGTCTTGCTATAGGGACATCATAGAGAGGTGATTTCTTCGCATTCGGCGAACCTGGAAATGTCTAATTTGAAAATTGTTGCTGTTGACCATCCTGAAGGCAAAAATGTAGATGTGAGCCTTTAAAAAATGTACACATGGGACAGATGCTGTGCATGCATGTCTTCTCACCATTCAATCCAACTGGCGGCCACAATGGTGACTCAGTGGTTGTGGTGCTCAGCTGCTGACCCGAGAGACGCAGGTTCGATCCTGGCTGCGGTGGTAGAATTTCAATGGAGGCGAAATTCTAGAGGCCCGTGTACTGTGTGACGTCAGTGCACGTTAAAGAATCCCAGATGATCTAAATTTCTGGAGCCCTTCACTACGACACTCCTCATAGCCTGAGTCACTTTGGGATTCATTTTTGAAACAGCGCAACAAAGATGGGACGTGGAAACTGAGCGGTAAAGACAAACAGGCGCTGACTAACAACTGGGTTTATTGAAAAAAACACGCAAATATATAGACAGAGTTAGGAAAGATTAATCGCCACCATAGTCAACTCATGCCACATGTGACGCCAGATACCCAATCTCCCCTTCAGAAAGGGTGACCGATGGGCAACTAATGCACGTTGCGCCCTTCTCACGTATAAGAAAAGCTTCAATAACTTCTCCGGTCATCTTATCACTATGGGGTCATCTTATCACTATGGGGTCATCTTATCACTATGGGGTCATCTTATCACTATGGGGTCATCTTATCACTATGGGGTCATCTTATCACTATGGGGTCATCTTATCACTATGGCGGAACACCAACATCGTGTTCCGCCATAGTGATAAGATGACCCGAGAAGTCCATGGGTCGCCCTTTCCGAAGGGGAGATTGGGTATCTGGCGTCACATGTGGCATGAGTTGACTATGGTGGCGATTAATCTTTCCTAACTCTGTCTATATATTTGCGTGTTTTTTTCAATAAACCCAGTTGTTAGTCAGCGCCTGTTTGTCTTTACCCCTCAGTTTCCACGTCCCGTCTTTGTTGCGCTGTTTCAAAAATGAATACGTACCAACTTGCCCAAATTTCTGCTTTACTCACTTTGGGACATTAAACCCCCATAAACTAAACTAAACCAAACATTCAACTGCTGATTGTACTGGAGAGATAAGAGTTCACAGATGGTGTAGTCAGCGTTGCATCACAAAAGAGCATGGAGCATCTTGTATGCAGCTTACAAACTGATTGTGTGTTTGGTTTTCATTTTGGTCTGTGAATTGAGCGGGTTCTTTCTAGTCTACACTGCATATGCTTATGCTCCATCTCAGTAGTTCCTTGGAGCAGTACCAAAGCTGTGATGGGTGCAGAGGCGATGTTCTGACCTTGCAGAATGTAGTGCCAGGATAAATTTGACGTGCTTCTTAGTTTGCTCATGTCAAACGCTATTTTCAGAATTTAGCATGTGTGGCTCTTTCATACTCTAAAATATCATTTACAAAATGGTGGCGCCCTTCGAAGCAAGATCCCTTGCTTTGGACTGGATTTGTCGTCGTTACTGCTGTTTTCAGTTCGCTCTGTGGCCATGCATGGGTCACCAAGCTTTCACTTTGTCTCATCTCACTTATAATAAAACGTATGAGCGATAATTTTGCTTTATTTTTTATTTAGAGCGACAATTCTACCGCTTGTAGGCCTAAAGAGAAGGATCGGTTTGTTCCAACTGCACTGAGAAGTTGGTGCCTCAGTGTTGAAAATGTGACTCTTACTGAAGCCAAAAAGTTTGGGTAGGCTGGACAACTGTGTAAAAGTGAGACTGTAGAAATACCCCTCAAGAATTCTGACAAGTTTGTCTGTTCATTTGAATTCTTCACCAGCCATGACTGGTGCATTGCTTTCACATGCTACACTGTCGGCACAGGTGGTGCTGCCGAAACAAGAAAGCAGCGTAGCTAGTGCTGCTGGGATATAAGAACGTGAAGTGTCACCCACTTTAATTGCTACCTGTTCAGCCCGCGTGAAGCCGTTGTACACACCAACTTAAAAAGTGCAAGCCTCAGGATCATTCACTTTTTCAAAATGGTGAGGCGGTGATGACTTGGGAAGTCTGCTTCCTAGCATGAAGGGTGGCCATCTGTTGGTAAGTATTATGGTGGCAGGTTTTTTGATTAGTTGGTCAAGCAGTTTTGCATTTGGTTGTTTTCTCTGATCCAACAAAGACCCTGGAAAGAGACACATTATAAAAATGATGTAATGTTATCTGTGTTTCATGGGGGTGCAAACAGGAGATGAAATTGGGGATTTCATTTGCTTTAGGATTTTCTTAGAGCATAATAATCTCTTCGGGAAAAAAAAAAGCCAGCAGTGTCCCCAAGGGTAATCCGTTGGCCTAATGTAGCTTCTTTTTTTATGTTGATATTTCTCTTCACTGTCTCTTTAATCATGTATTCTGTGGAACAAACGAGCTTGGTCACTAGGTTCTTTAAAATGGAGCGTTCTTGATTAATATCTTGGTCTGGGCTAGTGTATGAAACATTAAACAGCGTAAAAAATGAGAGCGACGATGAGGCAACAGCTGAAACGACAGGACAAGCGCTTTGCCTGTCGTTTCTGTTGTTGCCTCTTCTTTGCCCTAATCTTTCTCGCTGTTTAATGTTTTATTCTTGATTGCTCTAGCTTGTGTTTGGTAAAAGTGAAAACACCTTTTCTTCTTCTTCTTTTTTATCATGCAGCATATCAAGCTTCATTCCAAGAATGAGAGTGAAGAGAATGTTGGAGGTGCTCAGAACTCTGTCAAAACGGTATGGCATTGTTAAATGTGTTAGCTGGCTCTGGGGGTGAACTGAATGGGCCTTGCACTGCTGTGCTGATAAGTTTCCTGAATATATGTCGCTAAACCAACTGGCCCAATGTTCTGCTCTACTCAGTGCCATACCCACCACTTTTAAAACTGAAGTTGTTGCAGTTGCCTGTCACAACTGAGCTTTTTCGAGGCTCTAGCTTTCTGTTGTTTAAAGTCTTTGTGGTGCTGCATAGTGTCATGGGGATCACAAGTGGCAGTCATTGTTTGTTTGGTCACTGTCCTGTGTGTGTGCCTTTTCAAGAAATGTTTCCTGTCAACCACCTTCTTGCCTTGCTTCTGTCTCATCTGTCTCCAGGGGCCATTCTGATGTCAGCAACCAACTGCGTAACCACTGCATGCTTCTTGCTTAGTTTTGTGTCCTTTCTTTCTTTTCTCTGCACATACTCTCTCTGTGCTGTTAATAACACAGGGGCTGCTGTCAGCTGTGCTGTCACTGTATCGAGCACTGCTGAGCATGCCGTTTCCATGTTTGCAGAGCGAGGCCCCCCTTCCGCCCACTTCAGCAGCCTCTTCATCCAGTGCAAGAGCGGGAAGTGAGAAGCGGGTCCTACAGGGGTCGGGGGAGACCCTGCCCCTACAGCAGCAGCAGCACCAGTCCACTGTGCCTGGAAGAGCGGACGTGGCTGACATGGGCGGCAAAGCCGAACTGTCAGCTATGGACCTGCTGGCAGCTGCTTCTGGTTTCTAGGTGTGACATTTAAAGACAGTTGTATGTGCCATGAGGGCATTCCTGGAGAGGGACAGTAGCTGCTGAAGATGGGAAATCCAACTGTGTGCATGTTCGCATTACCAAAGGTTTTGTGCAGACCAGTTGTCAAGTGGTATCTGGCTGTGCACCTAGTGCAGGGACAGAAAAAGGAAATTTATTCAGAAGGGGAGCTTCCTTTGTTAGCTGTGTGGTTTGTTGGTTCTGCATGTAGTATGTCTCTACTAACACAGATGTTAAGTTTGTGTGTGGTTGTTGCGGCTGTGCAGCAGCTGCTTCAGGCATTATCTTTTTAACTTACATGTATGAGAGGAAGACAAAAAGGGAAAGCAATGGAACACGGGGGTGGTATTCTTGCGAAAAAAAATCTCTGTCTCTCCCGTAACCGAGAGTAGAGTAAGCATGAAATGTTTACGGGCCTAATGTCATCTCGGTGGACACCCGAACCACACCTACAGGAAAGGAGGAACGATGCCTTGCCATTTGAACTGAGGAAAGGAAATGGCGCAGTAATTCTCTGCCATCTCGGTGGAAGGAACGCCACCACCCGTTAAGCGCGATGCCTTGCCCTTTGAACCTTGCCCTTTGAACGCAGCGCTTCTCCCCCGGGCCCCTGTGCGCCTGCGCGGCTTTGCTTTAAGAGATCACGTATGACAATGAAGTGTATCGTGGCATTTATGTGCTTTTTGCATGCGTTATTAGAAATAGGAAATTATAATTCCGTGCATTAGGAACGCACAGCTCGACTGATATCTTGATAAACATTGAGAAGGCACTGGCAGCAGTTATTTTTTGTGACTCGTTTGGAGACCAACCGGCGCTTGCATGCCGGTCGCGTAGGAGGGCTTAGAGAGTCTCGTTAAATCTCGTTAAGTCTCGTGCGGTGCCCGGATGTTCTCGTTTCAGAGCCCGGATGATGGCTCTCGGTCTCGGCGTGACGTCACCACACTGCCGACAACGGGAGCTAAAAGCATTTCATGCTTAATATCACTTTTTCAAAAGGCATGTCACGACAGCTCTTTTGCAGGTGTGTTGTGTTCCTGCTCCTGTCCCATTTGAAAAAGAGTATAGTTTGGTGGTCATTCAGTCACAGGAGGATGCTGCAGAAGTCAGTAATTATTCTCATGTCAGGTAGTTGCAGTCTGTGTTTACCAACTTACAAAAGGCACATTTGATAGGTAATTTGTACAGAGAGTTGTTCTACAAGTTTCTGAGCATCAAAATGCCAGGAATATACAAAGTGACATTGTTTGCAACTTAAGGTCTTTCTTTTGCCTTTTAGTGTCTTGTTGAGTAGGCCATTTTTTATTGTTTGCTTTTTGGCAAGGGACTTTAAAGCAGCCTTCACATACAATCTGGTGTTTTTAGAAATGTATAGGTTGTAATGGTGGGTTTAGTTTTTTATACTTTCATATATATTTGTACCATTTTAATTCCTTAGAGAAAATGGTACACTTGCACCATTAATGGACCTGCATGGGTGCTTGGTTACGGGAAGGAAGCATAAGGGCGTATAATTGAAATCCCCTATCTTTTGTCATTCTTGCAGCATGGAAGCTGTATAGCTTTAATAGTCCACCTTGGTGAACCTTTGTATACCGTTCAGCAAAACATTGAGTTGGGCTAGTTGGTATGGATTCATAATAAAACAGTGCAAAAGACGATGGTCCGTCGTCTTTTGTGCTATTTTATTATGAATTTGGATACCGTATTATGGTTTTTCGGTTGCTCTGCTCATTGTGATTTTTTAATGTAGTTGCCAGCTCACGTGAACTGGCACCATAAGTCACACAAAGGAAGAAGGCCTTTGTGGTGAGCCACATCAAGCTATACCGGTTGTTAGTCAACCAGCAGCAGTGGCGATACTGGTTGGGTTGTTTTAGGTTGCGTGCACAAATTTTTCTTGCAGTTGTTGTGTTTAGCAAAAGATTCATGTGGTGCACTGGGCATTGCTTGGAATGACTTGCTGCTACCTGATATCATGGCTTTGCATCTGCATGGCATCTGCTCTCTGCTTCTTGCAGAGTCCCTCCTTGCTGTGGACCAAAGGCAAGGGCACTGTACGGGTAGTGCCTTTCCCATACCCATGCCGCATAGGCAGAGCAAACGGTGTTGAGTGCCCAGCTTCATCACTTTTAACATCATTCATATAGTGTCGCATTGAGAATTTAATCGCATTACTTAGACATGAAGTTTTGCGAACTGCTGTGCTGCCAAACTCAAAACTTTTAAGTATTCAGATAAGTGGATTGTTATTTCACTAACCTTCATAAAATGTAATATAGTTATGCTGCTACCTATCACAGCATAACTGAAGCCTCATGCTTTAATATCATGATGCCATTGAAAATGCTGAACACCACTTTTTTTTTTTCATAATGTAGTGTCCCAAAATAATCTTTAAACAGGTTTGAAGTGTGACCAACATTATGTTTGTGTAACGGACAGGGAATTCTGAATGCCTGGCATGAGATGTCTGCAAATTTTATTATCCAAAAATTTAGTATATTGGCTTTAGCGAACTTGAATGGTTTTGAGT
The DNA here is from genome assembly GCF_055824585.1 of Amblyomma mixtum. Classification (NCBI taxonomy): domain Eukaryota; kingdom Metazoa; phylum Arthropoda; class Arachnida; order Ixodida; family Ixodidae; genus Amblyomma; species Amblyomma mixtum. The sequence goes on from NC_143013.1 coordinate 45,455,114, forward strand.
CATCGACTTTGCTGATGTGGCTTGGGTAAACACGCTTTAATGCAAGCTTTCTAGTCAACGATAATTATTGTTTGCCCATTTATCACAACAAGTGGCACTGGTTGTTGAGGGACTTCACGTCACGTACGTGATAAACTTTGTAATCTTGTTATTTATTTCTAGCATGCGGTGCTTTGTACATACTCATTGAACTGGGCCACATAGCGACTTTTCATGGTGTAAGAGGCAACCTTGACTTGATCTGCATTTTTGTTTAGATATGAATTTGTATTGAGTTAAGGTTTCCTGATGTTTAAGATGATTTAATGTGAAGTATCTAAGCACACACCTGGCTACACAGCTAGGGTAATTAATATGATGTTGGTTATAGGCGACTTGTACAACTGTGATATTAGCATGTGCAAATAGTGATTGCATTGTATATTTTTTATTACCTTGTGTACTTTTCAGCCCAACAGCATATCAAGCTACTGAAAATATATGGGTTTATGGTCTTACCCTACTTGCAGATGCTTCTGTACTGACCAACTATAACCAACTAAAAAAAGTGTATGCCATCATGTTCAAGGGCTAACTTAGACCTTTGCACTAAGTGTTCCCTAGCGCTGTTGTATTGCTCACTGGACTGTCAAAATACACATCGTGCTAGCATCGTGGAGGTGGCAGTGGAACCGGTCTCCAACAGCCCAAAGAGGAAGAATTTTGACAACACCCTCCCCTGACGCAAAGGTTTATAGTCAGATACAAGAACAAAGTAGCAAGTGTTCCATGGCTTGTGGGGTTTACATCGGGGAGATAAATACGTTCTCCCCGTTTAAGCGCGGCTGACACAGTTCAAAACCGCGCGGACCCCACCCCGTAGTCGCGAGCGCTACCGAGCGCACGCCGACCACGGCGGGCCTTGCTCTGCGGGAACAAAGGAATGACACACTGGCTGACACAAACAAGGCATTTATTGCTGTAACAACAATAACGCCAGCTAGCAACAAAATACACTGAGGAATCGAGGATGTCCGACTCACCAGCAAGGTTACGAGCAAACGTTCGCCCACGGTAGGGCAAAGGGATAAACTCCGAGGCCGAGCGGGACGGGCTCGGCGGGAGCAAGTTCCGACCAAGAGGCGCCCGTCGACGAAGAGCGGAGCTGCGCGCGGAAACGTCCGCTTGCGATCCCGGCCCCAAGGAGAAGAGAGCCAGCTATCCCTCGCGCGTGCGCAGCAATACGCCATCCGTGGCGCTGGTGTCGCTGCGACGCGAGCGCCCTCCCCTGTTAGTTAAAAGTAACCGAAACGAGAGGAGTGCTTTTCGGGGGGAGCTAACAACAGTGGGGTGTGCAATGCGGGAAAGCGAACGCAGGGGACGAAGGCGTCCCCACAGGCTATGCAAGCAGTGGCACTGACCTATTGTCAGGGCGTGATGATCAACTGCCTTGCACCTGAATGGATGCTTGCACCCTAGCAAATGCAATGTAGTTGAACGCGATGTTAAGACAAAAGGTTTACGGCACTGGGGCTGCCTCTTTCGAGGGGCATTTGCTGCTTCATTCTTGAATTTTGTCTGACTAGAATAGCGCCTCGGCTCGTTTGAACTGAGGACCTTTATTCTCGTATGTACAACACGCATTGTATTTGTGGCAGTGAATAATGTGGACCACATGATGGTCCACTGGACATGTTTTCATAAACGAAGGCTTACATTCCCAGATCATTTTACACCATCTTCCTAGCCATGCACTCTCACCATACATGCAACATGACGGGAAAAATTAAAGGGCACCACCTCTCATGTGTCTTTGCTAAAGTCTAGCACTATGTGGATGGGTTACCCAATTGCTTCTCATTCACTAAGCGTGGTACTGTGTGTCAAAACATAAAACATATGGTTTCCTCCTGTGGGCAAGTACAGAAATGCTAACGAGTGTTTATTCTCGTTGCTCATAGCGCTTGTATTTGTCTTTCTTGGCCTTTTCGTGAGTGTGTCTTTCTGCACTATTATTTCATTTGGAAAAAGTATTTCTTTGCATTGGAATAGTGGATCTCGACCTATGTTCAATATTTTATGTGTGCCACATGCTTGCACTTTCACCTGCCTTTTATTGTGAACAGTACAAATTAGTAATTTCCTTTTACATTCAGTGCATGTTACTTAGATAAAAATAACTCTATGAGGGACTACCTCCAGTGTAGACAATGTTGTAAGCAAAAACTCTCGTGTCCACCAAGTTGGTCACTCAGGGGAGCTTGAGCCATGGAGGAGTCTGCAGTCTTGGGAATCGGCCATCCATTGTCAGAAGGTCAACTGGGCCTTGTGCGTTCACAAGTCATCACTGCCACTACTACTCTCGGAAAGGGAAAAAAAAGTCTGGGGCTATTTTTTTTGTCCTGCCAATCTATGGCAGAGAAGCAAGTCTTTTCACTGGTCATGATTAATTACAGTGCTCATAAAAAGTACAACTGTGCCAGAATCGCAAATTTGTTCGTTTGATTGAGCAGTTTGCGTAACACCGTTTTTTTTTTTTTAATCGACGTATATGACTGTGTACGTTTCTTTTTGGCACAATTTATATCCCCGCTTACCCGAGGTAAATTTAAAGTGTCATTTACGAACGTACGGCGACAACAGCAAGGCTGCGGCTGTTTTCTGCCCAGGCCTAGCAGAGCTCGACGTTCGCCGTCGCGTGTGCGGCAGTGGCATTGGAGTGGCGGTTTCGTCAGCGGCGCCGCACAATATCCGACGTGTCCGCGGAGGTTGCCGCGGCAGGCCGGAAAAGGCACGACGTTCGCGCGCTCCACAACCTTTGCAAAACAAAACCGGATCCCCCGAGGCTCATGCGCTTGGGGCACGTATGCGCGTTGCCGGCCAGCGTCCCGCAGGTGTGCGCAACCCGGCCGTACAGCACGGCCTGGTCGGGTGTGGTCGTTTTACCGGGCGCCTGCCGGTTTCCTCAAATGGGCACAATCCATCCCCCCGGCCTGGTGCTCGACTTCACTGGGTTGGATGGCTTGGGACAGGAGCCTTCAAAAACATAACCCAACCACAGACCCGACGCTACGCAGCTGGCGATTCTACGTCTGCATGGCTCTACGTATCCGCCGCCGCACCCCTTTTGATCTGCGCGCTAACTTCGTGAAGGCACGCCGCCGTATCCTGTTAAAGGGACACTGAGGAGAAATTGAAGTTGACTTGCATCGAAAGAATACCAGCTCCTGATTACAAAAACGTCATTCATACCGACAACAAAGCTCCTGTAACATAGAAAAGAGCAAGAACCAAAATACAGGTATCGCCGCCACAGGCCAAACTCGCAAGTACAAGCTTCATGGCGTCATAGGAGAAAACAGTGTTGCTAGAACCAATAGTTCTAGCAACACTAGGACACGAGAAGCTACGAATCACTGAGGCGCAGCAAATGCATGCGCAAATCTCCTTGACGTCGCCAGATGGCGCCACGTACCCGATAGCTACGCGCGCTCCGGCAGCGCCGGGACCAATCAGCGCTTGCTCTCAGCGGTATGGGGGCTCCCGGTATTCCGCTAACGGTAACAAGGTAGGCGGTATGCTAAAGGTGTCTATTTGCGAGAACTTCGTTGACGACTTCGAGAACGGGATCCATTGTAACGCTGGCAAAACGCCGGTGCAAATGTAAACGAAGCGACGGCCGCAATAGCCGATAGATGCCTTCAACGTGCGGCCGGCGGTAGCTTTCTTTTCGGCTGCTGCTGGGCCGCACTACTGGCCGCCAGAAATCACGGAGTCTGCGTTACGTCATGTGAATGTCATGTTTCACGTCACTTAGTTCTGTGTCGTCATAGCAGAATCCCAAGTTTGAATCAGAGCGGCGTTAAAAACTATTTCAACTTCGAATCCAAATTTCTTAGAAATAAATGCATCTTTCGCTGCCGGCCAAGTGGCAACAAAGCCATGAAACGCCGAACTATCGGATTTTGCTATAAAAAAAATATTAATAGAGCTCTCCTCAGTGTCCCTTTAAGAGTATGTCGCGATCGATACCGAATAAGTTGATGCCCATGTTTTAACATTCATAAATCCACTGCCTTGGGATGGCAGGTGCTGTCACCGGTGGAATTTGTGCGATCCAGGCTGCTCTTCCGGACCAATAATTTAACCGCTACCTGCTAGGTTGCATGTGGAGGCCATCTTTTATGGGTACCATCAAGTGTTACCCCCCCGCCCCCCTCTCTCTTGCACACACACAGACGCTTAATGGGGCAGTAAGGCTTAAGCCTGAAAAGAGCCACAAGTGGGCTTTATCGCACGAGGCGGATTTAAGTTGTTTGGCGGCGGAACAAATCACTGACCAGTCAACGGAACAGTTTGATCGAACACCCTTTTCCCATGCACTTCACCGCAGAAAAGCCGAGCACCGGGGCGGGAGAAATCTTGTGGGTGTATACCCGGTGGCACTGGGGATATAACCCAGCACCTCCCGAATGCGAGGCGGGTGCTCTACCGCAAGGCCATCGCTTCGTTTTTGTAGCGAAAGGTACACTAACCGCCGCATTCACACTTCGCGTGCCTATCCGCCGACCTTGACGGACCTTGGTTGAGCTATATGGCTGGTGTTGCTATGCGCTTACTGGTTCGAGCCTATATAATATGACTGGTGTTACTATGTGCTTATATGCGTTGCCATGTGTGGTCCACTACCCTTGACCTTTCACTTTACAGTGGGTACGTGGTGTGGAAGAAGTCACGTGACTGTGGCGTTATGGAGTGTAACGTCAGCGTCGAGAGTTGTATATAACCGAGAGCGAATTCGCACCGCACCTTTCACTACAGTTAACTCGGTTCGGCCAAGTCGAATTGCAGCCTAATTTCTTTTTAAACATGGCCGCCCCTACCAACAGAGGAATTTTCCAGAAGAGCTGGGTCATATTATGATGAGCTGAGGTCTAATAATGATGGCCGAGCAGGCGGGAGCGTCCTCGTTTTGTCGGTAGGCACCCGGCGACACTGAAGTGCGACACAGACTTGAATGCTTAGCCACAAGGCCAACCGTGATTGGACAGGGAGACCCGATAATCCCCGTAGAAGGGAGCACCATAGACACCTCTAGCAGATGGCGCCCCTTAAAGGGACTATGCAATAAATTAATTGAGATTACGTAAAGCAGACGGGAGGTAGGCATTCCATCACTGGTCACCCCAGCGCAAGAATTTTTGAGCTAGCTTCAATAACAACGAAGTTATAGACGATTAAAAATTACGCTCCTCTTCTCCCCACTCAACTCGTACACGCGGGGCACCAGATAACGAAAACAGCTCTGGGACTGGGCCCCGCCCATGAATACGCATTCGCTGACGTTCAGCTTGAGACTTCCGGTTGTTGCACCCAGCACCCCAGCAGCAGTATTACCATAGCAGTATAGTTCCTAGCAGCAGCGTTGGCGGCGTCACTCCAGTCTCTCCGCCTTCCTGAATTGCGGCGCGCGTCGGATATCTTTGCTTGTCGCTGCGACAAAGGCACTGCGAGTAGCTCCCGAACTCGCGACAGAAAGAGGCGACAGAGGTAAACTGAAACCATATGCGTGAAGGCAATGCCCTGGATCGCGCCTGCCCGAGGGGGCCGCGCGGCGACACGAGCAGACGATTTTCACGGCCACCGGAAGTGTGCCCGTGACGTCGTGGCTGCCGTGGCTCCATCGAATGACAGCGTGTGGTGGCTTGCCGACGTCATGGGACTAATGACGTCCATTTTCACGATTTTAGTTTCAAAATCGGCCACTACGAATACACCAATCGGCCCGTGAATTTTAAGAAACATGGTTTCTAAAAATTCATAATAAATTGCCAGCTCAGCTCCGAAGACTCATACTTGGTGTGAATGCTTCTTAGCATCATTTCTAAGCTCTGAAAACATTTACAAACGAATTTTAATTCGTTGCATAGTCCCTTTAAGTGGCCAAGCACCTGGCCGGAGGACATCTGTGTTTATTTATGCTGGTGGGTTTCCACCGGTGGCACTTCGGGCACTCCGACAGACCAGGCCGGATGCTCCGATCGAGACTTGCGGGTCTCCTGTGGTATTGGCTTGAGGAGGTTCCGAGTGTTTCAGCCCAACACGACGGGACGGGCGCAAGGCAGGGTTCGCTCGTACCTATTTTGCCGGTAGGCACCCGGCGACACCAATGACAGGCGCCTCCCATGGCCTCTGCGGACGCTCCACAACGATGCTGTCCGTGGTCGGGAAGGGACGCCCAGTATATCCTCTTTGGCAACGGTGTTCAGAGCCAATATAGGCCCCCTTCCAAGACGTGACCCCTTTGAAGGCTGAGTGCCAAACCAGGGGACGCCTCTACCTATTAGAAAAGCCGGTGGGTTGCCGGCGGCTCTGGAGATTGAGACCAGCACCTTCCGAATGCGAGGCGGATGCTCTCGCCGCTTTGGGGGCGGAAGTGGGATATCGATTATTGACGCACTCTTGGGAAGACTTTTCTAATTTTTGTTTGAACTGAACTCGCTTCAGTTCTACCACTTAATAAAAAAATGTCTTTTCAGGAGGCAAGAACATTTAGTAAACTTTTATCACCTCCCGCGTTGGGAGAAACGTGCTGGTGGTAGGAGCTCCCCGTTACTGCTGAACAAAGTACAGTAATCAGCGCATGTGATCGTATACAGCAAACACCGCACGACTTTCCAGATAATATCAGTGGAAAGAAAGCCACGTGTACTCTGCTTTATAAATGGATTTATGCTGTGCTTTTCACCCGTTAGCAATAACATTATTTTAAATTGCGCGCTACTGGAAAGCTTAACGTACGTCATCATCGTCAAGTGGTCAAGTCTCCTGGAGCCACCAAATCATTCTGGAGTCGGTAAATTAACTCTATGGCATTTTGACCACCGTGATATTAACCACTCTGTGCAATGAAGACCGAAGCCTAGTTGGCCTAGTCGTAAGTTTGTTCGGCGCTTTGGCCCATGGAGCTTTTTGCTCTTTTTTCATTCTTGGGCATCTTCGAAAGTCTTTGTAGTGCGGCACTTCTGGTACTTTATTTATTTATTTATTTATTCACAATACCTTAGAGGGCCCAGAAGGGCATTGAGTAAGGGGGGCAAAGAACGACAAATGTGCAAAAGAACCTAATTAAATACAACATGAGATACAAAAGATTAAGTAAAAAGAAACTAATGTACAAAGCAAAACTTAAAGGCGGAATTATACATAGGATACAAGGTACTTATTAGTAGCATGAATGCCGGACATACGGCCAAAACAAAACGCAATGGTAACGAAGGAACAAAAATACACTGCGACAAAGAAGATCAAAGATAGGAGAAAAAGCGATGGCATGTGAGATATCTACGTTATTTTCGGTGGCTGGTGCTGGTTTTAGTTTTCACGCGCCTTATGTCCGCAGGTTTCGTTGACCGCGATATTCGTATGCGTGCGCAGGCGGCGATATATCCACCGCTCGCTGTGCGAATTCATGAGCGGCCGGCTGGATGTGTCAACCACGGGATGTGCGCCGCTCCCCCACATTTCCCGGCGGCAAGCTGCTGGGTTCGCAGTAAACTCGTTTCTCCATCTCCGCGTAACGGCTTACCGGAGCTCAGGAATGGCACTCTTGATATGGAGTCACTCCTCTTTCCAGGAAGCGACACGCGGCGAACAAAACGGATTATTTGCACGCTTGTTCAGTTTTTCAAGCTGTTCAAGAAAGGATACAGTCGTTAAACTAAAAAAAAAAAAAAAAAGATCCGGCGCGTGATATATGCTCTGAGGCGTTGACGTGGTGAAGCAGCTTCGTCACGCGGAGGAGACGTGTGAAACGCCTGTTACATATGTTCCTTACGCATTTGGAATCTCTGTTGATATTTACGGTGGAGCCATAAAGCTCAACTACATGAAGCATATTGTTTGAGGACGTGCGTCTATTGCTACAGCGCTTGGTATGAGAAAGGCCGTTGTATGTACATCGATGGCACGAGGTGAAGTTAGTGCCGAGGCTTTAAATATTTTTTTTTTTTTTTCACGTCTAGAGAACCAAGTGAGCAAGCTGGCCGCTGCTGAACGAACAGTCATGCTCCCGTTAAAATGACGCATACCGAAAGGGCCTTTCCGAAATTTTTTCGTCCACTGCACCTCAGCTCTTCATGTTTCACATCCTCATAACCAACTCGGTTATTGCGATCACTTAATGCTCTGTTTCGAGCACCCGCTGCTGTGAGTGAGCTATCAAGGTTTTATGGGTTGTTTGTATCGTACTGGACGCTGGAGATAATGAACATTGGCCATGCCACTGCCACTTTTGCGGCTGCTTCGGCACAAGCGAAACCCTCCCTGTCAAAAAGGTTGCTTTCATCAACTCTGAGCCTGGACTCGCGCGCAAAAAAAAAAAAAGCAGTAAATGATAAAAAATTATGCATACATTTTATGAAAATTTCTCTTTTTTTATTAATGACTGAAGCTAGTTTCTTGCTTAAATTTACTTCGAAGTAATTCTTAATTGTGCTGCCCCTTGGCGTCGACCTATTTAAATTTAGAAGCGCGGGAGTGGAACGCGACAGCGTGTTGTAGCGCTCCACGGAACGTCACCACCCGTTCGGCGCGATGCGTTTCCCTTTTAAAGGGTCCCTGAAAGGGGTGTCTGAGGTTGGCAAACAAATACTTGCATTATGTAGAGCGTAGGCCACTGAACGTTCATGCCGCGTACAATACATCAAAGGCGAGTAGATAATTTACAATACATTTTCAAAAACTACCTCTCCCGAGCCTCGCGGCGACCAGCGGCGGTGAACTTCCGCCCGAATCCGTACTCATTACGTCAGTTTGTACTCTTTACGTCACAAGTGCTGGGCTATGATTGGTTCGCGGTGCCAACGTGAAATCACGCATTTAACAAACTAGAAGCTCTAGATACTTCACACTCTTACTCTTTTCGGAAACATTTCGCATTTCAGCAAGCAGAGTTGTCGTTTATATGCATGTTTACGCAGTTATTGTGTGTTCGGTGTCAGAAATTAGTACTGCACTTCCGGTTTACAATGTTTTCGTCTGCTCGTGCCGCTTGTGTCACTCCGCCGGCGCCGCCGTCGAACCGAATCGAGAATCGAGGTGCGATTTGGAGTCACCGCACTACTGATTTCTGTCGCGACCTCCGTCGCATGCGCAATCAAATTGGACCGGCCGTGCTGTGTCGTTGGTTGCAAAGCCAGGGTTCGGCAAGATGTTGCCCTTCGGCACTGTCTGCCGAAAGATGGAAGTGAGCGAGCCGTCGTCGTCGTCAGGATTCAGCGCTCGATTTCTGAACGGCGTGTCCTTAAAAGCTTGGCCGACGCGCTGCACCGATCGTCGCTTGCGAACTGCCGCCCCACTACAAGCAGGGAGACACGGAGCGGTGAGCATCGCTGCGCCGGCCTACCCAAGCTCCGCTCACAACCGGTGTCGCACTTCGCCGCCGTGCAGCAATGCCTGAGCGCTGCTTGGGATGGTGTACAAATATCACAAGGCAAGATCGCCTTGTTATCAGAAATACTTCTCGAGCAGCCACAAAGCACGCCTGCTTATGTTGCGAGCTTTCGGCAACGGCACCGCTCGCGGGCGCTCAGGGCGACGAGCTCTGCTGCTGCCTGGCTGCCGTGGTCGTCGCTAGGCCTATTGCCTCTTTGGCATCGAAGCTGCAGCGGCCGGCGCTTCGGAAGTCGCCTGAGCTATAATACAAGGCTTACTCTACACATCGCTTTGCAGTCAACAGCATCATCTCACAATAAAATAATAGTATGGTCACTTTCCGCGACTCCTTCTGCAGCGAAGCGAGCGGGCGCCAGGCGAGCCGGACCCCACGTCGGGTCAGCGGCAGCTGCGAGACGGTTGTGGCAAGAAATTTGCTCGTATCACAGTCGTTACCTTTACCAGCAGCTCAGTATTGGTCAGCGATCCTCAAAAATGACACATTTTTCACATTTCTTATCCCAGGGTTTATTATTTACGTCAAGAACACACTTTAGCTCGTTTTTATGTCGCCGGCAGACGGGATCCAGGCTGGCCGGCCGGCCGGCATGCTCGGCGTACATCACGTTCGCACAAGAAAATGCAAAACAGCCATGATACCAGCGAGGATGCTTCCTAGATTCGAGCAACGAAAATATGTCTGTGCAAAAGTGGATCTTTCGGCAACGACACCGCCTGCGGCAACGCCGCGCGACGAACTGCGCGCTGGTCCCAGGCTGCCCTAGTCGTCGCTAGGCCTATCTGGTTTCGCATTGAAACCGCAGCTGACGGCGCTTCGGAAGTTGCCTGCGCTATAATAAAAGGCCTACTATTCACATCGCTTTACTGCGAACTCGTCCCATACTAGGGTCATTTCTTTAACCTACACCAGCTACACCAGTGTAGCAAAGCTTCATTGGAGGTATTGGACGTTTGCTACACTGGTGTAGCTGGTGTAGGTTAAAGAAATGGCCCTAATAAAAGATATGTTCGATTTCCACGATGCCTTCAGCAACGGAGCTAGCAGACGGTAGGCGAACCGCACCAAGTAGCAGCAGCACCAAATCGGCTGTTGGATGAAATTTGCTTGTATCGCAGTCATCACTTTTACCAGCAACTCGGTATTGGCCAACGATCGTCAGAAATTATGCATTTTTGACATGCATCTATCCAAGGGCTTGCTATGGACGAGAACAAACAATACTAGCGCGTTTTTCAGTCGCCGGTGGCCGGCATCAAGGCTGGCAGGCCGGTCCGGCGTGGCTCGGCCCCGAGCGCCCTGAGCAGCGCGCTGTACGGCATCATGACGCTGCCGCTCTCCGCACTCGTATTGGCTCCCGCTTCCCGTCGTTGCGTTTTCTGCACGCGGCTTGTCGTAGACATCCAGCAGGTTGGACGCAGGCGACGAGCTGCGATCGGTTGTTACGACGTCGTTCACAACGGCGCGCCGCAGCGAATCGCACACACTTTTCGCACATGTGTCCCCGCCTTAAGGCTGAAATCCCATTTCGGCACTCATCCGCAAAAGCCGTTCCTTCAGCTCGGGGTCTATAGTACGAGAGAAGCCGCAGCGACGGTTGCGAGACACAGGTGAACATAGCAGACAGCGGGAAAGCGAGCGAGCGAGCGAGCGATCGAGCGCGTCAACCGGAAGTAAACAAACCGATCTCGTCGATGACGTATTTGTGGGCGGAGCATGGTCCCGCCCTGTAATCTTTATTTTTTTATGGTTCGCTCCGGTGTACGAGTTGAGAGGGAAAAGGCTGGTGGTCATTTTTAATAGCCATTATCTCTGGTTCCGCACAAGGTAGATCAAAAATTTTTGCGGTAGGATGATGGATCGTTCAGTGTCTATCAATACTTCGACTTCTCTTTGCCTACATGGACACCGTTTCAGGGACCCTTTAATGCAACGCTTTTTGAGGAAAGGAAATGGCGCTGTAATTCTCTGTCATCTCGGTGGACACCTGAACCACACCGTACAGGAAGGGAGGAAGTGGAGTGAAAGAAGAAAGAGAAAGAGGGGCCGTAATGAAGAAAATGAAAATTGTGTTTGAGGAAAGGAAATTGCGCAGTAACTGTCTCGCATATTTCGGTGGACACTAGTCAAAATTCGCGCGCAGTGACGTCACGAGCATTTCGACCAATCTGAAACGCGGACAAATATGCTAACACGTCTTGGTCACGACATTATGAGCCATTAATTAAGGCTTTCGCCTTAATAGGCGCTTCCTTAATAAAACGCACATGCATGGTTATAACCGTACATGCGCGTTTTGGAATTCCTCCATGAGTTACCACTGATCGTGGAAGAAGGAAAAACTCCACAGATAGATGAGCGAGCGAATGTATAACTTGAATCAAGAAGGCACCGCTTGGGTATGTTGTGTCTTATTTTCCGTCTCGCAGTCGTGGCCGAGTGGTTAAGGCGATGGACTCGAAATCCATTGGGGTTTCCCCGCACAGGTTCGAATCCTGTCGGCTGCGCTACTTTTATATTTTTTCTCTGCGCATTTTCGTTTTTTGTTTTGAACTCATTACAACCTAAAATGCTGCAATAATAATAAAAAAAAAAAGCTTTCGCGGTGCATAACGCCTAATATTTGAGACGTCACTAAATTTCACGCTCTGTTTCATGTGTAAATATTTCACATCTTGACTGCTTGGTCGCTTGGTTTGCCGCTGTGAATGCCACCTCGTATAAAAGATGGCAGCAGCCCTAATAAACGATTCAGTGCGGGAGAATTCTTGCTAAGTTTCCTGCACCTCGTCGAATGCAAGCCAGAAGACCGAGGCCTAAATGCGTCCTCGACTTTGTGCTTCGCAGTGCCATAGCCTTCAGGACTTGGTTTTCAGCAGCGGCGAGTATTTGAAGGACTGAAGTAATTGAGGAAGAAATGGTTATGTTGGATCGCAACACAATACTACGGTAACACGCCCTAATTACCAATATGGACATTTGCCGGGCTATAAACGTAAGAAAGACATTTGCGGGCACGTTGTCGTCGCCGCAGTCGTGGCCGAGTGGTTAAGGCGATGGACTAGAAATCCATTGGGGTCTCCCCGCACAGGTTCGAATCCTGTCGACTGCGCAGATTTTTTTTTTTCTTTATACAGTTTGGCACTCATTATTGTACTTTTTTTTGCTTCCCCGCTTACTTTTGTGAACACGATGAATTGTTTATCTTTTTGAGTCGGTTTACGGAGGTCGGCCGTGTGGTTGTAGGCTTTCTCTTGGGGAGGCAAGCGTCGACTCTCAATGCTGTTCGACCCGATGATTTTCTCCTTACTACAAAGACTGACACTGAATGACATGTTCCGGACGCCTCAGCTCTTTCGGCAGTGGTCGTCAGCATTGCTATAAATGCCAACGTATGATAGCCGGCACATTACAAATCGCTTTTGGCTGCAGGAAAGATGGCTGCAGAACACACACAGTGCATCAGCTGTGCTGGTTTAGATTTATTTAATCCTTTCAGGCTCCATTTATCATTCTAATTCAAAACAATGATTTTTTTTTTATTCTAAAAAGCATATCGAGGTTTCAGGAAAGCGAATTCCTTAGTTTTACAATGGAAAACACAAATTTTGTTAGAAATCTGGGGAAAGAATAGGCTCATATTTGGAACAGCGCTAACACATGACGGAGCAGGAACATGAGGATACATAGCGCACAGTATTCAAGGGACACAACACGAGCGTTGTTGTGCTGTGTCACTTGAATATTGTGCGCGATGGATCCTCATGTTGACTACTCACTGGCCCGTACCCTGACCCTTCTGAACGCGAACTCAACGCAGGCGCTGACTAGCAACTGGCGTATATTTCAGAAATATAGATATATAAACATACAGCAACCCCGCAATCAAGATAGCCAGATTCAACTTGCTGTGCGAAAAGATGGCGAGGAAAAAAGCACGTGCTCAGCTAATGACAAAAGAAACTTAACTAGAGATGTAAAGGCAAAAAGGTGAACGGGGGTAACAACAGGGGGACCGGGTGAAAACAAACAAGAAAAACAATAGCAAGGGTAACAAATTTCTAACTGCTGCAGGCGCGCGTCAAGGACGAAATGAAAGTAAGTGGCGAGGTGAATGGCACGTGCTAATTTCGAAAGGCTGACAAGGGGGCGATAAAACGACACACAAAAAAAAAGGGGGGGGGGGGGGGGGGGGAATGAACTTGTGAGAACAAACAAGAACAACACCAACACGGGTAAAGGCACATCGGGGAGGCGGCTGGCGAGTATCAGGACTGATGCCCAAGAAAGGCGATTTCTTTTGAAAGTAATGTGATAGACGGCGCACTGACGCAACTGTGATCTCTCTTATTGATGGTAAAAGCTTCCCAGTTTTCTCGAGCATGCTGGCTGAAATATTTCTTGATGATGCGAGTTTTGTCAAGCAAGGGAGAGCATTCGCATTTAGTGTGGTGAATGACTAAGTTGGACCCCGTAGTGGCATTTTGAGAATTAGCGTGCTCGCGCAACTTGTCATTAATACATCTTCCTGTTTTCCCTACATAGGACCTGCCACAGGAAAGCGGAATTTCGTACACAGCGTTTCTGTTACACTGCACAAATGGATTCTGGTGTTTTTTCTTACATTTATTCTGTTCAGTCTCTTTCCTATTCACACGTTTTCACAGAGCACCAAATTTGTCCGGGGCAGAAAAAATTACACGAACTCCAGCCTTAGCACCTATCTTCTTGAGCTTGTGGGACACACCATGCACACAGGGAACAACGACTGTGCGCGACCGATCGATGTCCGTATGTCTCTTCTTAAAAGTTCCGCGGATTTCCTGAACAAGTTTTTCTGCCAGGTTGCAGGTCCTCCGGGAAACCAGCAGATCTGAGCGGGCTCACCTGCGAATTGAAGCTGGTGAAGACTTGGTGTTGGCAAGATCTGTAGAGGGCGTTTTTGATTGCGGACGTGGCGATACCGCGTTTGATAAGCTTCGAGTGCGCGGAAGTGAACGGCAGCATGTTCTTCGGCGAGCGGGGTGCGTACTGCCAGCAGATGTGGCCAGAGGAAAGGTGCAGCAAAAGATCCAGGAAGCGAAGCTTGTAGTCTGTGGAATGTTCGACCGTTATGGAGAGATCTTTTAGGTGCAAGGAGAATTCGGAGATGATGCGTCCTGTGTTAGCGCTGTTCCAAAATGTTCGTAAACCAACAAGCCCAACTCTCCACTCTTCTGAAAAAATAGGCATCGCTGGCGGCAAAATCTGCCACCAAAAAAAATGGTGGAAGGCGTGCTACCAAGCGTGTACCAAGCTCACTCTTTTGCGGAATGTTTTTTATTCGCTAGTTGGCATAAAAGCAACGAATTAGCAAGGTGATTGATGCTAAATTCGTCTTAAATGAAAAATTAGTGCTACCTTAGCTGAAGGGTTGGCGAAAGGGAACGCGGTCCGAATCGGTATAGGTGGCGGAAGGCCCGGATTTTGCGTGCAAATGTTGCGTTTAAAGTGAATGCCTGGACAGGGTTGACGAAAACGCCAAACTAGCGCCACGTATGGGTGCCCTAGAGAAAGAGAGAGAGCAAACCTTTAATGAATAAATATAGAGGATGAGCCGGCGCATATAGTGAATGCTGGCATCGTCTTGGTCCGCGTCTCTAGTCCGGGATGCCGCAAGATCCCGCCGCCTCGCGAGCGCGAGCCCGACGTTCGAGGGCAGCTTACCCAGTCGCACTCGAGCACTCGAGGAGGAGGCCTCCAAAGCCTCTTTGGTGGGGGTGGTGTGGGGAGGGAAGTGAGGACTGTGTTGACAGGCCCTCACCATATGGGATAGAGGACAGAGCTCGTTACAGTGTGGCCACAAAGGATTCATTTTCGGGTCATAGCGAGCAGCCATTGTAGGACACCAATAGGTGTTCGTCCGTAGCTCGGCGCAGAATGCGTTTTTTGCCTTCGACAGCCCCTTTCTCGGTGGAGAGAATTGCCGATGTCCGTTTTTGAAATCGTCGGTATTTTCTCGAAACCGCCGAAGCGGCCGGCTACGCTCATCGAAAGAGCTAGTGGTAGAAAAGGTAGAAAAGCGAAAACTTCAGGAACACTGCGGCCAACGAGCCAACTACGATCATATCCTATGGGATTGCAAAATAGAGCCACCTCCGGGTGATCTAATTACCGTTCGTTCTGTCGAGTGGTGGGAGACCGTGCTGGCTAGCTCTGACCCCAGAACTAAAGTTCTGGCGGTGGAGTGGGCTGGCAAAGTCGTTGAGGGCTATATACTCTTGACCACTTAACGCGACCTCTTAGCACCAAGCTCTTCCCGACGAATAAAATGTTTTACAATCAATCAGAAACAGCCTGGTGAAATGGAAAGAAAAATGGCCGACACCGCCATCGGAAACCACCATGACGATGATGTCCTCATGCATAATGACACATACCCACGGCGAGGCCAGGGTGCGTAGCGGATACAAACGCACTCATGTACAAGGAATGGAGTATTTGGATCATTTTGTGTCCTGGACTAGAATTTGTACAAAAAATGAAAAAAAAAAGAACCGGAAAAGGAAAAGCAGTAAATTCTCATTCTAGCAGAACCACAATGGAGGACTGACTCACTGACGAGGAGTGAACGAACGAGCGGTCCCCTCCTCGGTCGGCGGAGGGGACAGCGTCTTCTCACTGGTCTTTGAAATCTGCAATTCGCTGTTTGGAAACACCCGCTTGCTATCTGGGCGAGTTTTCTGCAGACCATTGTTTTTTTATTGGTGTTCTGTTTTGTGTTTGTATTTTCCTTGCTGGTTTTTTTCTCTACCTGCCTCACTCCTGCAATAACCTCATGGAGACCGGAGTATAAATAAATTAACGTGCCTCTTGAGAGGCTTCGGAGCACTTCACGGGGCTAGCGAGCCCCTGCCGCCCTCGGCGCACCGCTGTTGAGGGCCACCGCTGTAAATCAGTCAGGTGGCTATACTTAACCACGAGATGTGGCCTGCTGGCGACGCTTTAGGCCTAGCAGCCGCGCCTCTCGTCTTCCTCGTGCAGTCCGCGTGTGTGCTTCTTTGTTTACTCGTGGAGGAGACCGAGCGCGATAATTTGCCTCTAGGGCGCCGGTCCGGATTCCTACGATCACATCCTGTGGGACTGCAAAATAGAGCCACCTCCGGGTGATCTAGTTACAGCTCCTTCTCTCGAGCGGTGGGAGACCGTGCTGGCTAGCTCTGACCCCAGAACGCAAGTTTTGGCGGTGGAGTGGGCTGACAAAGTCGTCGAGGGCTATGTACTCTCGACCACTTAACGCGACCTCTTGCCAAGCTCTTCCCGGCGAATAAAATGTTTTACAATCAATCTTTGGAAAACGTGAGATGCATGCACCCTTCGATCCGCCGGGTTCTTTCGTCCGTGCTGAACGCGGCTGAGTTGCGCAACTCTTGTGCGCGTAACGTACACGAGAAAATACTTTCGATGAGCTGCATGGTTCTCTCCCCGTTTCGCGAATACGTTATACCCAGGGGGCGAAGAAACGGTGTGCTAAGTATTCGCGTCGGCATCGAAGCGTTTGGTAGACAGCATGCGGTGACCGAGCCTGTGAAAATACGTCCTTGAAGTAACAGTATGACTACGTACATACGTTAATGCGAAAACATTACTTGGCTCATGCGTGGCGTCCGCGGAAAGTGTGTAGAGCAAGTGTGTACAGAAAATGTTAACGAAAAGTGTGGACACTTACCCGAGTTGCTCGGTAACTCGCTTACTCGGTAGTAACTCGGGTAAGTTAGGAGGAACGCCGTGCTAGCTGCAGCCAATAGGAGGAAGCAAGCTCGGGTAAGCTCGGGGACTAAATCGGATAAGTTCGGGTTAGTTCGGAGGAGCGTCGCTCCACCCGCGCGAAAAGTTGCTCGGGAAGAGCAACATAGATCCCACAATCCCTACGGGTGGCTGCGACAGGGACAGCCACCTTCCAGTGCAGTGGCGCAGCGCTTAACCGCTTATATGGGCATTAATTCACGGAGCTCCGAATGGTGTCGGGTTTGGTGACCAACGCGAACTAATTTACGCAAACTACAAACGCACCAATGGAAACAGCAGTAATGCACAATGCTTTCGCGTTTACAGCACGTAAGCAGACCTAAGTGCTCCCGGCAGTTTTTATTGTCTTATAGGTAGGGTTGCATGGACCCTAGCTGGGTGTTGGCCTCGAACCTTTCGTCGTGGCGACAGGACTTGCTATTGGGCTACAGTCGGATACAACTCAAGAACGAAGAGGAAAATGCCCGTCAAAGTTGGTGGTGAAACAAACAGAAGCGTGCATGGTCACAGCGCGAAAGGAGTGACTTGGTACCCCGCACTGTGTGAAAGAAGGAAGAGAGAAACAGGTGCCATAATATAGTGGAGGTCTCCGGGATAATTTCAATCACCTGGGGATATTTAATGTGCACTGACATCGCACAGCATACGGGCGCCTTCTTCGTTCCGCCTCCATCGAAACGCGGCCGCCGCGGTCAGTCATCGGTGGAATTTGTGCGATCCAGCAACCTCGCGCAACCAATCATTAATTTACCACCACCTGCCAGATTGCATGTGGACGCCATATTTTATGAATACCATCGAGTGTCAACCCCCCCCCCCCCCCCCCCCCCCCGCACGCACGCACCTCTGAACTCGCTTAAGACTGCACACAGGGTGAGCACGGGGCATTTACATTGTCATCCTGTGCCGACAGACTGAAGGGGACATGGCTTAAGTCAGCTGTGTCTCTGTGCCAGAACGCGTCTTTGAGCCGTATCTTGCCGGCTCCCTCTGAGGAGTTCTTCATGAGACAAAGCTTCTCCTAAGGATAGTGATTTCTGCCCCTGAGTCAAGACAGCCCTCGAAAGGCGTTCCTTCCGCAACCTGGTCCACCCATGCTATTTTCGCTCCTCTAACCGCTACGTTCACTACGTCACATGCTGGCACACTGCTTTCCTTGCGACTAGTGTTGAGGCATGTCACCTTCTAGCTAACTCATATGTGTCCCACTCCTTCGGTTCAGTTTGCTGGCAGTTCCGCTGGTAGTGGCCTGAGCGGCCGCAAGAGCCACGGCCACTGCTTGAGTTCTTCAGGTCTGGCTGTCTCATGTCATCCCCTTTCGTGGTATGCGCCATTCTTTTTGTCCCATTTGGCGGGAGCTCCTTAGGCCATCCTCATTTTTCAGCGAGTTTCGCTAACTCTCCAGGTTTAAACCATTCTCCGGTTTCGTGCTGCAGCACGTAGCCCCTCAAATCATCACGTATGAGCTGTTTCAGCCGGTTAGAAGTGTGCAACGCACGCAGCCCTTCTAACGATTTTACCCTCCGGATGCTCAAGTAATACTCGAGGATAAGTTGCAATCGGTCGATTCCAGGTTTCACTGCCTTTTCTGCCCGAGAAAAACCTGCGTTGGTATTCCTCTGGTGTCAACTGTAGCTCCGCCAGCGCGGAGATCGCCTGGAACTGCGCAGCTCCTCAGCATATTGTCCCCATTTTTGAACCAGGCAGCTCGTCGGACGCTTGCTAGAGAGCAAGAACCGCCCTCAACTCTTCGGCATATCTACTCGTAGTATCTGGAGTTCGCACTCGTTGCTCTGGCCGTTCTGTTTGAGTCTCTCGAGCTCAATCCTCTCAGCTGTCCCTCGTGTGGTGACCACCATATGCCCTAACGGCAGACGAACAAAAAAGAGAAGCACCTATGTGTCTTCCCTTGTTTCGCGTGGCACACTCAGCGATGTCTGACCAAGTTCTGTCGTCCGCAGGTCAGTTCGCCGTACGTGAGAACATTAGCAGCCCGGTCCACGTCGTGGCTTGGAACCTGGACGCTCGGGGTTGGATGCTCAGGTCTTCCGTTGAGACTTACCCTCAGAGGATCTTCTGTTGTAGCCCCATTCGCTTGAAGCTACAGATCCTGGATACTCCTCGTAGATGTTGGTCCAGCTTAAAATTCACTCGTTGAAGTTGCTCAAACCCCGCAGAAAGCCGTCGTCCAATCCTGCCGACTGCGCCAGTTAGACTTGATTGGGGGTCTGTTGTAGATCCGCAATGGCGGTCCTCGGTGTAGACGGGGGGTCCGTTTGGGCTCGACACATTGCAGCAGGGAGACGAGGCGGTGAGGCGAACCTCTTGGCAGAAATGTATACAGATGGGTTTATTTTTATAGACTATTTACACTTATACACATCGACCAGGGTGGTCGCTCACCATCAAGAACGATCGGGAGCGTCAGGCTAGAGCTCGCCCTTACGTAGTTCTGTCCTGCCTGACCGACCTAAATCGCGCTACTCGTAGTGGTTCCTCGTTCCTCAGAACCTGCCCAGCGCTAAGCTTGACCCTATCCGCACTCTCGCGACTCCCCTTCGAACTCGACCGGGGCAGCCGCGTTTCGATGGAGGTAAAGCGAAAATTGCGCCCCTGTGCTGTACGATGTGAGGGCTCGTTAGATTCCCAGGTGGTCGAAATTATTCCGGAGCCCTCCACTACGGCAACTCTTGCTTACTTTCTTCTCTGACACCCTGCTTAATCCCTTCTCTTACGGCGCAGTTCAGGTCCACCGAGATGTGAGACAGATACTGCACCATTTTCTATCCTCAAAAAGACAACTTTCAATTTTTTTTTTCTCTCCACCAAGAGCCTCCGCCCAAGTTTCTCTCCTTTTGGCGCCGAAGCGCCTCCTTAAATAAATTTGCCCAGCATTCTGGGGACCATTATAGTGACCGATCAGAAATTAGCTTCTTGGAGCCAATCTTGGAATTATCTCTTAAGCTGAGCGGACCAATGGCACTCCGATGCTCGCGAGCTTGTTTATTCGCGCGCACCGCATGCTTTCCAAGCATGCATTGTTAAACAATGCGCCGTCGCGCATGCATTGTCTGCGGATCGGGTCCCATTCCGACGCCGCTCGCTGCCGTTACAGCTTTCATTTTTTTTTCCTCGGCAGCCCTCTGCAAGCAGCATTTGCTCTCTGTTTTAGAACGGGGACGGGGCCGCGCGACGAGGTGGTTACAAAATCTGAAGACCAGGACCAAGTCAGGGCGTCTGGGGTAAACTGTGGATGGTCTACTGCCCTGTGACCCACAAACTCAATTCCAACCAAACAGGAAAACGTGCTAGTTTCTTATCCGCATAAGCCGTAGTGCTATCCAAGCTGTTATAATTGGTCAACATCAGCAGTAAATATGGCATTTGGCTCTTTTCCTTGTGAAACTAATTTGACAGTTTTCATCCGAAAGCTTTATTTCTGTAGTAGTAATTCAAGCTCTGTTTATGAATAAAAATGCATAAAAATGGTTACGCTGTGAATTCAGCAGAAAATCGATTGAAACATTCATTGTTGCAATCTGGCGCACTGGTGTGCTTCAGCAACGCAAGCACGATACGCAAATGTTTGGTTTGGTTTATGGGGAATTATTAAGATCACAAAGCGGCTCAGGCTATGAGGGACGCCGTAGTGAAGGGATCCGGAAATTTCGACCAACTGGGGTCATTTTACCGTGCACTGACATCGCACAGTACACGGGACTCTAGCATTTCGCCTCCATCGAAATTCGACCGCTGCGGCCGGGATCAAGATACGTAAATGTGAATAGCAGGGTTAATTCTGTCATAGGCACTCACGTAACAGCCATTTTTCTTTTATTTTCCCACTTCGGCATGCAGCGCCAACGTAAACTGGCTAGAATGCATGGGAGTTGGAAGTTATTCTCCTTCACTGCAGAGTAGCGAAATGGCAGACGCAGACAGGACACAAAACGACGGGAGAACCGCTAGTGCTGTGGTTTCCCGTCTTCGTGTGCCATTTCGCTGGAAATAATGGATTCAGGGAGCCAGTGCCAACTAAACACTTTTTCAATGTAGCAGAGGCGCATCGTTGCTTCCTGGGCGACGGAACTAATGACCTCTACGTCGTCTTCAGGTTTGGGATTTTAAGCCGATCACTTCATACCCTACGCAGTCCGTTGTAAAGTAATTATGGAGAAGGGAGAAATGAAACGATGCTCGTAGTAGTCTAAGCTGACAAACACGGCTCTTACGAGTGTAATTGGCTGCTAATTTTTGATTTCAAATAAGATTTGTGTGTCAGCCGGTACAGGGCACCTTTCGTTGTCAAAGTTTTTCCAGAGAAAAAAATGTGCGGACTGTCGCGCTATCACAGAATAGTTTGACTTAGTTTCTGTTTCTGGGTCGTTAAAAAAAAAAAGAGAGACTAAATTTTCAGCGCCATTTTTACCCGCGCAGCGGAAGCCCGGAAAACCAGCGGAGTTAAGGAACTTAACGCGAAAGTAATGCGAATACATTCCAATCCTATTCCAATTCTGTTTCAGTTCTATTCTAATTCTATTTATTCCTTTGTAGTTGATGCAGTTGTAAGTGCTAGTGCAGTCTGTTACTGATTAACGTTTCGTATTTTCCGTCTTTGATGACGTCACACTGTTTCGACCAATCGCGAGTTTTGTAACGCCACCACGTTTTGGGCAACGCCGGGTTTGCGCGTCGACGAGCCATTAATGCTTCCGCATTAAAAAGCAGATACCTGCGCAGTCGACGATGGACCAGGGCCCTTCTGGCTAACGCTCAAACAGGTTCCCAGTGCATTGTCGTCGCGTACGCAATCAACTCGGCGTATCCGACAACCTACTGCAGGCTCTCCGATCCCCGAAACGTGGGAATTTCTCCCAGCACCGGCGCAGCGCCTCGCTCGGAATCACCTCGGGGTCGCGTTCAACGATCCTGCCGCCGCAGCTGCGTGGAACACAAAGGAGGAGGAGGAAACTGCGCTGCCTTCCTCTCTCCCATCCTACGAGTATCGTGCAGTGTTGCCAAAGCTAGCGCTGACGGCAGCCAGAGCTGGCGTTCATCTCCAGAACACAAACAGGCGGAGCCGCGCATGCGCAGCGTGTATAGGTGGGGTCTGTTCTCACAACACGGGCCGCACAATGACAATCTTTTCCCTTTCACGGGTCAGATGTGAAGAAGGGGAGAGAGCTAGGTGCGGTTCAGCACTAAAAATAAAGAGCCTCAGGTGAAGAGGGCCGCTTGTAACGCAGAAATTGCTTCCTTTTTTTTCTAGTTCTTGTTTTGTGGCGTATCCAGAGTTTCTAAGCACTTTTAAAGGAAAGACAACTATTGTCGTTGGCAAGGATGAGGACGTTGAGGAATTAGCGATGGCCTTAGGTCTACAGAGCATGAAAAAGGGGAAGCGAGTTAAATTCTTCCAGAACCAAGGGCTGGAATCTTCAGGGCCACCGGGCCGCAAGAAACGGCCTCGAGGGCCGCGCGTTTGAGACCCCTGGTGTTTAGGGTGCCAGCGTTTCCTTTCAGTTTTCGTCACAGAGGCAACGGGACGGACAAATTCGCGCCTTTTCCCCGTCGTCTCCGTTCCTTTCATGCTCTCTGTTAAAGGGTCCCTGAAACGGTGTCCATGTAGGCAAAGAGAAGTCGAAGTATTGATAGACATTGAACGATCCATCATCCTACCGCAAAAATTTTTGATCTACCTTGTGCGGAACCAGAGATAATGGCTATTAAAAATGACCACCAGCCTTTTCCCTCTCAACTCGTACACCGGAGCGAACCATAAAAAAATAAACATTACAGGCCGGGACCATGCTCCGCCCACAAATGCGTCATCGACGAGATCGGTTTGTTTACTTCCGGTTGACGCTCTCTTTCGCTCGATCGCTCGCTCGCTCGCTTTCCCGCTGTCTGCTATGTTCACCTGTGTCTCGCAACCGTCGCTGCGGCTTCTCTCGTACTATAGACCCCGAGCTGAAGGAATGACTTTTGCGGATGAGTGCCGAAATGGGATTTCAGCCTTAAGGCGGGGACACATGTGCGAAAAGTGTGTGCGATTCGCTGCGGCGCGCCGTTGTGAACGACGTCGTAACAACCGATCGCAGCTCGTCGCCTGCGTCCAACCTGCTGGATGTCTACGACAAGCCGCGCGCGGAAAACGCAACGACGGGAAGCGGGAGCCAATACGAGTGCGGAGAGCGGCAGCGTCATAATGCCGTACAGCGCGCTGCTCAGGGCGCTCGGGGCCGAGCCACGCCGGACCGGCCTGACAGCCTTGATGCCGGCCACCGGCGACTGAAAAACGCGCTAGTATTGTTTGTTCTCGTCCATAGCATGCCCTTGGATAGATGCATGTCAAAAATGCATAATTTCTGACGATCGTTGGCCAATACCGAGTTGCTGGTAAAAGTGATGACTGCGATACAAGCAAATTTCATCCAACAGCCGATTTGATGCTGCTGCTACTTGGTGCGGTTCGCCTACCGTCTGCTAGCTCCGTTGCTGAAGGCATCGTGGAAATCGAACATATCTTTTATTATGGGACGAGTTCGCAGTACAGCGATGTGAATAGTAGGCCTTTTATTATAGCGCAGGCAACTTCCGAAGCGCCGTTAGCTGCGGTTTCAATGCGAAACCAGATAGGCCTAGCGACGACTAGGGCAGCCTGGGACCAGCGCGCAGTTCGTCGCGCGGCGTTGCCGCAGGCGGTGTCGTTGCCGAAAGATCCACTTTTGCACAGACATATTTTTGTTGCTCGAATCTAGGAAGCATCCTCGCTGGTATCATGGCTGTTTTGCATTTTCTTGTGCGAGCGTGACGTACGCCGAGCATGCCGGCCGGCCGGCCAGCCTGGATCTCGTCTGCCGGCGACATAAAAACGAGCTAAAGTGTGTTCTTGACGTAAATAATAAACCCTGGGATAAGAAATGTGAAAAATGTGTCATTTTTGAGGATCGCTGACCAATACTGAGCTGCTGGTAAAGGTAACGACTGTGATACGAGCAAATTTCTTGCCACAACCGTCTCGCAGCTGCCGCTGGCCCGACGTGGGGTCCGGCTCGCCTGGCGCCCGCTCGCTTCGCTGCAGAAGGAGTCGCGGAAAGTGACCATACTATTATTTTATTGTGAGATGATGCTGTTGTCTGCAAAGCGATGTGTAGAGTAAGCCTTGTATTATAGTTCAGGCGACTTCCGAAGCGCCGGCCTCTGCAGCTTCGATGCCAAAGAGGCAATAGGCCTAGCGACGACCACGGCAGCCAGGCAGCAGCAGAGCTCGTCGCCCTGAGCGCCCGCGAGCGGTGCCGTTGCCGAAAGCTCGCAACATAAGCAGGCGTGCTTTGTCGCTGCTCGGGAAGTATTTCTGATAACAAGGCGATCTTGCCTTGTGATATTTGTACACCATCCCAAGCAGCGCTCAGGCATTGCTGCACGGCGGCGAAGTGCGACACCGGTTGTGAGCGGAGCTTGGGTAGGGCGGCGCAGCGATGCACACCGCTCCGTGTCTCCCTGCTTGTAGTGGGGCGGCAGTTCGCAAGCGATGATCGGTGCAGCGCGTCGGCCAAGCTTTTAAGGACACGCCGTTCAGAAATCGAGCGCTGAATCCTGACGACGACGACGGCTCGCTCACTTCCATCTTTCGGCAGACAGTGCCGAAGGGCAACATCTTGCCGAACCCTGGCTTTGCAACCAACGACACAGCACGGCCGGTCCATTTTGATTGCGCATGCGACGGAGGTCGCGACAGAAATCAGTAGTGCGGTGACTCCAAATCGCACCTCGACATGGGCGTCCGGAAGGGGGGGCAAGGGGGGAGGCGGTTGCCCCCCCTTGGAATTACGGATATTATTTATGCCCTAGTAGAAACAACTACAAACCTACCGCCTCCCCCATCCCCAGACATCGGGTGCACCCCCCTGGAAAAAGTTCTGCGGACGCCCTTGCACCTCGATTCTCGATTCGGTTCGACGGCGGCGCCGGCGGAGTGACACAAGCGGCACGAGCAGACGAAAACATTGTAAACCGGAAGTGCAGTACTAATTTCTGACACCGAACACACAATAACTGCGTAAACATGCATATAAACGACAACTCTGCTTGCTGAAATGCGAAATGTTTCCGAAAAGAGTAAGAGTGTGAAGTATCTAGAGCTTCTAGTTTGTTAAATGCGTGATTTCACGTTGGCACCGCGAACCAATCATAGCCCAGCACTTGTGACGTAAAGAGTACAAACTGACGTAATGAGTACGGATTCGGGCGGAAGTTGACCGCCGCTGGTCGCCGCGAGGCTCGGGAGAGGTAGTTTTTGAAAATGTATTGTAAATTATCTACTCGCCTTTGATGTATTGTACGCGGCATGAACGTTCAGTGGCCTACGCTCTACATAATGCAAGTATTTGTTTGCCAACCTCAGACACCCCTTTCAGGGACCCTTTAAGCCCACACTTATTTCGAACTTCCTTTTAGGACAGGGTCCACCTCTGGTCGGACGGGGCCCACCATTTTGCTTCGGAAGGAGGCACATGGAGGGTCTCAGTTTCGACCTGAAATAAGACTTCTGTGCCTGGTCCCAACAGCAGCAAACGTGGCCCGAAAATCGTGCGAATTAACATGGCGCAGTTATCACGTCGCGAAGCTAGCGCGGATAAGGTGGCCGCAGGGCCATGTTGCTCGGAGGGATATCGTCTTGCTGCGGATGCTGCTGCCGGCGATGACGCGTGGTCACCCTGAACGACGATCGGTTTAGCAGCGAGGGCGTTACGTCTATTTTGCCAAGCACCCGCAGCAGAGTGGCCGCTCGGCGTAGCGTCCGCAGCGCTGCACGCGTCGGCGTGCCAGACGCGGCGTGCCAGACGCGGCGTGTATCCGCGACGGGCAACGCCGAGCAACCGGTTCGCTGGCAGACCGGTCCGAGCCAGTTTCCGCGCTTGACCGTTCCCGGCTTCCTGTCCCGCGGCATTGTTGTTACTGCGTCTCCTCCTGGCGCGCACTGAACTCGCTCCCGTTGGGTGTCAACAACGCCAGATACGCGGTCGCTTTTTCCACCAGAGGGTGCGAGAAATGGGCCACGCATCGACCGCGGGGCAGAAACACATGGGGAATGTGGCGAGCAGCAACAGTGGCTGATGTCAACGCCTATTCTCGCTGCCCCACGCTGTGCTCAATGCTGCGGCCAAAGTCCCCTCGTTCGTTGCTAAAAAGGAGAACAGAGAACAATCCTTGTTACTCCCACAACCTGTACTCGTAAAGTGCGCGTCAAACGGAGAAGCGCGTCGGATGTTGTTTCACGTTGTGCGCCCTAACATGAAACAACACCCGACCCGTCGGTGCTGCATTGAACGAGCTCTCAACGCGCGACCTCAAACATTGTCGACACCGCTGCGTACTATGCTTCGGAGTACGTTGGTCGGAAACGAACTCAGAACTCAGGTTACGGCGCTCGGCTGCTGTCCCGAAAGGAGCAGGTTCGATTCCTGCCGCGGCGGCCGGATTTCGATGGAGGCGAAATTCCAGAGGCCTGTGTACTGTGCGATGTCAGTGCACGTTAAAGAACCCTGGGTGTTCGAAAATTCCGGAGCCCTTCACTACGGCGCCCCTTACAGCCTGAGTCGCTGTGGGAAGTCAAAAGCGAGCCAGCCAGCCAGCTTTGAGATGCACGCCAACGCCGGAAGCAGGCTCCGCGCAGGAGCTCGGCTGGTCTCGAGCGGAGCGACAGAAAGGGCAGACCGGTTGGGAGACGCCCACACCGCACAAAAGAAGCGAAACTGCTCAGGCGCGCGTCGATTTCTTCCTTCTTTCTTTGTAATTTGCGGCCTTCTGCGGTCCCAGACTACTCCTGCGTAGCAGTCTGCAATAGCACATACTTAAACTCAGTAATGACAAGGCTTTTAACATGCCCGAACGAGGGTTCGATCCCGGCCGCGGCGGTTGAATTTCGATGGAGGCGAAATTCTAGAGGCTCGTGTACTGTGCGATGTCAGCGCACGTTAGAAAACCCTGGGTGGTTGAAATTTCCGGAGCCCTTCACTAAGGCGTCTCTCATAGTCTGAGTCGCTTTGGGACGTTAAACCCCATTAACCAAACCGAGCTAAAGCGACTACAATGGTGGATGGCTCTCGTACCGACGGGCAGTCAGGATTCGTTGAATGACGTTCTTCCCAAAACAGAAAAAGGAGGGGCACTACGTTCGTACTTTCAACGCCTGAAAAAAAATCGAGTGACTTGGCAATGTGGGCTCTGTTTTTTTTTGCTCCTGCCCGACAGAAGGAAACCGCGTGCACCTGCAGGAACCACAGAACGCGTCCGATGGCGCGCGCCGACGAAATCGGTTATTCCACAACGCTCAACTGAACTGCAGTTTGGCCTGTATTGTCCAAACTTCTCACTGTGTCCGCGATAGCGTGAGCATCGGTACCACGTAGGCGATCAAGTGGCAGCTTGCCGTCCGATGCAGAGACCACGAAACAAAAACTGCCCCTTCAGAGTAACAATTGAAGCTTATGTGCACAAGTTAGAAATGTTAATATTGACATTTTGTGAAATGTGTACTGAGTCCCCTATGTTGTGCGCTGTTTTTTTTTTTTTATCTTTAGGCAGTCCAAGCGATTTCTTACATGTGAAAAGAATAGCCGGAGCCGCTGTCATGCACCAACCTTTGCGGTCATGCCTGAATGAATAAAACAAACAATCGAAAGCTTTGCAATTGCTTGAAATGAGACCCTTTGAAGTCACAAGGTCAAATGTTGCTTCATCCCCAAACCTGGCAGGTCGGCTGGCGTAGGCCTTCAAGGTTTTCATGAACGCCCCGGGGCGTATTTGAACGTGTATTTTTTCCTGCTCAAAATAGATCCATGATTTATTTTCTGGATTTCTTAGTGCTTCCTTACACCCCTTTTTCCTCATTCTCCGCTAGTTCCTTTTGTTCTTCCACACCCTTTCCTTCCAGCTTCGCCGTTTGTGTTCTCTTGAAGAAAATTGGTCTTTGAGGAAAGGAAATTGCGCAGTAACTGTCTGACACATTTCGGCAGACACCTGAACCGCACCGTAAGGGAAGGGAGGAGGAGGTGCCGTGGTGGAGGGCTCCAGAATAATTTCGACCACCTGGGGATCTTTAACGCATTTTCTTATCTTCAGTCAGTTGTTGTGTTTTGCTTCTTGTTCTTGGGCACTTTTTGTCGTCTGCTCTGTCTCTCGTGCTTTGCTACTTCTAATGAGACGCCCAGCATACAGCCAGGGCTCATGCGTGTCTCTCTGTCTTCATGTTCCTGCAGCTAGCCCAAACCGCGACCACCTCCATGCAACGATCCCGAGAACTTTCCCATGGCCGCCCCGACCGAGCACATGCCCGACCCAGGCTGCCACTACTCTCCCAATGCATTTGCTCCGGCGCCCACTCGCGGCGCTGCCTGTTCACTGCGAGTGCTGCCCCCTATTACGGTACCTATCAGCGCGCGCTGTGTACAGGCTGGCCTAATCAGAAATCACCTACCGCTCGAAGATAGTCATGGTGGAACCTCGAACACTCGGAGGTATCCTCTGAAGAGTCGCGCTTCTGTAAAGCACTTGCCGGAAGCGCGATCACTGCTGCACTGCGATTTTTGTCGAGCTGTTGTTGCACTGCGGATGACGGATCAGACTTTACGGAGCCCTTTGCACAATGCCCTGAACAGGGGAGTCGCTCGGACGTCGCCCTCTGTTGTGCAGCTTTTAGCGCTAAAGGTCGCCACTGTGCACTGCAAGAGAAATACCTCTCCAATTGAAATCGGGTTGCAGAATCTAAACCTACGCGTATACAAGGGAGAAAAAAAAGAGACGGCGAATGCAGAGCTCTGGTCCCTCGATTTCAGCTTTTCAGAGCCGTTCTTTAAGCCCGCACACACCACATCGTTCACCTTGGAGAGGTTCTCGGAAAGGTGTTCAGTACCCGGATATGCCTCAGGTAGTGAGGTAGCACATTAGCTCTTGCATATATTCGCACCATGGTTCGTATGAATTTGCATTCATGTGGTCTACCGTGCTGTCATTTTACAGGAGGCCCTCCAGCTGCTCCGTGCAGCTTCTACAACTTCCGGCAGTTCTTGCAACTGGAAACCAGTACAATACAGTATAGTAGGGCACGATACAATCGAATACAATACAATAACAATTGGGGGACGCTTAAGCTTCGCCTACTCAAATGACTAATTCATAATTAGCATATGCATAATTACTTATGTATGCATCGGTGTCTCTAAGACACTTAACTACGTCAAGGACTACAACGCATCCTTTATTCAGCTTGTACCAACGAGCTTCGTGGCTTAAGGGTAGCGCGCACTAAAGGTCCTGCCTTTCAATCCCACCCAAACCCAAGTTAACCCTTTCCAGTTCAATGTTATTAATTATTTGCTTCCTTTGGGATTTTTCGCTCACGGCAAACGACGACGACACCGGCTCTTCTGCGACGCGGGCCCTCAACGCTTTCAAATGCTAATCGCGTTCGGGAGAGCGGCGGTTTCAGACGGTTCGTTTCGCGCATATCACTCGTCGCTTCGACTGGCCGATAACAGGCGGCCGACGCAGCAGCGCACGTGTTGGACCAGTATCGGGCATCGTCGGCGCGTGCCGCAGGCCGTGTAGCGCAGCGGCTGCTCGCCGACGACCGCGGAGCTGCGCTGCTCCTTGCGACCGAGTGACGCTGCACGCGAGTGCGCTCTGGCCGCAGCGAGAAGCATACTTGTGGGTTCTCCGCCAGAAGACAAGCGACAGCTGTGTGTTGACTGTTTCGCTTTTCCTTTCCACTTTTTTTGGAGCAAAAAGATCCACTCGCAGCATGCAAAGCTAAGGGTCAAATCAGGCCTGGATTTGACCAGGCTCGCCGGAGGTGTGGCTGTGACGTCATACCACGTGACTTGTCGCAGCTGTTACCGTTCGTTCCGCCGCTGCGCCGACCGTTGCTCCGACCGCTCGCTCTTGCCAATTGTGTCACGTGACTAACCACGTGATTCGCTATTGCTGTATGAAGACATATGGAGCCAGAACCGGTCACCGGGATGTGTTGTACGACTGAGCATTGGAGGCGTCGGGCTGCTTCTTGCGATCCCTACGACAGAGAGCGTTGGCTAGAGATAAGTCGCGAAAGCGGGTTCGTCGAGTTGATGAAGCCGACGAAGTACATCTGGAGAAGCAGCGGCACAGGCAACAAGGGTATCTCAAGCGTCTCCGAGCTGACATCGGCTACTGGTTCGGTTGCCTTTCGCGCCGTACAACCTGGCTCAGCCGAGTTAAGCCACAGCCATTTTTTCTACCGAAGCTCTCCGGCTGATTACCCTCTCATCTGATTCTTGGCCGATACTTCGATGTCGGCATGTCTCATTTGTTCTTTGGATCAACAGCAACAATAATGAGCAATGCCCAAGCTTTCCAAGGAAATGCGCCGAAGTATTAGCCTAGCGCATTGTGCCATCTTCGCAACACAAAATGAACAAGGTTTGGCCAACGTTTTGGCAAGATGACATGTCTTCGTCTGGCCCAGAGAAATACAGTATAATGCGGTTTAGCCCGTGCGTTGTTTTGCAGTGAACGTGACCTGTGCGATGTTGACGGCATGTCAAATGAGACTATAGCAAAAACATGTGCCGAAGAACATGCTAGAAGATAACCGTAATAGAGGATTCCAGTTGGTGCATGCCTCGGTCGTTTTGCATTTTTCTTTGCTCATTCATTCACTGTACACTTAAAACGCCCTGTGGCGTTTACGCACGGAGTGTACGCATGGAGCAAGCACTGTAGAAGATGCAGGGTAAGAAAGATTCCAAATGCGCGGCATTGTACGGTGGTGGCGAAACGTATAGCTTCCCGTGTGCTGGTGCATGGTGATTGGCTTTACTTTCGGCCACCTGAGGCTGAAACCCCAGGACGCCGAAATTAACGCGGCGTCGCTGATATCTATAGCCCATACTGCAGGCTCAGGACGTTAAATCCTGTGCTCCATCACTTACCATTTAGTATATGTCATACGCATAACACGTACGATTATTTGATCGAATAAGGTATAGAACTGTGAAATCATAGATACCACGACAGTTCTGTAATTGGAAAACAAACAGCTGACCATGCAGGAACAAAAACTGTGCTGCTCAACATGCTGCTGCATCAGCATATCGCACTGCTGATGTTCGTTAAGTGTTCTGTCGCTGAACACCACTTGTGCACAACAAAGGTTGACAGTAGCTGCAGTCAGCGTCCGTGTCCTCCGCACTCGACAGCAGCTGCCTTGCAGCAGGGACCCGTGGGAGCGCCCCTCGTGGTTGCGACGTGGTTGCGAAGTGACACTCAATGATGTCCTCCAGGGGGCTCGATGAAGCATCGGGCGCCCGAAAGTGAAGCCACTGGAAGTAAGCGGCCTCGCCCCGGAAGTCAGCCTTTGACAGTGCAGGAAACGGGACATCAATACGGTTTTTTCTGTTTTCCACTAAGCATATCGTTTTTTCGCTGTTCTCGTCTTTTTCCACGACAATGCCTACCTGTTGTGCCGTCAATTGCATGAGGAGACCGACAAAGTCTTTGCAAAGGCGTTTAAAAAATAAGGGTCTTTTGGGGTCTTGAGTGAAAAAAATGGGACGACAAAAGCAAACGACAGGACGTCGCTACACACAGCACGTACGGAGCCTCGTCTGCACAGCTCTGCGTCGTCCCGTTGCGCTAGCGTCGCCAACCCAGAGCCGTTCATTATGGCGTCTCTAATAGCCTGAGTCACTTTGGGGCGTTAAACACCCATAAACCATAAAACCTTCTCCTTATTGTGATGCGCGATCCTGCGCTCTAACCCCAAATTAAGCCATCAATGGGGGATAAATTTAAGAAAGAATAGGTGGAAACCTGCACCAGGCGACCAAGTTTGCAGTATACCGAACTATGTTTCGATCGAACCGGAGTGAATGCGCGGCTACTGCACTGGGGGACAGCTTTCTGTGGCTATGCAGTGGAAGCGCGCCGCCGGCTGAAACGCCTATCTCTCTCCCTCGTGAGTTTCCGCCACATCGCATCCGTCACACACATCACTCGTCGCGAGTCCGTGACGCACCCGTCGTTCCCTGGGCCACACGCATCCAATGCGTAAGCGAAGAATACTCGTAATCGCGTGCCGTGGCCGCGTAAGCGGGCGACAGCCGGTGATGCTGAAAATGCGTTCACCTCCTGCGATGCGGGGATCGGGGTGCTGCCGTCGGAGATGGTCCTGGATGACCGCACGCACGTCCTCCAGTGCAAGAGGAAAGTTTCTGGTAGGCAGCTGATGTGCGGCGGTCGCGGGTTCGTCAGCTTCCTCGTTGCCGGCGATGCAGCAGTGACCAGACACCCACTGCGCGCGCACAGCGCATCTCAGCTGCGCTAGTTGCTCGATGGGGTTTCGCACACCAATGGAGTACCACAGTCGATGGTCTGCAGCCGGCTGAGGGTGGCGCGGGAGTCACACAACACAGCACTCCTGGGAGGCGGAGGGACGAGGGTCCAGCCCGAGCCGGATCCCCATCAGCTCCGCCGTCGTGGAGGAGCCCAGAAAGGTGGTGTGTTGGTGGCTGTGCAGTCGCAGGGCGGGGATGGTGGCCCTCGCTGCAAGCGAGCCAGAGCACCTGCTCCTTTGCTGTACCGTGTTCGCCGATGCTCGTCGTGACATGCTCGCGGCCTGGGCATACTCCCAGACGCTCTCACGATGCTGTTGTGGCCGCAGGGCAGTGCGCGAACCCGTGAGCGAACAATGGTGAGCCTCTGTGCATTCCTCGAACAGAGTCCCGTCTGTTCTCCGCCAGGTAGTGACGCGCAGGGACCGAACGCTCCGCGTGTGCTTCCTTGGACGATGAACAGTTGTACGCCCCACTCCAGCTGTGTTGCGCGCGTGCATCTGTACTGTGTTCAACAAGATCTTCACGCGCGTGCGACATGCATGCGTCAGATGAATCGCGAACAGCGGAACGGGTGGCGATAGGCCCAATTTAGGCCGCCTGCCAGTCGTTTCAGAGAGAGGGGCGAATTTCCGATTCCCGATAGTTTGCTTCTATTTTCTCTAGCGTTCGTATTCTTGCTCTGCCACTGAAGCGCCACATTCATACCACCGATCACACCTTGCACAGCGCTTTGATTTTGCTTCCATCGATGCCATGTTATCAGCATCTGCATGGTTGCGATGCGAACAGCGCAGGAGGCCGATCGGGAACGGGCATGTGGCGCTCCAGTAGCAGACCAAGAAAACGAACGCCAAAGAAAATAGAAGCAAACTATATCGCGAATCGGAAATTCGCGCCTCTCTCTTCTGATAACGACAGGCAGGCGGCCTCAACTGGACCTATCGCCACGCGTTCCGCTGTTCGCGTTTCATTTGACGCCGATAGTACATATGCTACTGTGTTAAATGTAAATACATTTATTGCCCAGTATACCTCTCCCCCTGTCGTTTGTAACTGTCCCCTCACCTCTTTCATTCCACTTGTACACACTGCTTGCTATCCTTCATTTCCGCTGCCCCAGCTCAGGTGCTTCCTGCAGCGATAGCAGATGCCGGGGCTAGCAAACATCTTTTCCTTCCATTTATCATGTTTTATTGAAACCACTTACTACTACTGCTCTCTCGTGAGCGCGTGATTAGAGCGCGCTTGTGAAAGCCTTGCCTCGTAGCTTCAACTGCATCAACAGAAAGCTGTTTCCGAGTGTATCTGGTGAAGTGCCGACGGTGTTCTGGTTCACGTCAGCGCCCCCAAAAGGTATGGTACTGCTTTTTCAACGGAGTACTGTTTCTTATTGCACGAAATTATTCCTGAACGGGCTTTTATTCGAGATGCTTGGTGCAGTCGACCTCGCTGGCCCGAGATGACTAGACCGAAAATTGTTTTGCGTGCTTCATGTAGGCGCAGCTGTCAGACTTGGCTGTGCTATGGAATTAGTTTAAAAGCACGTCTGGAAGGTAAATGACGTACAAAGCGATAAACATCGCCAGCCATCGATGAGACGAGTGATCAACCGTCTGCAACTCGAATCTGGAACAGCAGGAGGTGAATAACGAGCGGCTATTCGTGGGACGAGTGTGAGGATTTCCGCCTTCGTTCGTATTTTCTTTGCTACGCTGAAATTCGCTTTTAAGATGACCTTAGCCCCATCGTCATTGCACTAATGCTCCTTTGCGCTCAGAAGACGAGAACCAGACAAGAAAGCAATGCATTATGCACGCCCTTTACCGCGTCAGGGTGAAACCTGCATGCCTGTTTTGCTCGGTTTCTCTGAAATTACAGGGTTCTCGAAACAATGATCGCATTTTTCGCGTTCAACTTGCTGATTAATTTGATGTAATAGATGTTACACGAGAACAATGCAAGAAACTGATAGCGAAATAAAGAAAAACGCGATATTTTGCATTGAAATACACAGTAGACACACGACTTCCGGGACATGCTGTCCAACTTCCGGTCTCGCGCTCGCCTCGGAAAGCGGGAATGCGGCATCCAGACACCTAGTGGAGATCACTGGTGACACTAGCATAAATAAAATGGTTGCACTCTCAGTGATTTCCTTGGCTTCGTATGACGTTGGCTTGTTTTGCATCGCGAGAGATTAAGCGAACAAGCATTCCGTCTCTCTGGACTGGCGCCTGCTACTCAAAATCACTCGTGAGGTTTTGCGGCGACTCAAGGTTTTGTAAAGATCCGCTAGCACTTGCAGAAATTTGTCTCCCGGTTGTCTTGCACGAACCTTTCGATGCCTTCAGGACGGTTTGGTCTCTCTTTCCAGTTCGGCTTGCTGCTCACACAGATATATATACCGCCCTTTTCCGACTTGAAATTAGCACTACCAATGCGCGCCGACTTGCAGCGATGTTATATGGACTAAGCCGGGGCTTATCCGAGCCGCGATCAGCATCGGTCTGTCTTCGCGTCCGGCGGAAAAAGGAGTCGAGCGAGTGGGTATTTTCTTGGCGCAAACTTGATTCGAGATGCCGACGAGCGGCCAGTCTTGGAGGAAAAGCCCGCCGCTGGGAGAAGCAGGGGAAATAAATAGGAAGTTGCCCGGCGGAGCACCTCTCTCCTGTATAGTTTCCTCTCAGCGAGGAAGTTGCTGACGCGTGGAGGGGCGTCGGTGCTGAGCAGCCAATGACAAGAATGGGAAATGCGGAAGTGGGAAGGAAGAGAGCGGTTATTTCTGCGCGCGCGTGCGGGTCGGCGGTACGTGGCTATTCCCACGTCGCGGGAAGAGCTCGGCAATCGCGGTAGCAATCACACGTGGCGGATTTGTCTTCGATTCGATTACATCAGGCGTTATTGGAGAATGCGGAGATGGGGTTGGATAATTGCGGCGCCATGTTCAACCGTGCCGCTGAAGGTATAGCCGAGAGCGGAAGGTGCAGCAGCTCATGACCTGGATTATAGTGGCGAGGGTGGAGTACTGCTGCCGAGAGTGACTACACGAAACCCACCCACGCACGCGCGCGGCAAGGGTTATTTGCAGACCCTGATTGGGACCACTGCCTCGGAGCAAAGGCGAAGGGTATTTAGCCGCTCGCTAGCCTCTTTCCGGAATAAGCAGCGGAGGAATACAGGGCGGGGGTTATCTAGGCAACACGAGGGAAATGGCCAGCAAATGCGACGCGTAACCGAACACAAGCGCGTGGCATCGCCACGAGGCCTGGATTCGGAAGAATGAAGCGGACCTGCCCGCATCGGTGGAGGGTACTTCGGATCTACGCCGGCGGGTGTAGCCAAGTGCGCATCATTTATGCACATGCTTTAATATAGTCGAGTTCCTCTGCTGCCAGACACGAGATCTGAAAGGGTTTGTCCTTCTGATCGTGTGCATGCCACCCAAGAGCCGGACGTGAACATCCAGGGCGGACTCACGGGTCACGCTTGGAGTGGTCTCATTTGAACCACGTATTTTTTGGACATCTTTAGAGAATAAGGTTCAGCATGGTTTTACTTCGCCGTTTGGTGCGAGGGAAATGATAGTCGTCGCATGGGCGTTATATTTTAGAGCGGTGGAGCAAAAGTACAGCGCAGCAGGCAGTCGAATTTGCCGCGTTAGTGATTGAAAGACGTAATCAGCGCTCGTCACGTTCGTACCTGCGCGCCGCATGCGCTCAGTTTTGATTTTGTGAAAAGAAAAAAAAAAAAGCGCCGCATTTATTCCTGCTGCTGAGCTGAATACAACGGCAATTTTTTTTTTCGTCTTCAAAAACAATATGGCATCCTTTGGTCTACGAACTCAAACTCCCCATTGACACTATACTGTGCTAATTAAAATGTTAATTTGTGGAGTTTAGTTTCCCTACCTAATGTATGATCTTTTTCAGTAACCGATGTCCTCTGCGGCTGACTGTTTATTCCTGACAACATTTTCTTTTATTTCAAACTCCCTAGTTAGAATCTTGGAGAGCACTCCATGAAGCACCCGGTACCTAATGCACGTCAGACCTACGCGAGTGGCACTTCCCGATTCAGGGAAAGCCGCCGCGGTGGCTCAGTGGTTATGGCGCTCGGCTGCTGACCCGAAAGATGTGGGTTCGATCCCGGCCATGGCGGTCGAATTTCGATGGAGGCGAAAGTCTAGAGTCCTGTAACCTGTAATGTACTGTGTGATGTATGCCAGTGCACATTAAAGAACCCCAGGTGGTCGAAATTTCCGGAGCCCTTCACTACGGCGTCCCTCATAGTATGAGTCCCTTTCGGACGTTAAACTCCTATAAACCAAACCGATTCAGGGAAGCCCGTTGCTTCGTGTGTCGGAATTTAATCATGTAACGTTTTCCAAGATTCTTAAGTCTGGGGGCTATAAATAATAATAACAAAACACTGTCAGGAACAAGCCGTCTGTCAGCTGCCTAAAAAGCGCACTGAATAACAAAGGCCATGAAGTGAAGCCGCGAGACAGCGATCGCCAGACGAGTGCTATCTCACCCAGCAGGCGCAATTGCCCGAGCCGAGCGCCCGTACTACATGCCAGCAGCTTCCTGGACTTGCGTCTGCGAGACGCGTCGCGCTTATCCGAGTCTCTCGACTGGCGATAACGCCACTGTTTCTGTGTTTGCGAAAACCTAATCGAGTGCACGCTTGGGCATGCACAGACAACGTCTCGCCTTTGTCTGCTGGCGGAGGTCCAGGACTTCCGCGTGAGCGGCGGTGCAGCTTGTTTTGTATTGAGTTGAGAAAGAGGTCCCACGTGAGGCTCCGCCTTGGCACCGTGGCTGTGACAGAGGAGGGCATCGTCTACTCGGTCGTCTCGCGACCATAGAAACACTGCGACTGCCGCCGAGCCATATTCAGGCACTTTTTCGAGACTAAGCAATCAAGGGCGCGTACGTTAATTTTTCTGCAGCCCTGACACATGGTGGAACAGAATCGACTGTACTGTATATCCTCCTTGTGGTGGTCGGTCGAAATGGTCCAAGTCTGCAGCAGAGTGATCGCTTGCAGGTTCTCTCGTTGACGATGCATTTGTGCACTGGTGACCACTTCAGTCGCTTTCGGTTCCAGCTACTTCAGCACACCTGGCGACTGGGGCAGATGTTTGAACATGAATCATTCCTGTAGGTCGCTCTGTTTCCGTGGCGCAAATCCTGCTAGGCGATGCAGTTTGTTTTTAGATGCCGTTGCCATGACGCTTCAGTTGGCTTTCTTCCGGCCTCTATGGGAGGAATTGGCGCTGACCTCTGAATTGGCCCTGTCTGTCTTGGGCGCGTACCAGCTTCACTCGTGAACTGCGGCTGATTCTGCGGCCACTGCAGCGGAATCAAATGGCTCTCTCTCTACAAACCTCAGTGTGTCGTAATACCGACTTCACGTCAGCACAAAGCGCCTCTAGCGGGGGTTTCCGTCGGACTGCCTGGTCGATCTCTCATTTGGATTAAAAACGAAAGAGATGATCCAGCTTTGGTTCGCGGGATGTTTCCTGTGAATCCCTGTCGCTCACGTCGGAGTCGCCAGTAACAGCCAACGGATTGGCTTGGGCGGGAGTCTTTTAAGAGCAAGTTCCGCAAAGCAGCTCGCGGTATATCGCTTCACTTAGCTTCTGCCGCCGTCACGCTTCCCTTGTGGCACACGAGGTCTCCCGCGATAACAAGCCCCTCTCTTGCATCGCCTGCGCACCCACTTTGCGCGCGGAAGACAGGGAGCACCCTCTTCTGGTGCGCCACTCGAGAAGGCGTTTTAAATTTTGCTCCCTGCGGCTTCACGAACTGAGAGGCGCACTCGGCTGCTTCGCTTGTAGCTTTCAAGCTGCCGTTTCTTTCTTTCTTTTTCGCTTGAGGCAGAGGGAATTCCGATAACACTGTTATGAGGGCAACACTACCTGCATCGTAACACCGTCAGCGCTGCTATAGTGTCGCCCAAAGAGAAGGCCGAAGAGGCGTACCATGGAAACACGTGGTTGACACAGGATCACGTGCCTCGACCATGCCTGGCCGGACCTACACCCGCCAGTGGCCTCCAGCACTGTACACCGCACTTAGCGGCTTCCTCTACAACCTGAAGCCACGGCGAAATAACGGCGAATCCCCTGCAGCAAGTCATTACGCGGTTTGATGGATTGTATAGGCACATAACACTGGTCATCAGACTTTGTACCTGAGGCAGTGCGCGCCCTCTTTCGTTAATGATCGCTGGTGGCGGATGTGCCTTCAGTGAATACCAGGCACTTTCGGCAGTCGTCGAGGGTGGCGCGAGGTGGGTAAACGGGAAATAAGCATAAGAGGAAGGAAACAAGCGAGTGCCACCTCCCGGAACCCGCACAAAGGCGTCGTCCCAAGTGTCAGCGGCAGATGAGCAGCGCGTGCCAAATGCAAGACTTAACGGGAGGGAAACTCGTAGAAACTAGTTAAAAAATTAGGTCGTTTTCGCATCTGCCGCCGCGAGCGGAGAAGACCCCCATGCACAGCGAGTGCGCCATGCCTCCCGCACTTCTTGCTGGTTTGCGCAAGCGGGCGGTATGATACGTTCCGCAGGAAGCCCCGGACAGGCTCGCTATGTGACGCCGCATGCATTACCGGTGCGTGGCCACTCGCGCGGGTGACCGCGGCCTTAATTGAAACCTCACCCATCGCGGGCACTCCCGTGAGCATTGCCCAGAACTGCGGCCCTTCGCCGACGCTTGCATATGCATAGCCGGGGTCGCGTCTGAAGGGCGCCTCCGATGCGTTCTTCGCTGGGTCAGCAGGTGAGAGTGTCCTGGCCAGGAGTTCGACCGGTGGAGAATGTGAAATGCCCTGCGTTGAGATGCCGGCCCCTCGCAGGCCCTCCGGGGGTCGGAACACATGTGAGAGCCGACGCCGTCAGTGCAAGGGGCACAATGCACACGATGTGTGCGTGTCTGCTGCGCGCTCGCAGTAACACAGCGACGGATGTCACAACACCCACACTCGGTAATTATAAAGCCTAGTCGGGGTCTCATTGCTTTATGCAACTGTCTGTCTAAGCCGCCGCGGTGGCTCAGTGGTTATGGCGCTCGGCTGCTGACCCGAAAGGCGCGGGTTCGATCCCGGGCGCGGAGGTCGAATTTCTATGGAGGCGAAATTCTGAAGGCCCGTGTACTGTGCGATGTCAGTACACGTCAAAGAACCCCAGGTGGTCGAAATTTCCGAAGCCCTTCACTACGACGTCCCTCAGCTTAGGTCGCTTTGGGACGTTAAACCCTATAAAACCGAATCACACAACTGTCTCTCTGTTTTGAGGTGTTCAGCAGTTTTTTTTTTAATGTTGGAATTTGGTATATATCGCCAACAGCAACTTGCACGTTCGTGACGTGATCTTGGTGTGATTATATTAGGTAACGCCAAAAATGCCAACAAATTCAGCACTATGTTTCACTCTTGTCTTCCGGCTTATCTCGACGCCAACGCAAATGGCTTGGATTGTGTTAACAAAGTGCCGACACGACTGTCTGAATGTATACAGTGAAGTTTCATCCAAGGCCGCCATGGTGCTCGGATGCTGACCTGAAAGACGCGGGTTCGATCCCGGCCGCGGGGGTTGAATTTCAATGAAGGCGAAATGCTAGACGCGGTCGAAATTTCTGGAGCTCTTCACTACGGCGTCCCGTCTTAGCCTGAGTCGCTTTGGGACAATAGACCCCATGAAACAAACCATATTTTCTCATTCCTTGACCTCTCAATATGTTGAGGACCTGGGGTCTTGATGCCATAGCATAAGAGGGTTCTCGCACAGAATCCGCCCTCACCGTTCGATGACGTTCTTACGGGGCACTCGCGGTAATACAGGACGTACTACGTCCGCCGCTACGGTACAGGGTGGCGCTGGTGAACACTCATGACTCGGTGAGCATTCTCCGCCCCCCCCCCCCCCCCCCGCGCCCAGAGTACCCGAGT
Source organism: Amblyomma mixtum (assembly GCF_055824585.1). Lineage (NCBI taxonomy): Eukaryota > Metazoa > Arthropoda > Arachnida > Ixodida > Ixodidae > Amblyomma > Amblyomma mixtum. The sequence goes on from NC_143013.1 coordinate 45,495,664, forward strand.
TCGAACCCTACCGCGGCGGCCGCGTTTCGATGGGGGCGAAACGCTAAAGGCGCCCGTGTGCTGCGCGATGTCAGATTGATTTGAACGGTGGCGCTCTGAATAAACTCTTCACTTGATAGTTAGCGCTGCGGCTTGTCTCACATTGCCTCTTCCTTGTGCAGGTGCGCTTTTTTAGCCTTGTTATATCATACCAACTTACCCATCATTCTGCGTTGTAACGCCTGAAAAAAACCCTTTACTACTGCTACTATAGGAATCGCATGTTCGTGGGCTTAAAATGCAGAAGCTCGCTAGATGTTGACAACACACAAATGGAACCAGTCAGATACGCATTACCTTGATAGTTTCTTCCCTCGTTCGTACTTTCAGTCTGGCCCAAGAGCCAAGTGTATTTCGAACGGCTGCCGGGGTGTTCAAAGCATATAAGATCATGATAGATCGCGGAGTGGCGTCCTATACTCCCGTCCAGTGTATCAATGCTTCAGTTAATTTAAATGTTGGGGCTAGAATTTTTCAATAAATTTAGATACTGGTGTTTGATCGCGCATTTTCTAGTCGCGCTCCATTCGGTCTACAGGCAGTTGGTTCCGATCACTCACCTTCGTGATCTACTTTAGTTGACCATGGCGACTGATGCCGCATGCGAAGTGTGAACTTCGTGCTTACAACCAGATGATGTTTTTAACGTTTACTGATATTTATTTTTAAAAAAATGGCTGAGGCTTAGCTAAGGTTAAGCCTAGTCAGATGCGAAACATATTGATGGCTAGGCTTGGTAATACATGGCTTTCCTTGGTTGAATACTTGGTCATTTTAATACAACCACTAGAAGCCTTCGTCGTGGGGGAAGACAATGGCATGGCTACAGCGGAACGCCGACTAACCCCGAGACGCGCGTTGGGTGAGCGCCTGGATTGCCACGGAAGCCGCGTCCGCCTGCCCGGTGGAGCGAGCGTTTCACCTACACCGAGTGTGAACGCGCGTTCGAAATGCGCGGGAGTGTGACGTCACCATACCACGTGATTCACACGGCGTGCAACCGCAGCGACGGCACAAGTTGGAGCCCCGTCTCTCATCTGTCGTGACGTCATTGTGTCACGTGGTGTGACGTCATCATACCACGTGGTCTGCACGGCGTGCAACCGCAGCGACGGCACGAGTTGGAGCCCCGTCTCTCATCTGTCGTGACGTCATTGTGTCACGTGGTATGCACGGCGTGTAACCGTCACGAAGGGCTTGGGTTACCTATTGTAATATGCTTCGCATAAAATCAGTGGAAGTTACGTCGGTGCAGTCTATGCGTTGTTGGGACTGGGGCATCCCACCGCTGCCACCACTGTTGGGAATTGGCATCCCACCGCTGCCACCACTGTTGGGACTGGGGAGTCCGAGCCAAGGAACGGTCGAGGCGACGGTGAGTCAAATGACTTTTATGTACAGTATGTACAAGGGCTTTTACATGATACAAGGGCCAAGAGCACCACGGGCTAGCACAAAGAAGAAGGGCGGCCCCGGCGGCGAGCGTAGCTCCGGCGTGATGGCTCTTCTGCTGCCCGTCTGCTGCGCGGGTTCAGCGCGGCTCCGTTTTTAAAGCCGCCGGTGTCCGTTGAGGCTGCCAGCCGTTCAAATCCTCCAATCAGGTCACGGCACTGGCCACCGTTCAAATTAGACGAATGGTCGAGAGGCGGGCGGCCGGCGAAGAGTCGTAGGAGTTCGCACCGACGGTGAGGAGGGGAGGAGGAAGGGTCCGCACCAGGTACCGGCGAGGCGGGATGAATCACGCTGCAAGCCGCGACATGTCCGAGAGAGTATGGGCTAAAGCCCCTCAATTAGTCTGGGCCTGCTTTGAGCGACGGCGGGCGCGCAGCGCTGGTTTCCAGAGAGGCCAGCCAGCGAAATATGGGCGCCGGCACAACAGCGTTTGGGTTGCAGATGAAGTGGCCCGTAAGGGCCATCAACATCAGAGATACATTCGAACTTTTTTCACGAAATCTGATGCGTCCCAAATGGCTGAAAGTTTTGCTTACGAAGAAACGTATCGGCTTTGGAGTTTGCCGACACATCAGTACCAATTTCTTCACTCAATCGACCCACATCTTAGATCAAGACTCTCACCCAGAATTCCTCGACAACTGGAAACACTTTATCACCGACTTCGTTTGAATGCTGCATATATAAACGGCCTGCGATACCGTTTTAGACAAATGAACAGTCCGCATTGCGACAACTGTGCCTCGATAGAAACTGTGGAACATATCCTGCTTGTGTGCCCTGCGTATGCTAACGAGCGTGCGTACTATGAGCATTGCATGCAGAAGCTCTGCCCAGTGCCCCTAACAATGGACAAAGTTTTAGGTCCCTTAGCCTGCTTCAGGCAACAGAGACTTGCAATGAACTTTCTTTTTACATATTTAAAAGACATTGGACATCTCGATAAGCTCTAAATTCACTTGCACGTTACTTTCATGCATTCTTCATGCAGTGAACTTCGTCAGCCCATTTGTCGGACTATGCACTCCATCATTCCATAGGTTACATCAATACCCGCCATTGCATTCTTAGTACCCATTTCACGGCCGCATTTTATCTTCGTTTTTTTTTTCTTTTACCTCTTCCACGCTGCTCTCCTTCTGTCTTCATCTCCCAAATTCCCCTCCCTACGCAGAGTAGCATGCCAGCGATTTTTAAATGCCGGCTAAATTCTCTGTATTTCATTAAAGAGTCTCTCTCTCTCTCTCTCGCGTTTGGGTTGCTCAAGGCGAACATTATGTACGTGACAGAGCTCAACTAAAAGGCGACTAATTAACTAAAGTTATCTAATCAACATTTAATTTTTCGTTTCAGGCCCAATATTATGCTGCGAAACTGAAGGCCGTCAGAAAGCGAGCCCAGTTTCTTCAATTGGATCTGCATTGTATTTAGAAATATCGAGCATAAAAAAAATTGGCAGTGGCTTAGCTGTGGTTAAGCCTGGATATACAAACGAAAAGGTTCAGTTACGCTTGGTTTGACGTCATGGCTGTCGCAGTTGGTGCACAATGCACTGGGAGCACCACGATAACGGTGGAGGCGTTCGGCCGTCCACACACTGCCTGTACGGAGGCGGAGGAGGAGACGCGCGTGTAGTGAATACGGTGCTGTCTTAGAAGGTTGCTTTAGAGACATGTACTGTGGTGTCCATTCCTTTCGGGTGTACACCAAGATATGAGAGACAGGCGTTTCCTTTCCTTAAAACCAGTTTTCATTTCATTTCATTTTCCTTAAGGCCCTTACGGCGCGGTTCGGGTATCCACCGAGATATGACAGGTTCCTGGCGCACTGTTTGTCTTTTAGAGCGCAGCTCTTTGGCGTCCGTTCCTGGGTTTCGCGTCGTCGTCGGCGTCGGCCTCGTAACCAGCTCCGCCCCCCTTTCATCCCCCCAGCGCTATCGGCGTCAGCGGCATCAGTCAGTCGCTGCTATCTCTTCCCTCCTCCCTTTATCGTGTTGTCCGCTTGCTGCGCGCGCTTCTGCCCCCATCGTTTGCCGCTGGGTGTACACGCCGCCCCCCTCCCCCCTCTTCCTGCGAGTCTCCGGTTGCCAAAGCGCCGGCTCGAACTTAATTCCTTTCTTCGCTCCTCCTCCAATGCAACCCCTGTGCGGTGGCAATCAGAGAGCCAGATCGGTGGCGGCGGATCTGTATATGTGCACCGCCCGAGCCGAAATTGCGAATACGTGTGAAAAATAAAATAAAAAATTCTATGATAGCGCATACATGTGTTGCTCGATTTCTTTGCCTCAATCTATCGAAAAGGTGAAACAGCTTATTTGCTGCGCTCAAATTTCGCATTAGGAAGTAACGTAATCGTCGGTAATTTGTTTTATTTGTTTATTTCTAATATCTTATTTCTTTGATTTCTTTTTTTATTCTTGTTTCTGTGCTTATTTTTATTCTCTTTTTTTATTGCGGAGTCGACGGACACCTGCGCTGCGCGTGACGTCGCTCGGTTTCGCGCATGCGCAGAAGTGGCAAATCTGGCCTCCGGCTCACGCAAAGCGCGGTGTTGACGAGCCTAGTGAAGCTTTTCGCTTCAAAATGCGCCTTCTGTAAGCTCGTTAAGTTGTCTTTCCCGCACTGCACATGTACTTCACAATGACGCTGCTCGCATTTCGAATGCAGAAGTTTACGCCTCTCGCCTTTCCTGCGCCGGATGAACGACCGCAGCGTCTTTTTCTGCTCTGCGACTAACTCTGAGGAACGACAAACGGAGGCCCTCCGTCCTCTACTCTATCTCTTTCATTCCCCTTTCCCTTCCCAGTGCAGTGCAGCGATCGTGACCCTACATAAGAGACAACAGCAAGCACTGCACGAACAATTCTTCACCAAACAAGAAACACTAGAACCGAGCGCGCGCTCCCTCCTGCTATGCACACGCACGGGCAGCCAAGTGAAGCGCGCCGCTTGCGCGTTTATCGTAAAAGCGGAGGAGAAGCCGAGATACGCTGGGCGTTTTTTCCTGGATTCCTGCGCGATTTCGGCGCACCACGCTGGGTCCACGAATGTGCAGGGGGGAACCTCTGGCCAAGTACGCACACAAGATCTTGTACGTACGAGCAGAGGCAAACGCTGGAACTGATTGCGAGTGCAGTTTTGTCCCGTCAGGTGCCGCCCTCATCTGTGATCGCTTTACGTGAGCACTGAAATTCTCGTGCACTGCAAGGGCCGATGGAGCGACCAGGTGTACAGCCACCACAGACTTCACACGAATGACGGAACGCATGGCCTGGGCTGCTGTCAGCGCCACGAAGCGATAGTCATCGGGTGCGAGATAATGCCTGCGTCGGCAGATTTGTCCGCCTTTCGGCGTCACTGCTTAATAAGAAACTGCTCCGAGGGTGGGAATCGAACCAGGGCCTTTGGCATTTGAAGCGGAGACGTAACCACTCCGCCACGAAGGCTCAAGGTTCGAGCATGAATAAAGGCGCATCTATGAATGCATGGGTTTCATAAATAAAATAAAAGGAATAAAGTCAAGAAAAGGAAAAATAAAAAATAAAAATGAGAAAATAAAAAAAAAAACAAATAAAAATAAGATATGGAAATAAAAATAAAAAACAATAAAATAAGAAAAGCGCAAAAGATATGAAAAATAAAAAGTAAATTAAAACAAACAGTGCGCCAGGAGTGAGTGAGTGAGTAGAAACTTTATTGATTTATAAGATTTAGCCTGCGGTGGAGGTCTTCTTCAAGTCTTCTCTTCAAGTCTTGAGGTTGCCTCCTAGCCTTGGGTGGTCCCCTAGTCCAGGGCTCCATTGAGTCTGGCCACCTCGCTTGCGTGTGCTATGAGTGCCCTTTGGGCCTCTAGCTCGCAGCTGGTGAGCCGGCTCTCCCATTGCTCCGCACTTGGTGTGTCGTATTTGTGGAACGATATGTTTCTGTCGCATTCCCATGTTATGTGGTATAGTGTTGGCCTCGCTTCGCACCAAGGGCATGTGGCGCGGTATTGTGTCGGGAACATCTTGCTTAGTATATATAAGTTGGGGAAGGAGCCTGTCTGTAGCTTCCGCCATTTTGCGGCTTCTTCCTTGCTTAGCTCTTTGTGTGGTGGGGGGTATTTGTATCATAGCCCCCTGTACAAACTTAGTGTTTCAGAGTACCCAGCCCCTAGGCTAGTCCAGAGCTCCTCCGGGGCTTGTGACCCCCCAGCTCGGATAGTAAGCCCTCGAGCTAGTTCGTCCGCCCTTTCGTTGCCCCAGACCCCCGCGTGGCCTGGTATCCAAATTATGTTATGTTTCTCTCTCCTCCCCGATGGTGTCCCCTCGCTGAGGATCCTGAGTGTCGTTTTGCCTACCCTTCCTTTTGTGTAGTTTCGACACGCTTCTTGTGAGTCTGTTAAAATATTCAAGGGTCTCCCCTTTCTATCCAAACGCTTTCGCCTTGCAGCACTTTAGAGAAAGTGCCCCCTGAATTTTTTTAAACAGCTGCTATACTCTGCTCAACTTTGTTCAGGTAGGCAGGCGGGCAGACGGGCAGGTTAGATTAGGTTAGGTTGGGTAGGTTGGGCAGGGTAGGTTAGGTTAGGTAGGGTAGGTTAGGTAGGTAGAGTAGGTTAGGTGGGTAGGTAGGGTTGGTAGGGTAGGTAGTGTTGTGAACGCGAAATTTCCAACACCGGGACGCTCCCAAGGATGGCATCCAGGCTTGCGTCTCTCCGAGCCTGCGCGTCGTCTTCATAGCGCGTGGCCCTTCATGGCCCGTCAGCCACCGGGACGCTCCCAAGAATGGCGTCCTGGCCTGCGTCTCTCGTCTTCGTGGAGCGTGTTGCGGGTTTGGGCCGGGGCGCTCCCAGGGATGGCGTCCAGGCCTGCGTCTCTCCGAGCCTGCGCGTCATCTACGTGGAACGTGGTGCAAGTTTTGGCCAATCAGCCACCGAGGCGCTCCTGATTGGACGAAAAGGGCGGAAGTCTGTTCCGACTCTATCGCTATCTCTTCCGCCTCTGCTACATTTGATGCCCTGGCCGTGAGGCTCGTTATGTGTTCTCCCTGATGGTTGACGACTACCGCCACCATTTTATTTCCTCGTTCACCATAGTACGGGGAAGCGTCGGTGTATACCGTGCTGTCCCTGTGCCCTATTGTTTTTTCATAGTGTTCTGCCCTGGCTCTCCTCCTGCTGCCATGGAGGTTTGGGTCCATGTTGCGGGGGATGGGTTGTACGCTTATGTTTCTTCTTAGTGCGTCTGGTATGTTTGCCCTGTTGTTGTGATGGTTCTCCGTCTCCCGACCCAACCTAGTCAGAAGTGCTCGTCCGGTTCTTGTGTCGCTGAGTCTTTGAAGTTGTGCCTTTATTTGGCATTCACTCAGCTCTTCAAAAGTGTTGTTTAGCCCTAGTTGCATTAGCTTCTCGTTGGACGTGTTCCTTGGTAGATGTAAGGCTATCTTGTACGCTTTGCGAAGGATAGCTTCTGCTAGCCCTAGCAATGAGGGAGGGGGATAGAAAGGGGAGACCCTTGAATATCTTAACAGACTCACAAGAAGCGTGTCGAAACTACACAAAAGGAAGGGTAGGCAAAACGACACTCAGGATCCTCAGCGAGGGGACACCCTCGGGGAGGAGAGAGAAACATAACATAATTTGGATACCAGGCCACGCGGGCGTCTGGGACAACGAAAGGGCGGACGAACTAGCTCGAGGGCTTACTATCCGAGCTGGGGGCCACAAGCCCCGGAGGAGCTCTGGACTAGCCTAGGGGCTGGGTACTCTGAAACACTAAGTTTATACAGGGGGCTAAGATACAAATACCCCCCACCACACAAAGAGCTAAGCAAGGAAGAAGCCGCAAAATGGCGGAAGCTACAGACAGGCTCCTTCCCCAACTTATATATACTAAGCAAGATGTTCCCGACACAATACCGCGCCACATGCCCTTGGTGCGAAGCGAGGCCAACACTATACCACATAACATGGTAATGCGACAGAAACATATCGTTCCACAAACACGACACACCAAGTGCGGAGCAATGGGAGAGCCGGCTCACCAGCTGCGAGCTAGAGGCCCAAAGGGCACTCATAGCACACGCAAGCGAGGTGGCCAGACTCAGTGGAGCCCTGGACTAGGGGACCACCCAAGGCTAAGGAGGCAACCTCAAGACTTGAAGAGAAGACTTGAAGAACACCTCCACCGCAGGCTAAATCTTAGAAATCAATAAAGTTTCTACTCACTCACTCCGACTCTATTTAAGAGCTCCCGCCTCCTTGGTTCGTGTCATTCCCTGCTGTGATCCTTCTTGGCACGTAGCGTTTTTCGCCGCTGCTTGTAAATATGTGAATATATACATTTTTTTTTTCATACTGCTCTTAATCAATTCCTGGTCTTGTCATTGCCCCTGCCAGTCGACGACAGCGGACCCGCGTCTCATCAACTGGATGGCAGTGCTGGGATAGAAGTCAGCTCTTCGAATCGCCTGGAGGACGCGCCTCAGCAGTCGGGAAGAGCGGACGTGTCTCACGTCGGCTCCGCCGAATTTTATGATCCTTTCCCGAAGCATTTGCCGAAGCGCTGCGACACCATCTGGCTACACTTCCAGAACAACGAGGAGACCACCCACCCTTGTTCAGGTGGGACCGTTTTCTCAAATCCTTCGAGAATTTGAAGACCAAGCGGATCGCGCGAGTTGCTAAGCCTAACAGTTAGGCCACGACTCAGCTGCCCGCCGCGGCTCCGCGGGCAAATTCTGCCGCAAACCATGACGACCCTGATGGGATACGACCCGGAGGGGATGCAGATTGTCACCATGCCGCAGGCGAAAACCCCAGTTTTCGACAAGGTTACGGAGGCTATTATCCAACGCAAGATAGAAGAGTGGGAACGCGCATCAGCCCGTGACAACCACTCGGCACGGCAAAAAGGTCGAACGCCAGATGGACGCGTCACCGCGGCAGGGGATACGCCGCTGCAGCAGACGCCCCGCACGCAAGTCAAGCGTTGGAAGCCTCCTCCGCAGCCGCGTCTGGACAAGCAAGATGCAGTGATCATAATCAAACCTAAAGGAACGCTGGATCTCAGCAAATTCAGGGGAAACAACGCGGTCGGAAACGCCTTGCACATTGCTGCTGGCGTCGACAAGGGCTCAGCCGAGCTCAGCGTTTGGCCCATATGGGAACAGAACATCATCGTCGTCGGGGTGCGAGACGCCCAAATAATCAGAAAGATCCTGGCAATTCACGAAATTCAGCTTGGGGACAAGGCACAGGCAGTGTACTCCTACCTCCGCCCCTCCGACGACACTTGCAAAGGAGTAATACAAGTGGACCCGAGGGTTTCCAACGAAGACATCACGAACGCGCTTCGCTCCCCGGACGCACCAGTGGTGAGCGTGAGAAAATTAGGTTCCTCCAACGTGGCGGCCATCACGTTTGAAGGAAGAAAGGTTCCGTTTCACGTCTTCTACTACGGTGAAGCGGTTCCAGTACGCCTATACAAGAAAACAACGCCAGCCTGCGCACTGTGCGGGAAACTTGGACACCGGGCGGATGTTTGCCCTTGCCCTTCGAAGTCAAGATGTCCGCAGTGCGGTCAGCAAGATGTTCCAGAATCCCACGACTGCCAACCCAAGTGCACGGTCTGCGAAGGTCCACATCTCATGGGGTCGAATCAGTGCAAGTACAAGTACCGAACATCACAAAAAACCAAGCCCAAGACAGGAGAATTCAACCACCGGTCAAGATCCAGGCTTCGGAACCGGTCCGGCAGCAGAGGTCCATCGAGCAGCGGGGACCGACTGACCCACCAGGACCAGTCCAGCAACAACTCAGCACCACCCGGCTCACGCTCTTCAAGCAATGGACCTGGGACTACCGATAATGTGTCGCACAACAACGGCAGTCGTCCAGCCGAGAAGACAACAGGACCCCATAACAAGGAGCAGCGCAACGGCAGCAAGGTGAGCTGGGCAGATGTAGCTGCCTCCTCCCCCGAAGCGTTGGCTTACAAACGACTTAAAGCAGAGATTGAACAACTAAAATCAGAAAATAGCACATTGAAACAGCAGTTAGTCATCGCAGTCAATCCAAACAACACATTACCTCCATCGACGCAACAGGCATGTCCGATGGAAGAAGATAGGGCAGAGCTACACCCTCCGTCTCCACACCAGTTAGATGCTAGCACCCCCGAGAGGCAAGCAACTACACCAGACGCACCCCACCAGGCACCAACTCCGCAGGCACCACCATCGCAGGCACTAAAGCAGCAATATACAGAGCACCCCCAAACCCAGGAACGCATCACTCGCTTGGAAAAAACAATTCAAGACCTCATTGAAAATAAATTACAAATTATGATCGAGACGACAATCAAAAGTATGTTCGAATCAGTTATTAAACCCATGATGGAAAACCTCGAACCAGTTTTAATAAGGATGCAATCGCAGGAGATCAGAATTGACCGCAAACTTCAGGAATTATCAGATGGTTCTCACAACAGAGGCACAAAGCTGCAGGGTAAAATGGGAACTCGTCGTCTGCCAAGCACTCAGCCAGATCTACAACCTGAGGGCGCACCACATGATGAGGCACAAGTTTCTAGTGTTCAGCATGGCTCCACAACGTAGACATAAACTTACTATCCTACAGTGGAACTGCAGGGGACTAAAACGGAAGAGGGAAACATTACAGCAATACATAGACTGTCATCCCGATACGCCGCAAATAATAGCCCTGCAAGAAGTGAATATGGAGGCTAAGATCAGAGGATACTCAACACATCAAACAAATCCCTCGACATGCATCTTGGTCCACAAATCATGCACGGCAATTACTGTAGACCTTAATCTAGACAGCGACATTGAATATACCTTCATAAAAATACTGCCACAGCACAGAAACAGCAAGGGCACCTATATACTCAATATATATAGTCGCCCCAAACAGCACCGCGTAGCCTTCGACGTGATCTTTCTTAAAGCCCTAAGAGAAGCCCAAAAAGCTCCCCTAGCTATAGTTGGCGACTTTAATGCTTCTAGCCCCCTATGGGGATACCCCAGGGAAGACACGAAAGGCAGAAAACTAGCATCCGCCATCGCTGACATGGCCCTGACCCTACTCACGGACCCGCAGCACCCGACGCGAGTCGGCACCAGCGTAACGCGGGATACTTCTCCCGACCTCACGCTCGTCCGCAATGCCCGCAACTATGAGTGGCTCAATACAGGAGAGACCCTAGGCAGCGATCACTACGTGCTGCAGACCATCTTCGAAAGCAACAAGCACAGCAAACCACGAGGGCAAGCCAGAATTACAGACTGGGAGACATTCAGAAAGGACACCAAACTAACCACATCCGAACAAATAACCAGCTACGAAGATTGGGCGGCTTCCATTCTCGACCTTAAAGAAAAGCTCACAAAGTCTCTTGCCACCACGGAGGACCACCCAGCTGTTGACAACCACCTCCTACACCTTTGGGAAGCAAGACGTAGTCTTATAAAACGGTGGAAAAAACAAAGACACAATCGGAAACTAAGACTTCGAATAGCCAAGCTTACTATTCAAGCAGACCAATACGCATGGGACCTCGCTCGCACCAATTGGCTAACGAAGTGCGAATCCCTCAAAGGCCGCCTAGACACCAAGGCTACATGGAACCTTCTGCGATGCCTAATTGACCCTCCGAAAGCGAAGAGTGAACAACACAGAAATTTGCATCGAGCCCTACACAGCTTTCAAGGCACGGATCATGAACTCGTGGATGAACTCACGCGTCGCTATATCTGCACCGCGCGAGACCCACAACCCTACAATAAGGAGTACCGTGGGGAACCGAACGAAGACCTAGACAGAGATTTCACTTCAGAGGAAATCATTGCAGCACTAGCAGATATGCGCCGAGGCACAGCCCCGGGACAAGACAAAATTACTGTCGGACTTCTGGCCAACCTCGGCACGGAGGCTCTGCAGCAACTCACGGATTACATAAACGAATGTTGGCGTACCGGCACCATTCCACAAGCATGGAAAACAGCCAATGTACACTTTATTCCCAAACCCGGCAAGAAAATCAGCATTGAAAACCTGCGCCCCATATCCCTCACGTCGTGTGCAGGCAAACTCATGGAAAAGGCAGTCCACACCCGTCTCTCCAATTATCTTGAGGACAATGAGCTACTGCCACACACGATGTTTGGATTTCGGGCACACTTGTCCACCCATGATGTGCTTCTGCAAATCAAACGTGAAGTCATTGATCCCGCACGCACAAACAGTAACCGAGCGCTTCTAACACTTGACCTCAAGGGAGCGTTTGACAATGTCAAACACTCCACAATCCTCAACAACCTCCACAGCATGAACTGCGGACAGCGAGCCTACTCGTACATCTGCGATTTCCTTACGGACAGAACCGTCAACATCAGCACCGGCTCAAAACACACAACGCAAGTGAAGATGGACACGAGAGGCACTCCGCAAGGGGCAGTACTATCCCCACTTCTCTTCAACATTGCACTCCTAAATCTCCCACCTCTTCTCAATCAGGTACAGGGCATACGCCACGCCCTGTACGCTGATGATATAACCATCTGGACAACCACGGGAAGTATGGGAATGATTGAAGAACAACTACAAACCGCGGCGACAACAGTTCAAAATTATGCCCGGGCGTGTGGACTAACGTGCTCACCCGAAAAATCCGAACTGATAGTCTTCCGTCAACGCAAGAATCAAGACACCATCAATATCCGCGTAGACAACTCACCCATAAAGGAAGTTCAGACCATGAAGATACTGGGTCTGTACATAAATAACAACGGCAACAACCTTCTTGCCCTCCAGAAACTACGGCTCGTGAGCGAGCAAGTCGCCAGGATGATCGCCAGGATAACGACGCGCAAATCGGGGATGCGAGAAGACGATACTCTGCGACTGGTGCAGGCTTTCGTTGTAAGCCGCGTCGTCTACGTAGCGCCCTACCTCCGCCTTAAGAAGCGTGACATCAAAAACCTCGATATCATAATCAGAACTGCCTACAAGAAGGCCCTGGGACTCCCTCTTGCGACATCGACGGACCGGCTCTTGCGACTGGGTGTGCACAACACGATCGATGAGCTGATAGAGGCACACCTTACGGCGCAGGTGGTACGGCTCTCCACAACTCGAACTGGCCGACAAGTCCTGAGTGATTTAAACATCAATTGCCCCCGACAGCTAGACACCAAAACCGACATCCCAGCCTCATGGAGAGGACAACTCAAGGCAGCTCCACTACCCAGGAATATGCACCCTGATTTTCACCAGTCAAGACGACAAGCACGAGCCGAAGCCATGAAAAGACACTACGGCGGGCGCGAGGGCGTGTTCTATGTCGATGCTGCGGGTCCCGAGCAGGGAATGACGGCCGTCGCGGTAGTGCACCAAAATACAACAGTCGACGGACTAGTACTGGCTAGCCAGGACATACTGGCTGCGGAAGAAGTGGCGATTGCTCTAGCTGCAACACACACTAGCTCAATATACATTCTCACAGATTCACAGACAGCGTATCGCAATTACCTCAGGGGCAGGGTCGCACCGCTAGCAGCTAAAATCCTGCAAGATAGCTACATCCGTGGCTACCAACCCACACACAAACACTTAATATGGGTACCAGGTCACCAGGGCATCCCAGGGAACGAGAGCGCACATGCCTCAGCCCGAGCATTTCTCCCCCGGGCACCCAGTGCGGATGCCGTGGAACCTCCTACCCCACTACTAACTTACAATGACATACTTCAGCACTTAAATTATCCCGTCGGGTCTACCCTCCGCCGGCTAAGACACTAGATAAAGGGGAGGAACAACACCTCCGAAAGCTACAGACCAACACTTACAACAACCCACGAAGACTACATGCCATAGACCCGGAGTCATTTGACTCACAATGCAAATTCTGCGGGGAGAAGGCGGACCTGTACCATATGGTATGGGCCTGCCAACGAAATCAGGCGATCACTGTTAATAACCAGCCAACGCAGGAGGGGTGGGAGGCAGCTCTGTCCAGCTCGGACGGAAAGAGTCAAAAGCAACTCATCGAAAGAGCCCGGACAGCAGCCTACGCCAATGGGGTTCCGGACTGAGAGCTCCAACCACGTCTACAACCTCCTAAACCATTTCATTAAAATATTTTCACCACCACTTCGAATCGCCTGGCAGCATTGGCAGTTGGAAGATCTCCCGCGTGGGTGTACCCCATGATCGCGGCTCTGTGAATGCCCGACCTTTCTTCCCTGAGGTGTTTGCCAGATTTTTGAATTTAGCGTCAATGCTGGCAGGCTTTCTTTGGCAGTGTTGTGAGTACTGATTGCTGTACTGATTGTTGTACTGAATGAGGCTGAAGCGGAAAGGAAATTGGGCTGAGAAGGAACAGCGCGAGCTGGAACAGAAGCAACGCGATCGCGAGCTTCAGCTTCGGGAGAATGAGCTCGAGTCAGCACGCCGACAGCAGGGAATTGATCTAAAGAAACTGGACGCGGAGTCGAAGAGAGCCGAAGCCGGCGTCGCTCAGCCGCCATGCTCCAGCACAGGAGGGAGGAAAACAGTCAGAATCAAAGATTTCATGCAACCTTTCCAGCTAGGCGAGGACATTGGTATTTTTTTGGTGAACTTCGAACTATTGACCCTGTTGCCATGTAAGGTAGCGGACGCGATTGGGAGACAGCGCGGAAAAATCGGAGGACTATGAGACCGCGAAGGCAAGCCTCCTAAAGAAGTACCGCCTGTCTGCCGAGGCTTTTCGCCAGCGTTTCATAAAAGCCACTAAGTCTAAAAATAAAAAACAAACAAAAATCAGTGGAGTGGTTAAAGAGCGCAGGCGTTCACGGGGACGCAAAGAAGATCGTGGAGTGTATGTCTAGAGCAGTTCCATGACACAATTCCGGATCGAATGCGTTTGTAGATTCTCGACAAGGGCCGAGGTAAACACTGCTCAGAAGGCTGCTGAACTCGCGGAAGAGTATGCTTCACACCGCGTGTTGCATGAAAGTCGTGATACAAGCAACCAGAGAGATGTAGAACGGTACCCAGCTAGGCATCAATGCCGGAGCAGTAAAAGGGGAAGACCGTCCAAAAGGGGAAGCGAGACCGCCGGAAGATTCCCGAAACGATGCAAAGGAAACTGAGAAGAAGAAAAAATATGAAGCACCAAGGCTGAGTGTATGCTTCAAGTGCCAACAACCGGGGCACTTTTCTTCAAGTTGCCCAAATCAGCGTGTAGTGTTTTCCTACGTAAGCGACGCTGATGAAAACTTGGCTTTACTTAAGCCATTCATGAGAGAATTCACTGTGAATGGTAAGACAAGCACAGTCCTAAGAGATTCGGCGGCTGCCACGGATGTATTAAGGCGAAAGCCTTTAATGCCTCATACTGTCGTTAGCAGACGCGTCGGCAGCCATGTCGACAGACGCGTCGGCAGCCGTGTCGACAGACGCATCGGCAGGAATGTCGACAGACGCGTCGGCAGCCGTGTCGACAGACGCATCGGCAGATTTGTCCGCCTTTCGGCTTCACTGCTTAAAAAGAAACTGCGCCGAGGGTGGGAATCGAACCAGGGCCTTTGGCATTTGAAGAGACGCTACGACTCCGCCACGAAGGCTGAAGGTTCCAGCATGAATAAAGGCGCATCTAGTGAATGCATAGGTTTCATAAATAAAATAAAAGGAATAAAGTGAAGGAAAGGAAAATAAAAATAAGAAAGTAAGCAAAAACAGAAGCTAAATAAAATAGGATATGAAAATAAAAATAAAAAACAATAAAAACAAGATAGGAGCAAAAATTAAAATAAAATGAAAAATAAAAAAGTAAATAAAAGCAAACAGTGCGCAAGGAAACGCTTTCGCCTTGCAGCACTTTAGAGAGCCAAAGTGCCCCCTGAATTTTTTTCACCCATCGTATGTGTCTGCAACAGATTTAACAGGTGAATTGGCCTGGATTAGGCAAGTAGTGCAGGAAGATACCGTCTGTCTTCCTTTAGCCCAAGTATGTATTGAGGGCCCGTTCGGTATCCTTGCTACGGAAGCTGCTGTTCCCGTGAATCTGCCCGAGGAGTATCCTTATTTGTTCTCTAAAAAGTCTGAGATGTTGCTCAGGGAGAGGGGAACTACTTTTGAGCAAGGAGACGTTTGCGGCGCTAGCCCGCTCTAGAGCAAGAGAGTTAGCAAGCCAGCTAAAATACGACGTGCCCTTTGGGACAGACGCAGATCAAACAACGGGGCATAAGGCGAATGGAGAGGGACTCTGACGGCCTAGACTGTGACGATGACAACACGATTGAGTCAGAGAGAGAGAGAGGGAAACAGGGAGAGCGGCGGCGGAACCTAGTTCGTTATTGCCACCGTCGTCCAACCATTTCGGGCGCTTGCTCTCAGTAAGCAAGGAGCTGTTTACTGAGAATCAGGAGGCAGACAAAACAAAATAAAAACTCCACAGTTCAGCCAGAGAAGGAGTTTTGAGAAAGAACGTCACGCTATGAGCTGTTTATTCGTCGCTATCAGGACAAGCATAGGTATTGTTAGAAAGGACGGTTTTAGCCGCACAGGGCATTACCCCCTTACCTTGAGACCAGTGGGCGCCGAACGCGCCGAACCTCCCCGCACGACGACCTCGGAGGGATTATATGCCCTTTCTGGGAAAGGGGTCGGTACGGTCGCGGTGGGGACGGAGAGACGGGTTGTCAGGGCAGTGTGAGTCAGTCAGTCAGTGAGTGTGTGTTGGGAGTGTGTGCTGTGTGGTGGACTTGCCGTGGTCGATGATGGAATGTGCCGCCTACATTGACACATAAGTCAATGGCCGAGAATTTACAACGGCTTCAACTTCGGAAAGAAATGCCTAGAAGCTGAACACTTAAGCCCCACCTCGATGGACACTTCCGAGGCGTACGGGCGGAGCGCCTACGCGCACGGGCGTACGCTGGAGCCTGTCTGCGCATGCGCGAGGCGCTACGCGCGAGCAGGCGCGAGCGGGGCGCAGATATCAGTGCATGTCAGATATCGACGCCTGCGCACGGGCGCTAGCGCGCGCGTCGGTCGGGAGCGGGGTCCGGTTGACAACAATCGGTGGACCGCGGGGCTCTCGAGGACTCTTTTCTTCATAGCTTCGTGTTCCCCGAACTTTTCTTCGCGGTTTAATTCGTCCTTTCAGCGCCCCCCAACCATGTTTTGCTCACGGCTTGACATTTTTTCAGTCGGCTGAGGAGGGGGAGCGAGCCAGCACCAGGAGCATGGATGTGAATGCCACTTTTCGACGCCCGTCGCGGCGCGTGCTGGGCGCGCAGGCGCTTCGCGTGTACGCCTGGGAAGTGTCCATCGAGGTGGGGCTTTAGCCACCATCCTTTGAGCGTCCTTTGTGTGTTGTTTTTTTTTACGTTGTTGTGGCTGGAACTGAAGTGTAGCTAGTTTTTTTTTGTGTATTCATTTCTTTATTTTGGAATTGAAGTGTAGTTTTTTGTGTATTGATTTCCTTATTTTGGACGCGTGCTTTGCCGATGGGTAGGAGGGCATTTAAGGAGAGGGGGATGTGGGAATCCTGGCTTTCCGTCGTCGCCTTTGCGCGGCTGTGCCGGCCTCCCGCGTTGTTTCTCCTCTTTCCCTTGCTCCCGCCTCAGGCGGTGGAGAGGCGGCTGGGTGACTAATCACTGTCATTTAGCCACAGCTCCGCCCCGGCTCCCCAAGGGCCTTTGCCATTGGCGCCTTTTGGCGGGAATTCGGGACCCGCTTTGGGCGGCCGCGCCCCGCGCGACCGTCCGAGCGGGGCCCAGAGAGAGATCCCTCCGAGCACGGAGAAGAAGAAAAGCCTTCTATCTCCGTGCCTCCGAGACAGCGTAAGGTGCGTACGTTACTGTTTGTCCGTGCCGGCCTTTGCCGTTCGGACCAGTGCTTACTCGAGCTCGCCCGCACGTGTCCTCTGACCTGCAGCGGCTCGAGCCTGTCCAGCGGGGTCCAGCGACCTCCGACAGGCTTGCCTTGCGTTGATTGCCCACTCTCTCTCGCAACCGGCCCAACGGTCGACACGAGAGAGAGATCACAGCACTGCCGCGGGGACATTCTCCTGCAGCGGCGTGCTAGCGGCGCGCATTACTCTGGTCGCTTCGTGCGCGCAGCGGAGCCTTGCTCCTCGCGCGCGCCCGGGACGGGCTGACTACTGAGTGTTTGTGTACTGCTGAAGGACGACGTGAATAAACGCCTCCTTTGTGAACTTGGAGGCCTATTTCTTTGCGGCGAATCGCTCTCCTCCCAGCGGAGGTTGAGTGCACCGCATCGGTGTCCCAGTGTGTGTGTGGTGACGGCTGATCGGGGCCCTTGGCTCGCGCAAAGCTCGAACCCGCGGTGGGTGGTGGCTTGTGTCCACTTAGAAACCCATAACTGGCCATCAGTCCCGAGCTGAACAACGAGCTGAAGTCGCCAGCGGCTCCCATCACCGAGAGTGCACCGTATGCTGCCGCTGCAGCGGGGACGCGTGTCGGACGCCTCGGGGGCTCTTACGAAGTGCGCGCAGATGTGGGGTAGATGTAGCCCGCTTGTGGCGTCACGAAGGAAATCCCTCGCTTGTTGGCGACAACATGGCATCGAAGGCGCGTTCGGCAATCTGGCGATGAGCGGGGGCGATTAGCGGAGCGGCCGCCTCGCGTGGCGTTCCAGATCGCCGAGGAGATGGGGCGGCTTCTTCCTTGCGGGGCCGCTTGGCTCGGCCCGCACTCCGAGGGGGGCAATAAGTGGGTGACGGTGGGAGGCGTGTTGAGGGCCACGGAATGTGAAGGACAGCATGCGCATGGGGGTAGGGTTTTGTTTTCTGGCACGTTGCTTTTTTTTGCGTGTTTATTTTTAATTGCGACTTTCAGTTTCGCCTTCGATGATTTTCATCTTTCATTAGAGAGAATGCTGTTATACCGGTACCAGCTGGGCGGATTGATAGCGTAGACCGTAGACCGTCAACAGCCGGCCACACCTCCAGGGTGGTGGTGGTGGTGCAAAACATTTATTTATGCTATGTACAAGAGAGGTATTGCTTGGACCGTGCCTGAAGGGCCCGGCCCTCACAAGCACTAGGAGGGATCCCTAGTCCGGGACCCCTGTGGCCTCCGCGGCGGCCCGGGCTCTTGTCGCCAGGGCTCGTTGGTCCTGGAGAGTTGAGCAGCCGAGCAGGGCAGCCTCCCAGTCCTCTCGGGTGGGGTGGAGGTGGGGTGGGAAAGCAGGATTGGCAGGGCATGCCCACACCATGTGATACGTGTCCGTAAACACTTCCCCACAGTGTGGACACTCGCCCGCGAAAAGGCCGAATTGAAATGTTTAAGCACTGCAGGGCACAGTACCGTGTTGGTGTAGAGGGGAAGAAGCCAACGCTCCTCTGCCTTCTTGAGGCCTTTACAGTGGGGTGGGTATCGGCCGTGAGCGGTTTGATACAGGCGAATCTCCCGAAAAGTAATAGCCGGATTAAAATCTGTAGCCGGATCAGGCGGCGCGAGAGGCGATGCCCGGTGGTTAAGCGCGTGGGTGGTAGCGTCCGCTACCTTATTTCCCTCTATCCACGCATGTGCTGGGGCCCAGATGATTGTGCGCCGGGTTGGGAAATCCCGCACGTGAGCGTGTCCCCGTTGCGATTGTTGTGGTTGCCCAGGCTGTCACAAAATCTGCAGGTAGACTTTTCTCAGTTGGAAGGCAGGCAGCAGGATGTCGACAACGATGCCTGTTGTTCTTCACCCCACTATGCATAATGCCTCCCCGAACTCTGGGCGGTTCGCTCTCGTGGATATGTGCTACATGGAGGCCGATAGCAACAGCAGATGAGAGGGCTCGCCGGTGCGCTTTCTGTGCACCGCTGTTTTGTACAGTACTCCGTGGAGGACGGGACAGCTCCCGAAGACACGCCTGCTCACTCAGATGGTGCCGTCGCCTCACCCGCATTTCTCTGTCCCTGATACGAGTAGTGAAGTACGAAGGCGAGTGTCACTTGCGAGGGAGGAACGGCACATCACCGAAAACCATGAGGCGGTGTGGTGCTCAGAGGTTGGGTAATCGCACTGTCGGTGTCCCCGTCTTCCGAAACTCCCCACATCCCTTCCCCCTGGACACCAAGAGTGCTCCCACAACTTAGGGCAACAAAACCCGCATTCAAGATCCCCTCCCTGAAATATCCCAAAGTATCCACCACTACCTGCTGGAGTATACTCCCGCACAGGTTGTAAATAAGCCTATATGAACTCATCAAAGCACGCAGTTGCGACACAAAGGTGCTCTGAGATGAGTGCTTGCTGTGCGCGGTGGGCGCACATTTATTTCCCGGCCACTCCGCTAGATATTTGGGACCAAGTTGCCCTGCAGCAAGATATCGCAAGATCACCCATACTCAGCTCATTCTGTCGTTGGCGGCTTTCGAACTGACTGCTCTAAAGCAGACTCGAAGCGGTTTGTCACTAGAGCGAGTGGCGTCTTTAAGGGGTACAGGCATACAATTTCGAACGCAAACAAATGGTATGATCTGCTTCATGGTTGCAAGCAGCTGATTTGTAGCAAATTTCAGTCGCAGGCATTAAGTGGAACATATTTTAATATGATTTTGAATGTTTTCGGTCGTGCAGCCTCTCGGCATTTCCACCCGCATCGAGTGACATCAAGTTGCACTCTGCCCAATTATTGTGATGTAACCGAACAGAGTTGCTGTGCACAGAAACAACCAGTGCTTGCCGGCGATGCCGACGTCACCAGAATGTGGTAGACCAGGTTGGCAGGTGGCACATGACGTCAAGGTGCATGCCCTCCAGAGCTGGCGCCAACCCTGACCGAAGCAGCCGGTACAAAATCGCTTGTAATGAATAGTTCGCGCTGGGCACTGGCGCTTGAGCTCGTTTTCAAAGTTACCAGGCCTGTAGGTATCTTTTAAACCACCCATAAACTCCGTGCCGTTACCCCTTTGAGGAATGAGGCCGCCTGGTTGGATGTCTAGCACGACGTGATGGTCGCTGCGCTACTTGCGCCCACGTCACTGAACGCATTAGTGACCGCTGTTGTGGCTATTTCGATGGAAAAGAGGTGCGCAGAGTCGGCTCCCAACGAGCCTGAACGAAAATTTTACGCACTCGCAGCTTCTTGGCCATCGGCGGCCGTCTAATATGCTTCGGTTTTTAGGCTGCGAATGCGAAGCATGGGTCATAGTAATGACCTTATCACACGTTTTCTGGCAGCAGCTGTCAGAGCCGAAAGCCGCGTAGTTACCGACGGGTTAATGTTCTCTTGGTTAACGTGCGCGGTGGGGCAATGACTCACCCCTAACGACAGATGCTGGCTGTCATCGCATCCGGAAGGGAGCAGCAGCCGTTCTGCGGTTAACATAGTCAGCACAGCTGCTCGCTGACACCGCAGAAGAGTGCCCTCTCGACTCGGTTTCTCTCACGCTCATTCAGAGCAGGTTCGTGTGATGCGAGGTTGCCTTACGCTCACTGTGCAGCGCTTGAAAGCAACGCGAGCCGTTTGTCGCCCTTGAATCGAAGTTAAAAAAAGACGTTGCGGATATTCCTGCGGGGGCTGTTGCAGGCCATTTCTGAGGTAGAAGTGAGGAAAAGCAGCGCACCGAGGAATTTATGTGCATCGGAGCCCGAAATCGCCTGCTAATTCTATTCCTCTGCTCAGATGTGCATGTTGTTTGGAGGCTGGTCGTGCTATTTGAGGGGGCGAATGGAGTGAGTTTGTGAGAGTGGAGCGAGTGAGTTATTGCTCATTCCAGTGGACGAACAGGAGCAGAAGTGCTGAGCAGGGAGGAGTAGAGCAATGGCGCGCCGGAGGAACGTACACTGGCTCTGCCTCTGGAACGGTACTGCGCTCCAAGAGCAGTGACAACGCGTGCCTCCCCGCTATTCTTTGCGTGCGTGCTGGGCGTCTCATACGCCTTCGAACCCAGTGTCATTCGACTCGACTGCCGAACTTCCCCTGCTACACGATGGTGTTTTACAACGGCATGTTCGAGTCGACGGAGACATTCGAGATTTTCAAATCTCGCGAACACAGTCCCACCGACCAACAGCCGTCGCCATCGCATCACCCCGCCCACATGTCTGCTTCGCTAACGCTGCAGTCTGGGCGTGTTAGACATTAGGCGCACAACCATACGAGGACGGTGAAGTGAAGACAGGTGACACAGGAGCGCTCGTGGGTCACCTGTCTCTCCTCGTCTGGTTGTGCGCTTGAACTTTCACGCCTACTTCGGCTCTGTAGCTGGTGATTTCTATATCTGCTGCTCGCTCTTTTCCGTTGCTTGTTTAGAAAATAGGTCGTGTACTCGCTGAGTGAGTGCTTCGAGATAGGAGTGCGCCATTCAGAATTTACAGCGTGCGCGCGAAATTTCCTCAGGAATGCGCTGAGGACGGCAACAGCACTCCAGCAGTACTCTTGTCTACGCAGCTGTGTACAAACATGTATGGCATTAAACGTGAGCTGTGCTTTGCTTCTTGCTTGCTTTGCTTGTTTACGCAATACGACAACTCTGTAGGAAGCGCCTATGCGATCGCTGGCTTGGGAAACACTTGATAGCTAGTTTGCTCACATCGCGTAGGACCGCCGTTTCTCGCTGATTGTCCCTGCTTTCGCCGATGTGACCGATACTTGATTTTAAGTTACTTTATCCAAAGGTATGTGGTGAACGTTTTCATTGATTGAAACGGCCTAATTTGTTATCAACATGCGACAGCGAAAGCGCTGCTGGCCGCCTAATGCATTCCTCGGCAGATTGGGTCACACAGGCGTGTTCAGCTCATTGTATGCACGTCCTGCGATGTACGTAAGCGGGTCACTGTTGCTGCAACCGTACTCGATGGTCATATGCATTCGCCCAAAATTGCGAATTCGCTCTCCCCTGTCCTTTCTACTATCCCCTCACCCCTTTCTTTTCACTTCTATACACAGTGCCTGCTATCCTTTATTTCCGCTGCCCCAGCTCAGGTGCTTCCAGCCGCGATAGCAGATGCCGGGGTAGCAAAAATTCTTTTACCTTCCATATTAAATGCAATAAAAGCCACTACTACTACTACTACTACTCCACAATCGCCAGAAACTCATACGTGAACCCTGCGGACGAAAAGAAAATGCCGCATATGACTTCCTCGGTCGCACTAGGCTGTTACGAGGGAACAGCCTGGACTGATCTCGACTGCGTTCGCTGCAGCCTAACTGCTCCTATTCTACCGCCGGATGAAAGGGCTCCCACTCCCGTTTGCTCGCTGGAAGGCACCCTCTCTCGCGAGAGTATTAAGGCGAAAGCAATGCCTCATACTGTCGTTAGCAGCCGTGTCGACAGCCGTGTCGGCAAATGTGTCCGCGTTTTGACGGGTGTCCACCAAGATATGCGAGGCAGTTACTGCGTAACTTCCTTTCCTCAAATACAATTTTCAGTTTCTTCATTACGGCCCCCCTTTCTCTTTCTTCTTTCACTCCCACTGCCTCCCTTCCTGTACGGTGCGGTTCAGGTCAACGTTACTAGATTACTTCTTCCAGGTAATCTCGTAATGCTGGTTCAGGTGTCCACCGAGATGACAGAGAATTACTGCGCCATTTCCTTTCTCCACAAAGCGTTGCGTTCAAAGGGCAAGGCATCGCGCCGAATGGGTGGTGGCGTTCCGTGGACTCCCTTGCAGCACTCCCTGGCAGCGCTACAACACGCTGTCGCGTTCCATTCCTAAAGGCGAAGCTTGAGTGTCATTAATTAGCAGTTAATTAGCATCAATCATTAATCAGTAATTAGTCATCAATTAGTTATTTGTCATTAGTTGATCATCAATTATGCGTGACGTCATCCAGTCGTGACGTCATTTGTGCCACATACTCAAAGTGGTGCGGAAAACGCTTTCGCCTCTACGCACTTTAGACAGTCAAAGTGCCCCATCAATTTTTTTTGGAGTGCTATTGATCAGGGTTCTAGACGAGGGTCTCCTGCGGCTGAACGAATGTTCAATTGTAGGCTACATTCGCGCGAGCATTCTGCGCGTTTTTGTCGTTAAAACAGCACAATGTAGGCATCATCAGAAAGCTTAACGTAAACTCTGTCCATCCAAGCACACCGCTAAAGAGTAGCTGCATTATCAACTGCTCAGGAGGTGGTATTGCAGGTGACTAAGTCGGTAGTTTCGTTGATATGACCTACAGCTGAGAACAGTTCTGAAGAAACTACTTAGGTCAGTTTCGATTGGCCTACGCACAGAATAGATGTTTATCTAGTATCATGCGGTCTCAGAATGTGCGTTCGTATAACTGTACTCGATCGGCAGCCTTTTAAATATAGCAAGCTTTGGCTATTTTGGGCATGAATATCTGCTGCGTGCCAGAGTGCATGACATCAATATTTTTACCACTTGGGGCGGACAACGTATGTGCGAACAGTCATCAGTTTATGCTCATTAGTTCGTTTTTAGTTGGCTTTCCAGTTTGAAGATCGTGAGGCAGTATTACGAAAAGTTTCGACTTTCAATCTACAATGTAGCGTCGCTTCGTGGCCTTTTTTTTTTTTTCACCGCACCCTTTTCGCACTTGCGCGCTCAGCATTATTCAGCACCTTCTTTGTTCACCACTCTTGGTATTTTAGATGACCCCTTGATACATCACTTTATCGCCTTTGAGATTTCATGATTGTGACCCCATTTTAAGGCGAAAGCCTTTAATGCCTCATACTGTCGTAATCATGACATTTTAGCAAATGTGTCCGCGTTTCGGATGCATGCCTTATTGGGCATATGCCAATCAATAGCCAATGGATACTTAATCGGGTGCAATCGAAAAACGTCGGAACATGATATAAAGGGATTTCATGATTACATCATTGTACTTAATGACTAAATGACTAATTGGTAATTAGTAGTAGTTAAGAAGTGGCATGTGGGACTGTGCACTGCGCCTGCACCTTAACTAACACTAATTAATCAGTGTACTAGTTAATGTTACGTTAACTATCACTAACCATACATTAACTAGTATCACGAAATGTGCAAGTCATGCTTAATTATCATTATCATCATTAATAATTAGACTTTGCTAGACGTTTCATAGACATTGTGTCGAACATTGTAGAGAGTTCCATCACCTGACAGGTGAGTGACAGGACAATATGGATGGCATTAGAACAATGGTAAAGACCTAATTAACCTTTCTAGTCAGACCACATAAATAAACCGAGTAGGAAATTGGTCGAGTTGAGGAATCGAATCAGTCTCCGGAGTGCGAGATAGCACGCTAACCACTCCGCCATGCCAGCTCGATGGTTTGGAATGAACAAAGGCGCGTCTAACTAATACGGCGTCTTCGTTCACTCCCATCTTCCTCCCTTCCCTTACAGCGAGGTTCAGGTGTCCACCGAAATACGCGAAAGAGATATATTTCCTTTCCTCAAAAACCAATTTACTGTCGAGGAAAGCGTAGAGCCGAACAGGCGATGGCGTTCTTTGGACTCCCTGGCAGCGTTGCAAGACGCTGTCGCATTCCACTCTTAGGGGCGAAGCTTAACATCTTAACCACACATCAGTGACACAAGCAGCAGCACTGTGCTTAAGGCTTGCGCCTCTTCGCACTTTAGGTCAACAAAGTGCCCCCCTGAATTTTCCTACAGTAGATTGCCAACCTAGCCCTATAACCTATGGCAGTGCGTCCACCCTTTGCAAGGAATTCGGAGGTCGCTTCGTCGAGGCAGAGAGGAGCGTGCCAGCGCTGCACAGCTTTGCACGGAACACGGTGAGCACTCCCTGCTTTCTGCGCAGATAGCATGTAGTAGCGGAACAAACGTGTCTGTCCAAAGCAGCGCTTGCGTGCAGTCAGTAAACTCGAGTGGGTGTAATTTTTGTGTGAAAAGCCCTCGCGTTGCTTTTTCTCACTGCCCTTTATTATGCTATTAATTTTGTCCTCGTGCTGTATCTTCGCGACACTCTCATTTCACTGCCGCTTCTTACGCTTTGTTATTGCGCGCGCTGTTTTTCGCCTGTGTCCCCATCATGGTCTTTATGCGTTGCTGGGCATGCGCTTGTTTTTTCTCTCTCTCGCCGATTGCCGTCGGGACTCGGCGAACGAGAGCGTCCGAGGGAACGCGCGCTCGTCTGCCGCCGGGGCGAATTCCACGAAGGCGACGTCGCGCTCTCCTTTTTCGGGACGCGGGGGGTACTCGCCCCAAAAATACCCCTCCTCAGGCGCTGGAAGCATCGCCAGGGGGCGGCACAGGCCGCATGACGCCCCTTGTTTACGCTGTGCTCACGACGACGACGTCAGGAGACTCGTATTTATACGCACGTGTGTTGCCCGTCTAAATGGAGCTCCGTGGAAACACCACAGCGCGCGGCAAGCTGTGTTGTGTTTTTAGCTCAATTCTTCAACGAACGCGTCACTATGGGTGCGTGGGCGTGCGTGCACGACAGAGCTAAGGACTGAGGCAAGCATAGCACGCTACGGAAAGAAGCCGCCCAAATAAACGCCTGGAATCTTCACCGAGGGAATGTGACGCGTCGTTTTGGAGTGTACTGCACGCTGTGACCTGTGCAAATCTTTGCTCCTGGATATTTCGTTTGCGCATAATAGAGCGAGCAGTATGTGAATAAAAGCGAAAACCGAGGCGTTCACTTGAAAGTCCTACGTGAAAAGCATCCTCCAGAAAATGAACGAAGACGTACGGATATCCCTGTGTAGATCCTTCGCTGAAGCTGGATGAGAAAACAAGTGCCGGAATAAGATGAGAGAGAGAGGGAGTCTTTAATGGAGCTCCTAGTCCGGTGTCGCAAAGTCGGATGCCTCGGACGTGATCAAAGCTCCCTGCGACGTATGGACAAGCTGGCGCTTTGCATGGCCTGTGCCAAGCTTTCCAAACCCGAGGTTGACAAAGAAATTGCTCGCTTCCTCCTCGGTGGCGCAAAGAGCAAAACGCTGAGTATTGAAGTGGCTGCCTCGTAGCATTGTTCATTCAGGAGTGACGCGAAGTGTACACTGGCGTGAGGTCCGCAATTACCTGGCGCACTTGAGCGTAGCGCAAGTTACGACTGCCCGCGGTGGGAGGCTGCATCGGTTGTGACATTGCGACAACAGAGCCAAATAACATGCGCTTGATGATGGTGACGCGACTATTCGGGGGGGGGGGGGGGGGGGGGGGGGGGGGGGGGTAAAGGCTAGAATTCTGCGGCCCTTTACGCGAGCGCTCACAAGGGCACACAGGAGACCACAGACAAGCGGTAGAAGTGTGTCTGCAGGGGGCAAGGGGCGGGAGTGGTATAAGAAAGCGTACCTGAAACTGGTTAACATCATTGTCTTTCGCATGCACCCACGAGATCTCGAAAAGAGCAAACATGTCCAAAAACGTGCAAGCGCATACCCATTTCAAGAAGATCATTGTTCAACTAACAAGCTATGCATCCACGAGGCCAGGCCAGCCAGTCTCGTCGGTCCCGATTTAGCAAAATTTTCGCTTAGAGTAGAGCTTCAGCCGCCGCCACATTTAAAGAAATTGCCGCTTCTGAAGTGATACGCAGTTCGACGTGGCCTCACGAAATGAAGTGTGCACCGTGCCTACTGGTAGAAAGTTCTCGTTCGGCGCGCATTCTGCTTTTCAAGCAAAAAGCTTTTAAAATACTTACTGCTCTAAAGCTTGCCCATTACGTCCCGTGATGCTTGGAACGGTAATGGGGCGTGCCTCCAATGTTTAGCACAGCCACAGGTGTGCGGTCAGCCCTCATTGCCACGGGCTCGCATGTTCCCTTTCCTGCTGCCTCTACCTGTGACGCTCGAATGATATGGCTCGATGGGAAGAAGCGTAACTCATTGCCCGCAAACACAGGCCGTAGGAAGTCTTCGAGATCTTTTCTCAAAGGGGGGATGGGGGCGGGGGGGGGGGGGGGGGGTTGCTGGCGCCATAGTTGGTCAGGGTCACGCGGCGCAGCAGCTGCCACGGGGCGAGAAGAAAGCAGGCCGGCGCTGGGAGGGGTGCGACATTGAAGGCGAGCAGATTGCGGCTTATCGCTACCTCAGTGTGTGCTGCTGCGTGTTTTCGCCCCGTCGGCGCCGTCTCGGTCGCGTAGCCTCGGGCCGGCCCCTCTGCTCCGGCGACGAGAGGCCGGGCTCTGTTTTCGTTGATGCTGACTTATTTGTGCCGAATCGAGAGGAGTACAAGGTGGTTCCACGCAGGGAGTCCGAAGTACTCGTAAAGGGCCACTGGCTCTCTGTGTCGGCGATGCGTGGGAGCGAGGCTGTTGCGTATACGACTTGGGCAATCTGTGTTGTTCGCAGGAATGATGACGGCGCAGCATTGCTTACCAGCGCGTAGCTCCCTGTAAATATCTGCTGCGAAAACATTTATCTCTCTTCGATGGCGTGGTAGGTTTTGTTCAGGCTGTGCGGAGTCGCAGTCGACTGCCACACAGAAGGGACGAATGCAAAGTGAAGCTCGGTTAGCGGAGGAAGATCGCTGAGAGGAGCCACAGGGGCCGTGCAGCATGGCTTCCTACTTCGCTTCGTGTTACTCCCCCGGGGTCCCATCCTCCGTCCGGCTGGTCAGTGGCAGGCAGCCAGAAAACGCCCAGGCCTCTCATGCATTGCATCGTGGTCTGTTCTGGTGAAAAATCGCGTCCTTTCGGAATGCTCGCCAGCGGCGAGATTGGTCTGAAGTCCCGCTTGGAACGGCCACGAAGCGTTCTCTCTCGCGCGCGGCTTCGTGAGCTCGGCCGCTGAGAGCGCGGTCGGCGGGTGGGAAAGACCGACAGTGACGCGAGCGGAGAGCTGAGGGGTTACCTGAAGCCCTCACGCGAGTATGAACTGCGCTTCCAACTGGCTATTCATTGGTATTCATCCAAGTTTCCGTTATACTCATCGTTATGGGAACTGAGCCCACTTCTGGAGAAAGGAATTCCCTCTCGCTGTGTGCTCTAAGCGGTGCGGGCCGGGCGCTATTATTTTTCTTTCCTTTTTTACACGCCCACCCTAATTTTTGTACTCGCGTCCTAGCTCGCCCATAGTGCAAACCATCTGACCTCGCCACTACGCCCATCTCTCTGCTGCCACTGGCTATACTCTTCTTCGGCGTCGACTGAATCGCTCTGACAGGCCCTGCCATCCTTCTCGCGCAGCCTGCCCAGGTCCGCGTATCCGCACAACCGCATTTGTTCCCTGCCGCTCTCTCTCGCTTCACGCTCCGCCAACACCACGCTTGTATCCATTTTCCCCTTCCTGGTACAAAAGCTTAAGGTGGCGGTCCCACTCTGACGGTGAGCGGGAACCATTTTTGGTGATATTTGTACGTCGACTGTACCTCGCTCGTTCGCTTCATAAATATGGTTCAGATATCTCCGAAAAGCTACTTTTCTCTGCTTTCAAAAGATGCATTTTGTTTAACGGTAGCTGCAAATTTGTTTCAACTGTAAAAGAAAACGCAAAGATGAAAACTGGCAGTTGAGCTCAACTTGTCTCAGGAAATGCAAAATTGTGAAAAACCTCTTGCACCTAGAGAAATATCTTTCGAGATACTTTGAGACCGGATGCTAATCAACATATTTAAGCATTTAGAAGTACGTGTATAGATTAGTTTATTAGCCACACATGTTTGAAAAGCATAGAAAACAGAACAATGTAATCTGCAATAACCTTTGGGATATGCATTGCACTGCGGCGACTTTTTGTACAGTTTGAGATTGTTCAATCGCTCATCCATTCTGAAAATTTCATTTATCTGCCTTGTTTAGTTTAAAAGTTATTCCTGATCAAAGTTAGCGTTTTTTCGAAATAGTTAAAAACGGAATGCAAAACTGTTCAGTTAACCAGCACTTTACAATTCTGAGATTTTGCGTGAAGAAACTTAGTACTGCGCTCTACGCGGCTAAGCATCGCCTTTACTCTACGACCTTTAGGGAACGTGCACTGTCTAGTTGAAAAAATGTTGATTTTAGCTACCTTTTTCGTTGTGCTTATGAAGGGCACAAGCTCTCGGAACGTTCCGCAGCTTCGTTTTTTCAGGTAAATATACTCTTAAAATATCGGGCTCTTATTCTTTTATTCAACTCGTAAAAATTATCGACTACAAAGTCCACAAATTACAAACAATAATAGCAATAACGCAACCACATGCGATAAATGTAGTAAGTAGCGCCATCTACATTAGCGCACATGTACTAAATGGTCACAGTTCCGAAAAATGGCAAGTGTGGCGCTGCCAAACACCTAAAATCAGGGGGTGTTCACGAGAGGGAATAATTTCTCTACGATATTTGCACGTTCCCTTCCATTTTGCCCTCTGTAGCTTCCGAGCAGATACACCATATTGCTTTGCTGGATTGCTTTTTGCGAAAGCAACACTACGCGAGTCGCCTAGCCATTTTGCAGAGCTGAGGAAAGGAGGTACTGCGCATGCGCGAGGAGCAGTGACGTCACACGGCGCGCCGCCGTCGTCGCTGCGGCGATGACTCAGAGGTGCCGCCGCCGCGCTCGCCAGTTGCGCATGCGCAGTAGCGGCGCATAGCTAGCGTGCCGGGGCCGCCGCCGCTGCCGCGCGCTCTCCATCGCCTCTCCCGCCTCTCCCTGACGCTACGAAAAGCATTCTAGGCGTCGTTTTATTTTTCGAGGACAGCTTTGTTCGTTGTTGCGGCTAGCGCTGTGGAGGGGAAGTTGGAAAGCGCTCGATTCGCCTGCACTCGCTGTACCATTTCGGCAAAGCTGTGCGGCTGTGCCCCTGAGTGTGTAGCGCTAGTTCCGGCAGTTTGAGCCACGGTGTAAGAGTATGCTATGTCTTTCACCGTGGTTTGAGCGCAGTTTGGCACTGTCTGCTTCCAAAACGGATGGTCGAGTGCAGGCTTAGTCGTCTGCTAGCCCTGGTGACGCCAGTGAATAGCAGCCAGCTGTTTCTGTTTACACCCCACATCAGCGGCTGCCAACATCTCGTATCTCGTGAAGAAATGTTCAAAGAACACATCACAATAAAATGTTGCCATGAACAAGCCTCGATGCGTGCATGTGCACCTCGTGACAGCTGGCGCGAGACGCCGCTGATGAACTGTGTCGACGTGCATCATGCTGCATGCACGTCTTTGTATTTTACAGTGGTGTCAGTTACGTGTAGCCGTTTTTTTGGAGAACTCGAGCAGTGTTCTAGCTTGTCGACGAGTGGAATTACTTGAGCCTCCGCCGTTTATCACTACGCGCAAACCATCATCTGCCTTCATGGCGGCTGCAGCTGCACTATTTCGGCACTAACCACCGAGAAGGGTTGCAGTTTTCCTGAACTACACTCGCACTACTTTCAAACGAATGCCGTGGTTCAGAGCGCACCGTGTTTCACCGCTGAAATGAAGCCATGTGAGCTGGAGTGCCACGGGAACCAGTTCATGTGGTGCAGGCGAATCGAACGGATCTATAAGTCGGGTACAACCAGTATTGTAGGCGTTATCGAAAAAAAGTAACTAAATACGTTACTCGTTACGCTAAAAAAAAGCGCGTTACCGCCTACGTTCCCTACAAAAAAAGATGACGCGTTACCGTTACCATTGCCGAAAGAAAGGACCGCACGTTACTTTGCCGCTACTCCATGGCCATAATTACACTGCGGCTTCGCTGTAAGAACTGAAAATAACAATTTTATCAAGCTCATTTTTCACATAATTCCGACCTCACAAAGAAAACATAGCTGAACTCAACAAATTTACAGTAATTCTGGTGTGCTCCTGCTTGCGAAATTACGCGGAAATTGTGTAGCAATAAAGAAATGCTTAGTTCCGGAAAAAAAATGTATTTGCGCACATGAACATTTTTTTGTCACTTGAACTTGCATAATTATCACAAAAATGTGAGTGTTTATGTCAAGGTGTTCAAGGTCAGCCTCGCTCGCTTAGGAACTCAATAAACAGAAACGTAGCCGCAGTTGCAGATAGAAATAAGCAAAATTTATTTTGAAAACAATGTTGATAAATAACGACAACTTTCTAATAGTTACAACTATAGCTGTTACTGCAGCTGCACTGCAAAGCTGTTATCGGACAGCTTGCCTCGCTTCCTAGTGGGGTTGTTAGTGGGGGAGTGGGTTGTTCCTTGTTCTGGATAGGGGAGAAAGGGGGGGGGGGGGTTGTATGACTATGAAGGGAGAAAGTTGGAGTGATAGTGTTGTTGAGCAGAAAGTTTTTAGAAAGTTTAGTATGAGGTAGCTCACTACTGCCGGCACAGGAACAAAGGCCCATTTCCTTATTTTTTTCTGATACTTCAGTGCTAAAGCCGGTTGACTGCAGTCCCCTTTTCTGTGCTGTACCATTGTACTCTTTCGACGGCTCTCTTGGGGCCATCTTGAAGTAAACTGGCGACATTCCTGAGTTTACTCAGAAGGGGGAACTGCTTCCACCAAGAATGCGAGAGTGTCGCCTGGGAACAAGACCTTTTGGTTGGAAAACAAGCTTACGGAGAAACTGACTTACCGATTTCTGCAAATGGTCTATTGGTGGCTCGTCATGCGTCCACTCTTTAGAGAGTTCCGTGCGTGAGTGGTTTGGGGGCAAGTGTGTGAATGCGTGTTCGTGCTTTTTTTTTTCTTGAGTGCGTCGTCAAGGGCAGGTGTTTTCTGGCATGCATGCGAGCCCCAACAAGGGTCGTCGAGAGCACCTGTAGATGTTGTTTATTTGCAACATCATTTTCGGCGTTTTTTTTTTCTGAAAAATAGTCGGAACTGGGCAATTGAAATAAGAAATAGCTAGTAACGTGACACCTCAAGTTACCGAAAAATGTTAACGTAAGTACGTTACCCGTTACAGTTCCGAAATGGTAACCAGTAGGTTACAAAGTTACCGAAAAAAAGTAACGCGTTACTGACAACACTGGGTACAACTCAACATTGTTGTCGGCAACGCGTTACAAGTAACGACGTTACCGGCAACGCGTTACTTTTTTTCGGTAACTTTGTAACGTACTCGTTACCATTTCGGAACTGCAACGGGTAACGTACTTACCAGGGGCGCAGCAAGGGGGGGGGGTGCTTATGGGGCTTCAGAACCCCCCCCCCCCCCCGAATTTTTTTTTCGAACTGCCAGCACCGCTGAACAAAACAACCACCGGCGCCGGAAGCCATTCTGGATTTTGTCACATACAATGTCTTTTTCAGACTAGAAAAGACATTTTGGAGCGAACATTGCGAACATTCCGACACGCTGCGGTGGTAACCCTCTCGGTAGCAATTTCACGTCTCTTGTGCAATATCGCTCAGCGGTAAACAGAAATTGACATTTGCCCACTTCTCTAAACCTTGTTCTTCACCAACCCTAGATTCTATGGTTGGACAGGCATCCGTCGAGCGTTGTCTGAAGTTGTCTAGCTGTCTTTGTTACAGTTGTGTTATCATAGATGTAACATTATTTGATAAAAAATATTTTTTTTCAGCGCTCGAGTTGGCAGGTTACACTCTAGACAAGGAGTGTTCCGACTACTACTAATATTACTACGCATCAACAGGGACGAAGTGATTGTACGCGCAAAAGACGAGGGCAGAAAGAAGAACACAAGAAAGGCACCGACTTCAACTACAAGGTTCATTGCAAAAAAAAAAAAAAACGCCAGAAGTATATACCTGGGACATAAAAAAGCATATATAATTTGCATGATGTCACACCTTTCTATTTTTGTCGTCCGCTTTCCCTTTTCGCTTACTGCGTGCTGGGCAGCATTATTTTTCTTTCTTTCTTCTCCTTTGCCAACACTAATATATGTATCGACATTGAAAATAGAAAAGTCTATAGTCGGGTACAACGCAAGGACGTAGCGGCACATACCCTCAAATGAGGCCCTCCAGACAGTAACGTCGACCGCACAGCTCTCTGTGGCTATGCAGGCAAGGCTAAACAAGAGAGGGAGGGAAGCGGTCCTTTGTTCCCCTGCCGCGCATCCTTGTCCCGAACAAAGATAATCCTCCCTCCGATGCCGTTTGGGCAAAGACGGTACCCTCTTTGTCCCAGCTCTCCAACTTTTCCCTTCACCTTTCCACAACCATAACCCGAACAAAGGAAGCCCCACTCGCGACGGCAAGGCCCTTCTTCCCTCTATGCTTAGCCTTGGCTACATAGCCGCAGAAGACTACCGCGTGTGGTTGTGGAAAAACCAGCAAGGGGCAGGCAGAGAAAGAAGCATGCCGAATCCCCCCAGCCAACACCTCCCCCCACGCACGACGGGGACAAGCAGCCGGGTTTGCCATGGTTCATCTGTAACCCTCTGAAGGCAGGCGCAGCAACAAAAGAAAAGTCTTCACGCAGCGCGCGGGTCAAGAAAGGACCGGAAACACATCTCAACATCTCAACCAGAACCAGTCTCGGGTCGCTCAGGGGCAAAACGGGTAGACACTTTCCCAGTCATGGATCAGTGTCGTAGCCTGGTGGCAGAATCTGAACTACTCGCAAGATGGCGGCAGTGGAACCGCCACCTTAATTCGAAACTAGCTGCACGGTGTCCCTCTGCATCCGGGGCACGGGCTATGCTCGCGCGACTCCGGGCAACCCTCAACTTCCTGCCGTTCGCACGGCGCAGAGTTCGCGTCCTATCTCGAGGGCGCAGCTGCTATCCCGTGGTGCATGGCGCACGTGCGCACATTCGAGACGCGGTGAGCGAGTCGAGCGCACACATCCCTCCTCCCTTTGCGAAGCACCTGCCGAAGCGGAAGCGAGGACAATATTGCGCTCGCTTCGGCCATGCTCACCGGCGCGCTGACGAAGCGTCCTTGGCGGTTCCCACGTATACGCGAGGTCGAGCAGCGGCGACTTCTGCGATCAGCGAACGCGCGTACGCGAACGTGTGCCGCACTTTCGCGCGTTTAACTCGACTTAGATTCAGGTCGATCCGCTGCTCGTACCTAACTCGTCCCGACCAACCGTGACGTAAAGGGGGCGGCGAGGGAAAGCAAAAACAGGGGTGCTCAGTATGCATGCTTAATGCCCGGTTGCCTTATGCATGCCCTTGCGCAGGATCTCATGGACGGGAAGTGAAAACCCCACATAAGAGACCACTTTAGCCTGCGCAGTTTTGCATGCAATGCTCTGGTGACCCTTCGGTCGAAGCTGCGGTCCCGGAAGGAGTCTTGACATCCATGATGGAATTCGAGCGGCGCATACAATGCTGCCTCGAGAGTCATTCGCTGAGTGTCTGAGCCGGAACACTGGCTCTTCTCCGTGTCTGCGCTGATTGCACGCTGCGGAGCCAGCCGGTCAATATAACGACGCAGGCTGATTTCCGCACAAGCCAAACACCCGGTTTTCAGCTCCTCACAGGCAGGCACGCGAACAAGTTGTGACGGTGGAGGAGAGGTTGGCAGCAAGGTCGACCTGCGTATACTCGTCCACATGCGGAGTTGTACGCCGGCCGTGGCGGAGCTCGATCGCACCGATAAGGCGCGCCTATTGAAGGCGTAATTAGCCGCACAGGAGGACTGAACACGTTAAGGATAGTTGCGAGCACCGTCGACTTCGGACATTTCGACACTGCGCCTCCCTACATCCGCGGCTGTGGGTCGATGCAGCGATGCTCTATATGTCTGTAGTGGGTCGAATGTTTTGGGTGCGGTTGGGTCTTTTCCGGCAGCGTGTATTCTGCAGGCAAGTTGCTGGCGTTTGTGCCGAGCTGGATTCATCCAAAATACATCGCGGCTCGACTGTGGCCATGGTACTGTGGGAAGGAGGAGAACTTACACGAGGTAAACTACGGGGTGTCCTTGCAACAACGCGTAACAGGTTCGAGAAATATTTGCCGCCGCTTAGCGAGAAGTTTGTGTTGTGAGTCTAAATATGGGGGCGAATTTAAGGACTTTACACACCAAATTTTTGCTCTTGTGTTTTCTTTAAAACATGCGTTAGACTTTGGTATACATGGAACACCGCGCGGTATTCGCCTACGACTGCTAAATAATCTATATCGATTTTTTTTACGCTGTTTCGGTTCCGTTTTCACCAACCAAACTGTGGCTGTGACGAAGAGTTGGACTTGGGTCACGTGAGGCGAAAAAAAAAAAACGGCAATGTAACTGCTGATCGCCCTTTGTTGTAATTCCAGATCTTAAAGCAGGCTGGTTTAAGTGTTGTAGTGAGTTAAAAGTACCTATCAGCGTGTATATTACAGTTTCTTCGTGCCTGCACTTGAACTACAGCTCCATTGCACGTCACAGCCATCGTTCGGTTGATGAAACCGAAACAGCATGAGAGAAGAAATTTAATTATAAATTATTTAGCGGTCGTAGGCAGATACCACGCGGCGATCCAATAATTCTAATGTTTAACGCGTCATTTTTAAGAAGAAAACATGCAGCAAACATGCATGCCCTTTTGGACGGCCCCAAGGTGCATTTCGCACACTTGTCCTGGCTGCGGGCAAAAGATCGAAGGAGCTGGTACATCGGAGGAAGTTGAACGATAGAAAGTCATTCTTATGCAGTGCATAATGCCGCCCCCTCCCCCCCCCCCCCCCCTCCCTCCCAAGCTGGCGGCGTCAGAAACGGTCACAGTATTCTGAAGGGGATACAGACACAAAGTATTTGGGTGTTCGTTTGTTTTTTTTATCTTAGTGATCATGAATATGAGTTCAAAACACGAGTGCGAAGCGTGAATAATTGACTGCATACGATTCTGTACTGGCAGTTTCGGTCTTGGTCGTCGCCGGCGCTGAGGTGCGTGCGCCTGGACGTCACGGCCGACCGGCGAAACTGGAATACCAAATTACTGATGACGTCGGCGAGCTCTCGTTGTTCCTGTGAACAACCAGTGAGTTTGGTGACGTAACAATAATTGGGTCAAGTGTAGCTTGACGTCATTGGGTGTTGATGGAGATGCAGAGCGACTCTTCGGACAACATTCAAAATCATATTAAATTATTAAATCATATTATATTATAACTAACGTGGTGAACGATACAATCAACGTTAGTGTGAATAGACTATCCCTGCAGCCTGCAAGGATTTTAAGTACAGGCAGCGAGAGAGACAGCATACACGCACGGGCGCATAGCTGCGTTTTGACAATCAGTCATTTGAAGCGCGTCTGTATTTTTCCTATAGTCTGCGTCGATAGCTCTAGATTGTCTCCTCTCGTGTATTCATTAGTATCTCTCCTCCTCCTATCTTGGCTCGAATCAAATGGCTTCGAGGCCTGCTGTGCGTAACAACGGATCTGCATAACGTAACACACTGCTCAGCCTGCGAAACGGATGCGTTGTTCCGTTCAGCAGACACAGCAATGTGTAAATGTCTCCCGAATTTGCAGTTACAGGTTACGAGACGAAACGAAAACAACAGCTTGGCCATTGCCGGCTCTGTACTGTCTGAGTACAGGACCCCATCACAGCACGGGCGAATGCAGTAACTGCAAGAATAGGGACCCCGCTTCCTATCCTGACCGCGCGTCGCGTGGCAGTCGGGCTGAGGCCGTCGTCAGAGTAGCTCCTTCTTCCTGTAGTTCTTGTGGTTCGAGGGAAGCAGAGAGGGGAGACAAGCGTTGCGCTGAGCGGGCTGCAGTGAGAACGGCGGTGATCCATCGTGCGACGCTCAAGTGGACGGCGCTGCCTCGGACTTCCGCGGTGCAGGCCATCGCATATACGCCTCGCCTTCGCTGGGTGGCGTCTGAAGCACGCGCGCTCGAATTAGCCTCTGTTTTCTCTCGTTTAAAGACCTGCCCCTCTCCACCTTTCATCGGGTCGTGGGCGCGCAGCGCACCGCCTTTGAGCTCGAAGTGAATTGGATTGTATAATTTGAGTAAGCGATAGAGAGATGGCTTTAAAGGGCTTTTATGCCGAGGTGGAAAGAGTGCGTGTGTCGGTGCGGAATGAGCAAGAAATATTGGCTGGCGGTTTAGCACAGCTAAGCACGAAATATTGTGCCAAAGCAAAGTTTTTGCAGTTGGACGCCACCGCCACGCACCTGAAAGCGCGACTGAGGTGTCCACTGGACCAGAAAGCCAGTTATGCCCGTCTTCAACTTTTTCATCGTCATTGCCAATTTATCCAATGCATGCCGGCCGCCCGTGCTCCAGTGCCGCGTTTCTGCAGCAGTGTTGTCAACGCCAACGCGTATTGCTCTACTGCCGTGTTTCTGCCATAAAATTGTCCACGCACGTAGCGCACATCTCTGTCGCTATGCCGCCACATAGCTCAAAGCGCGAATATTAGTTTGACAGTCGCATTAATTGAAGAAGATGATGTGCGATGCATAGCGCGAGAGTGCGTTGCAGTTTGACACGAGGGGTGGTCGGCTGCGGCGATAGCACAGTGGTTTCGCGCCGTGGCCAAGCGAAGCTGATCTGTTCACGCCGCCGTGGTTTCGAATCAACCTATTTTCTCTTTTCACTTATCACAAACCCGCAAACATCGCAAGATCTTTCTCGGGTTTTGACCATCAGAATAGTGCTTTCGCGAGGTTGAACCGCTCCGTCTCAGCGAGCCGTCGTGCTGCTGAATACCGCCGCTGAATACTGTCGTGCCGCTGAGGATTACCTGCCAAATGCACTTCACCCCATTGTTATTCATTTATTATTTAACTCGTGGTCACGATCTGCGATCACTACCTGCACTAAGTAGATGCATTCAATTACCACTTTCAGCGCCTCGCTTCATGTCGTAAACTGCTGTTGCCTTCCTACACTTCTGTACATTTACTTTGGTTTCCTGCGTATTAATTTTTAGGCCTGCCGTTGTGCTTCGCCTGTTTAGGCTATAGATCATGGTTTGGAATTCGTCCCCTGTCAACAGCGAATCGAGCATTACTGAGGTGACATCCACTAACTCTTATCCTCACTGGCATTATCCCTCGCATTACTCTAAGGCGTGCTTCTCTGAAGCATATGTAAGGCGCTACCGTAAAATTGTTTACATGCCACCGCACGTGGGAAATACGGCAATGAGTTCTGCCTGTCTGCCCTGTCCTTGCGGCGCTTTGTTTACGCGTTCTCGTCGGGCTATCGCGTGAAGCGCTCGTTTCTTTTTGGGCTGGTCTGCCTCCTCAGGTCACCACTGGGGTGATCGGCAACGGCTGTGGGGGAAGAGACTGCGAAGCGGTTTGGGCGACCAAAGAAAGACCTCTTATAAGAGCCTAGCTGTTGACCATTTGTCGCAGTTTGCGCAGCAGCTGACGGACACCAAGCACGAGGTTGCAGGATTCGCGTCTACATTTTGTCGACGTCATGCTGGTGGTTATAACGGCTCCATACCTGCTCTTTTTTTGGACTCTAGAAATTAAAGCTACCTGGAAATGGACGCTGCCTGCGAGCTCCGCCCTTGCCTGCGGCGGTCGCCCATCTGTCGATGATACGCGGGCGGGCTGCAACGGGGAGGGAGCAAAGCACGCTAGAAGTGGATCGATGAGGGGTGGCGAAGGAAGAAAAACGAGGTCCTTTGCGCAACTCTGTAGCAAGTACTACGTGGAAAAAGGTGAGGTCAGCCAACATCGAATGGGGCTTCACCGTCTTTTCCCATTTGATTTCCAGTACCTTCCGCTTCTTTACATTCCGCTGGACCCGGTTTGATACGTTGCACGATGGTAGCCGTAGCAGTCTGGAACATTGTGGTAGGTTCGGTGGCGAATGCTCATCGCGTGCCAACAGCGCCGAAAGAAAGACGGGTGTCACCGCTGTGGGCAGCGCTCTCACTTCTTTCGTCTCGCGCATTACATGGCAAATGTGTTGGCAAGTGGCCAACGAAATTACCTCTCTGGGCTCCTGATAGCACCGTGCGGAGCACAGGTGCCGCTGCTTGCTGCGTAGATACAATGTCTGTACGCGAAGGGAATAACTACGGCAGATACAAACGCATCGTAGCACTGCTCATTATGCCTCTTTTTTTTTTGTTTTAATGCGAGAACATTAGAAGGCTCATAAAAAAAAAAACGCGTCGTCGATCACCTAATTCCCTGAAGTGTAAGTGACGCCACCAAACCACAAGTGACAACTGTACGTTTCGATGTATCTTCATTGTGTCAGTGTCGCAACCTCTATGCACCTTCAGGGAAAAATGTAACCACCGGCTACATGACCCGAAAGCCTGTCTGGTTGTGTTCAGACAGACGTGTATAAAGGTTCGCAAACGACTATGAAAGAATGACACAAAACCCAATGTAAAAGCATTCGCAGCTTCTGATGATATCATATTGCCAACACATAAAGTAATTAGGTGTCCCTGTGAATTTTCTGTCATTGTCCTGCCCCTCTTAGGTGTTGCCTGATGAATGTGCCGGCTTTTATTTTGCACCACGCCGTCGTCAATGTACTACTCAATGACCTTTTCGTTACAGCTGCCTGACGCAGAGGAAAGAGTTTTCAAATGGGGAAAAACAAGAAAAACGCTTTTTCCAGACAGTGAGGTGTAAGTACTTGCTTGTCTCGCTAATTGCTCTTACAGAATCCACAGATTCTCCTGCCATCACGTGGGCCTTACCGAAACACCTGGGTGAAAGGCTGATCATGCTGCCGATGCGAATAGATGCACATTTAATTCGGTGAAACGGCTGACCCGTTTGGAGTCGTTGCTGGGCAGGCGGCTTCGATCGCGAAAAATGCTGGCTGCGGCTTCTCTCTCACTCACCCACTCCTGACTTTCTCTCCCACTGCGACACGTGCCTCTCTTTTTGCTCTGTTTTGTTTCCTCGCCGATGCGCGCCCCGGTGAACGAGCGCCCTTATAGCACCTCGTCGAGCCGATATTGATTTTTCGGACCGTATAAAGCGAGTGGGCTGAGACCCTTCGACTAACTGCTCCCGCACGTCTGGCGCATCCGCTGCATCTCTGCGTTCTTATTCAGCCCTCTCTTTAAACTCAGTTCCTCGTTCCATCTGTACTCCAGCCAAAATTCCAAACTGTTATTTTTTCTTTTTCACCCTCTTCTAGTTGCAGCCACTTTCGTTCTTTCGTGGGCTGTTCCACTGGCGAACAGGAGGAGGACAGAAGGGCTGCGTCACGACGTTCGGCACTGATGACGTCATCCCCCGTCTCCTGGCGGTGCAGCTGCTGGCGCCGCTGTCAACGCTGCACACGTCGTTGAAACCGTGCAGCGTCGCGGGAGGTACGAGGCGCGCTCGGACGGCGAATTCAGTGCGGGGCAGAAAAGCAGCGCCAGGCATGGGCGGCTCTGGTGCTGCAAACTCGCTGCCTCACAAACTGCACGAAGGGTGTAGCGTTTCCTGTGCCCTTTCCCACCAAAGGGGACGCAGCTGCAAATCCGTGCCCGCCTTGGAAAAGCGGCACCGGTTTACTACGTTGACTTTCCTGAATGGTGGCCGCGACTAGCTGCACGGATTTAGCGGAGACAGCTCGGGCTTCACTGGCACGTGACGAGGGCGCAGCGGGCATGGCAAGCAGTCTAAATAGAGCACCCTCCTCTCCTTTTTGCGCTGCTCCCTCAGAGCGCAGCCCTCGAGCAAAATGGAGGGGGTAGCCCGGAGTACGGTCAACAACACTTCAATCGGCAGTTCTACGCCCGCAATCCATGACGGCGCTCCCGGCGGCCTACGTCACGGCGTGGTTCGCGAGCGCGTCACTTCCGCTGGGCCCGAGTGTTGCCCCGATGCCGGGTTTTGGTCCGCGTTCGGGCTCTCTGCGCTCGGGTGAATGCAAATCAGCGCCACTCTGAACGCCGGCGTTCGTCAGGCACATACAAACAAGCCATCTTTGTAATTGATCGATTTGCATGAAAAAAAAAATGAAAAAACATTTTTTTTTTTAAGGGGGAGGGGGGAGCAGTCTTCTTACCACCTTCTTAAATAATAAAATGCGGCAGTATTTAGGTTGTCTGCTATGGTGTCTGAGTGTCGAATATTCTTTTGATTTTCCCGCCAAAATTTCGGTTTGAACTGGGCCCATCGACCTTATATATATATATGGTATGCATGTCATCACCTTCTAGAATGTTCCAGTACCTTCCATTGGAATATCACATGGTATGATAGTACTCAATGAACTAATCCCTGCTAATCAACCTTAATCCATTATTTGGGATGGCGTTGCTCCCAAAATTTTGGGGGTCATTTAGAACATTTAGGGTAGGCCGACTTCCAAATTTTGGAGGTCCCCAGATTTTCGAACTTGATGGTGCCCCATGATTAGACCAGAGGGGGGGGGGGGGGGGGGGGGGGGGTACTCGATGTTGATGACATCGGGACCGTCAATCGCATTCATAGATCGCGGCGAGTCCTCGTAACACTAACTGCCCCGGCAAGTGGCTCTTTCTAGCACAACCGCTGGTGTGTCTTGTGAAGTTGTCTTGTGAAGGGCAAATAAACCCAACTTCTCAGTTGGGTTTATTTGCCCTCATCAGGGTCACGTGATCCCAATTGACCATTCAGGTAGTTTCGCTACGGACGAACCGGAAACTGCATGACGACAGCCAAAGTGCTATCACGTTAAAAATAAAATCAAGTTTTTAGGAAACGATAGCCGCAGTAACATGTCGCACTACTCGGTGGGCACCTTAGCCGCGCCCCGAGGGAAAGGAGGAAGGTGGCAGTGAAAGAAGAAAGAGGCGCAGTAGTGGAAGTCTGCGGAGTAATTTTGACCTCCTGGGGATCTTTAACGGACACTGACATCGCACAGCACACGGGCGCTTTTTGCATTTGTCCGACTGCTTGGACCAGGAGTCCCAGAGAGCCCTGGTCTAGAGAGCGCGGGCGGCGGTTACGACCAATGATGTCCCGGAATAAGGACTTCCACCCAAGCAAGGGAGGGGTGAAACCCTCCACTCTCCTTTAAAATCCATCCCAGTGCACCAATTAATGTTTTCACCACCACCCCCCATAGAAACTCGGCCGCCGAGCGAGGCCTGGTTAGAACCCGGGTACTGCGGCTGAGTAGCTAAGCGCCCTGAGTCACCGCGGCGGGTGCATACTGAAGCGCTTCCGTTAATTCCTTAGCTGACATCCGCTTCTTTGCAGTGAAGGAAATTCAACGCTCCCGTCGCCAATCCAAAACACACGGACAGAACATGCGTGCTGTTCTAGCCACCGAAGATTTAGCTAGGCTTGTTTCCATGCAGTTTGCTGATGGCCGGGGAGTGACGCCGATTGCAGTCCACGCTTTGCGGACATTTGTTCGAGGAAGGGGATTGTACTTGGCCTCACTTTAGGTCGTCTAACAAACGCAGCGGGTGTAAAAAGCTCCAGAGAGGAGGCAGCGGAGGTGGTGCCTGTGTTTAGCAGTCTCCGCCGCAGTGCGCATCGTATACAAACAAGACTGCGGGAGGGTGCTCCCAGTTGGGTTGGCCGATTGTTTCGCTCCGGCCAAGGCTGCATATGCCCGAAATACTTGCCCCCACGCTCGCTCGTGCAACTCTGGGCGCTGCGCATGCTCAACTAAACACGCCGGCTGTTTCTGCGGTGGCAGCCGGCGGGGCGTTTGAAAACGGCCGCATTTCTTTTGCGTCCCGGGGACGTGACTCGGCGGAAACTTCTTTCTGCCTGCTTGTTTTGTTCTCTCTCCTCCCAGGTCACTCTTCCCGCATAAGTGCCGCGACCCGAGTGGTGCGTGATGTTTTCCGCGGGCTGCTCGCGTGGGGGTCTAGAGCCGCTTCGGGGCTCCACTGCAAAAAGTAAACATTCTATTTGTCTGTGACGGCCTTCGTCAAAAGGGCCGGTCTCTTGCTGCGTTA
This sequence comes from Amblyomma mixtum, assembly GCF_055824585.1. NCBI lineage: Eukaryota > Metazoa > Arthropoda > Arachnida > Ixodida > Ixodidae > Amblyomma > Amblyomma mixtum. The sequence continues at coordinate 45,538,729 of NC_143013.1, forward strand.
GTTCGACAGTGAGAAAAAAACCTCGGACACTTTTCCATGCCTCGGCTAAAATTAGAAATACAGATCGGAATCTTGGCACACGCCATTTCTCGCAACGCATAACTTCTCTGGTAGGCGTCTGTCTTCTCATGTTTCTTTTCCCTTGTATAGTTTCCTCCTCAAGCGTTAGGAACACGCCAAAGCCACTCTGGTTTGCACTGGGGGCACAGAACTGATAACACGAGGAGCCCTGCTTCCGTCCTCTTGTATACTTTTTTTTTTTTCGTACAAGACGTCCTTCGTGGCACTGATGTTCTATCCCTCTGGATACCTGTTTCATGAAAGTAAGCTGTTGATGCGCGACCTCTCTAGCCGGCGAGCGATCTAATCTACACAGCGCGGCTGCACAGCGCTCGCTGTGTAGCCGCTTCCCGGCGAACTAATAAGCTCTCCGCTGGTGCTCCCTGTGACGCAGACAGCTCGCGTGAGTGATTGCCGTGTATACGACCCTGCGCTTCAGCTTTAAACCGTTTCTCAGGCTTCATGAAGCGTTTTCATGGTGTAATTTATCGGAGCAATACGCTCTGTCGTCGCGATCGCCGTTAACTAAAAGTAACATATAAATGACAGAGATTAGGACGATGTCTCCTGCTTAGTAAAAGCTTTCAGCCCTTTTATTTTTATTGCAGAATGTTCAACTTCTAAACGTAGTGCTCTGGAAAAGACCGTTCGGTTTTCCCAGGCGCACGTATCTTTTACCATTTAACACAGGGCAAAGTTAGAGGCAACCCGTTAAATGCTGCAGTAGCAATCGAAATGCGCCGGAAAGAGTTTCAAGTTTGTTCTTATGTAGTGCGGGGCTCAGAGACAGGTTTGAAGGACGTTAGCTTAAGATTTTGATAGGCAGCTAATGGAAGTAATCTCTTTGGCGTAACCATGGCTCCATACCAATGCTATAAGTTCTAAAGAAACCAACTGCACCGTCAGTGGAGCTACTTCCCCACCCCACCCCCGTTCACTTTCATCCTCCAGAGGCGCCACCCGACACCTGCACCCTCCACAAAGCTTCTTTCTACCCACTAGAAGGGCACGTAGTAGTGGAACGAAAAAGCCACGGTGAAATCCGTAGTGGGAACGACAGCCTGCCTCCAGAAGCGCCAGCCATCCATCCCCACACCACCCCTAAGCTGCCCACACCTCCCCACCACACGTACACCCACAACTACCTCCACCCACCTACACCCTCCAAAAAATTCTCTCTGTGTGGGGAAGCCTCGGCTTACAAAGCCAGAGTATCAGTTGAGTCTAAACCGAACTGCTCTCGCAGTATCGTCGCATCAGATGTGTGATCGTTCCGCAATGTTCTTTTTTTTTTAATGCGTTAGCATTATACCCCTGCGTTGGAAAATTATGTCCGTCGGTCTGAAGCCTCGGTTGGCAGGTGGCGAAGGGAAGAGAGGGAGATCCCCCTCTTTCCTTTCAGACGAGATGGGAGGGAGAGGGAAGACGAAAAGAGAATGCGAGTCGACAGGTGGAAAAGCGGAGAGAGGGAAATCTTGCTCTTCACTTTCAGGGGAGTGAGAAGGTGGAAGGCTACGGGTGGCGGAGAGTGGAAAGGGTACGGTGTGTCACATGGTGACTGGGTCGCGCCACCCGCGCGCATGGTCTGAACCCGTCAGTGGCAGAGGCTGCTCCGTCCGGGGGTAACAGTTAAGCTAACGCATAATCTGCAGCACCAATCGTATTGGTCGTCTGTAATTTTTTTTTTCCTGTGGAGCGGAGCGCACACAGTACGTGCGGAGCTTCGGCTGGGTTTAAGACTGGAAAATTCTCGATATGGGGGGTGCTTCTGTGCAAGGCCGTTAGAGAGAGCAGCAGGCCCCAGTAATGTGGGCTAAAGCAGTAGCCTCTGGGCGATGTGCGGAGGCTAGGCATGTACGAGCGCCACTGCAGCATTAGTAATAAATATTATGCCACTGAAATATGTGATCTGAGCGCCACCGATCAGGAAGGGAAGAAAGCCGGCTGCCTGCGCGAGCAGCACGCGAGCGGCATGCGCCGTATTCGCGTGCATTTTGGCAAAGAAAAAAGGCGACGTAAAGGCTATATGAGTGATCGCACCGAGCAGAATGGTGAACAAAGGTTTGTGATACGCCAGCGGGGTGGTTGTGGGAGTATCTTACCAAATTTCTCGGTGATCCCTGGCAATGAGACTCGCTTTGTGCCTGCTGGCCACTTTTCCTGTAAGAGTGGATTCCCTTCCTTCGGCGCAGATCCGCAGTGAGACACGGGTGCGAAATGCAATGCAAGGACAGCCGGCGTGCACAGTTTCAGCCAAGAATGTGTCCCATAGCAGGCAGCATCGGAATGACTCGAACTGTCCGGTGTTCCGCGCCCCAGAACCTCGGTGCAGGGGGGCTGTTATAACTTCGCCTCCATCGCAGAGCTGGCCCAAATTCGAAGCCGCGGCCCAGAGCAGGGAGAGCACCGCGTGGCGGCATCCCGAAACAGGCCTCTGGCGCTGGCCGCCTCGTTTCCTCGCTGGCCTTCCTCATTCCGCGTGCCTCCCGCGCATTTATTAGCGGTTCGCCCCATTTGCACTGCGGCTGGTTTCGATAACACCGCTTCGGCTATCGTGGCAATCTTCGGCCGCGAATTCGCCCACGCGGCAGTGCGCTGCTGCGTGCCCCTTTCCAAATGGGTGATCAGCGCCGCATTCCCGAAATATTGAACCGGCGGCGGCGTGTCGGTGAACGCGACCGAACTTGCGCAGCTCGTTCTTGTTGGGGACTCGCACGGCGCCGGCCCGTACCAACGGACCGGACTGTGTAATCGCGGCACGCCATCTGGCAGAGGAATTGAATGTCAGTTGTCGGTGGCGACACCTGCATTTCGTTTTTTGGCGTCGTCTCGCTTATAAAAGCTCCGTTTCGCGGTGTAAGTATCCCTGTTGTCTTTACTGCGCAGCGATCTGTCGATGCAGGCCAATTAACTGCGGCACTCATACCGATTCCGCTAATATCTTACGCGGATATTACAAACCATTTACGCCTCTGCGGGAGTGTACCCCCGGACCCGCCAAGGGTCTCGACAGAACCGAGGAGTGCCACCTCAGACGGCTCCAAACCGGGTCTTGAATCCCGACATACTAAACCACGTGTACGCGACATTCACGGGCCGATGCAAATTCTGCGGGCAGTATGCTGACCTATACCACATGGTGTGGGCCTGCCAGTACAATATACTCGTACATATAGCCGTTATAAGTAGCCAAATCGGGAGGGCTAGGAGGCGGCCCTGTCCAGCTCGGACCTGGTCCAGAGAGCGCGGGCAGCGGATGCAGCCAATGACGTCCCGGAACAGTGACTGCCACCCAGCGCAATGACCATCCCCACCTCCCTTTCCCACTTCAGTACAGTGCTGTAATAAATGTTTTCTGCTTCTCCTTCGGTTTGTCCTCAATGACACCCTGTAGAAAAAGAGGTGCAAATATATTATGGGGGCAGGGAAGGTAATCGAGTTTGTCTCTCGTTTAGCGTGGCCGTGATAATTCATCGCCTTCGTCATCAATGCAACTACTGCGGGACAAAAGCCTCTCCCGTATCACCCCCAATTAACCCTGTCCTGTGCCAGCTGCAGCCATCTTATCTCCACGAACTTCCGAATCTCATCCGCCCACCTTGACTTTTGCTTCCCCCTCCTACGCCTGCCTTCTCTTGGAATGTATTCCGCTTTCCTATGGGATCATCCCTTATCTTGCCCTGATAAATAAGGCCTCTAGCTGATTGCTCTCTCAGAGCAGTTCCGAACGCAATTCCAGGAACTGTTTTCCGTTTTTATCACGAAAAGTTTCGAGTATGTTGTTACATGCATATGCCATCACTGAGTTTTCGCGCACCGTAAGTGAGCAGGCTGATAGCTGGAGCGAACGATCAGTAAATTATGCTTTAAAACCTGTATTTCAAACAAGATGCCCTTGATTAAAATTTGGTTTGTTGGTTTGGTTTGGTTTGTTGGAGTTTAACGTCCCAAAGCGACTCAGGCTATGAGGGACACCGTAGGGAAGGGCTCCGGAAATTTCAACCCCCTGGGGTTCCACTGACATCGCACAGTTGATGGGCCTCTAGAATTTCGCCTCCAGCAAAATTCAGCCGCTGCGGCCGGGATCGAACCCGCGTATTTCGGGCCAGCAGCCGAGAGCCGTAACCACTGAGCCACCGCGGCGGGGCCCGTTGTTTAAAATGAGTGAGAAGATGATTAAGGATGATGCACGAACATCGCAAGCGTTTTTAGGGACAATATAGAACATGTCCATGCATTAAAGTGCTCCTTTAAGCGAGATGCTCTCCTGTGTTCCTCGTGTTTTGACGTGTCAAGTTCTCGTCCTGCAACGTGAATAAAGTGAAGGCTTGTGATAGGCTGAAACTTCATGACATGGTATGTAGCTGGTTGCATACGCCGTTCACATCAGGGCTCTTTGTTCACATCGAGCTGCGGGGATGATGGAATAAGTCAGCAATGTTTCCCCACCTGTCTTCTAGCCACGCTGAAGCGGCGCGTGAAGGCGTCGTCAGGTGGCGTTTGTGGAGCTGGTGCAATGCTTAGATAGGAAATGGACGCTTCCCGTGCTCACCTGTGTTTCCAGCGGTCACAGGAGAACGGGAGTCCAGCAACACTCAGCCAGTTGGGTCGCAATGAAAAACATAACCTGCTACGTCGAAAACGAGATGTTTCCCACCGTCGTTTCAAGCTTCCACGAACAGTGATCGCATTGCGCACCGGCATGTTGGTTCCCTTTGCCAAGCAAAATGTCCACGGGCTTTTCTTTTTTCCCCCGATTGTAGGGCGAAATTATTCCGTGCACAAAATACTGAGAACTTTTCGAGATGGGGGCTCCAACCCCTTTTATGTTGGGCCGGTTTTGTTGCGTGTAGAAATCGATTGTGTGACTCCTTCTGGGTGCGTTGGTGTTTGCCAGGCAGGCAAAGACACATTTTTCTTCGAGAAAATTGCGTTAAAATTGTTTGCCGCCACTAAAAGTGGTGACGTTTACATCAAAAAGGGCTCCGTGGTCGCCATTTTTACTGCGTTAGCCCGCACTCAGCGATTTAGCCCCTCTTTGTCTGAAGCCTGCTTGACCAATTGAGATCAATGTGACGCCATCATGACCTGCTCACCCGATCGTGAGCAAACTGCCCACCGTAGCAGTACAGCTAATGATTTTTCGGTGGTCAGGGACCGGAAGGCAAGATGCATACAACACGAGCGCTCAAGTGGCTTCCTTCTCGTCTCGATTCCTGTCCCGGGATTACGTTGTTTTCGGGATTGAAAGACGTCGCACCTATAGCCCGGCTCCATACACATACACTGTGCACAGATGTGTGCAGTGCTCAATCCCCAGGCGACAGGGTCGCGCTGGTCGCTCGTTGTTGGTGAGGGAGAAATCACGTGGTAGCCTGCATATTCTCAAGAGTGCGCCTGTAGCCAGCTCGACTCCCTCGGCGCTACTTTGTGCGATGATCGAAGCCCGCGCGCTCGACTACTGCAGTTAACAGCTGTGAGCTCCGCGCACTGTTGCACGGAACTGGCGAGAAGTGTTCTCCGAGCCAGACTAACCTCTCTTCGGTTGCGTGCGCCTAACCTGTCGTGGTGTAGCTCCCTTCTGCGCTACCGGGCGCGCACAGCTGCACGGCGGCAGCAGCAGCGTCTCCCGGCTGCGGCGTGACGTCAGCGGGTCGCTTCCTCGAACGCGCGTGTCTATGCTATAGCTGCGGCGGCCCCAATTTGCGACGATATTTACCCGCCTGAACGTCTGTCCTGGTCCAATTCAAAGGGCCGGGCTCTTCCTCTCCCCACTCGCGCCCTCCCTCCGCGGCAGCACGTGTCGACCGTCGAGACAGGCCGCGCAGTTCCGTCGCCCCCGAAGACGATCCGTGGCAGTTGCAGGCACGGCCGGGAGATCGTGCGCGGCAAGACGCCAGAGATACGGACGGAAGCTTCAGTGGTGTCGAGACTCGGGAGCGCCTCCTGACAAACGCTGCGCATTTGCACTGCTGCGGCCGGAAGCGTTAACTCGACGCAGAGCAAGCCAGTCAGCTAGGCCCACCCGGTTTGGCTGCAACTACGTCCCTTGGACGACTCAGCAGCGGGAGTTCTTTGCTGGCGGTGTGGGGCCGCCGAGCCGGTCGTTGAAAGTTGTAAAGTAGTCTCGACATCAGAGGGGCAACGATCGCGAACACCTCCAATAAGAAGCATTGCGACTCTTCGCAGAGATGGCGTGTGACGTGAATTTTGATATTGGAACGGGTTCACAACCAGTGCTGCCATTTGAAAACTGCTCTCGGCGCTGCAGTGTCTCAATTGGCATTCCATTTGTACGCTTGCCTCAGTTTCACTAATATGAGTCGAGTTGCGTCGAGGCTGGGGCACAGGCTCGAGGCCTTTTCCTAGCTGGATGGGAGAATAATGAGACTATGTGCATGGGTTACACAGAGAGATAGAGCGCGCGGTGAGACGCGTCTGCAGAAGAGAGAGAGAGAGATCTTGACAAGAGTCCACATAAGCTGGCCGTCGTAGCGTCTCCAGGTCTGCTGCAGGCCCGATCATGAAAACGCAGGTTACGATAAAGAGTTGAGGAGTGTCTGCCTCGGAATATAGGCAGCTGAAGGCAGCCGGTTGTCTCTCTCATTGCACTTTTGTAAATGCCGAACAATTATTTCACCAGCACAATGTTTAACAAACGTTTGAAGTTCAACATTATTCGTTAAAAGCTAGAAGAAAAACAACAAACAATAAAATGTCTGAAAGCTTTTATTAGGAAGAACATTGACGATCTCTGTTATTTAGATTTCTTTTTTTTTTACCAAACGGTAGCAAGGAACAGCCTTTCATCAAACCGCTCGTCCGAGAGAGTCCTACGATGCGGTCGTGCTTTAAGCGAAGCAATTGAGAAAAGTCCGTCTGCAGAAGCCTAGCGAGCACGTTGCTGCGTTGTAATTTATGAATATGCCTTTTATCAATGTATAAGAGTGAAGCATAGCCACGTCGACTCCTTGAGGATCCTCGAGGTATAATTAAGAAACTCAAGTTTCACTAGCGCATCTTCAGAAGCAATGCTTGTTGCAGCGTTTCCTCCTCCGAATAAAAAAAAAAAAATGCGTCAGCTGATGCATTTGGCACTGCCGGCCCAGATGACCCCATTGTCCCGCGTGTGGAAAAGTGCGTGACTTCTATCGTGGTTACTATGCAAACAACAAATTTTTGTAAGCTTCTGCGCATGATGCTGACCATGCCTATGATGCTGGCCATGCCAGTCAGTACCTCTGCCGAGCTGCAGAATTTGAACGAGAAAACTACGTGGCGGTCGGACCTCGATACCTTGCGTCCTGACCCATTCAGCCGTGAGCGGGAGGCAGGATGAATTTCCAGCGCGAGGACAATTCGCAATCTTCGCGTTAAAGTAAAGTTGCTCGCAGACCTTGGAACTTTCGGGATACTTAGTGTACCGCGCGGCTGCATGAACTGCGTGTGTGTTTTGATTTGTACCACTGACAGTGCAGATAACTTGTACAGTACTTCTTTCTCCCGCGGTGTTGTCCGGCTCATGCGTGTTCGAAAAATTCTCTGGCGACTCTGTATTATTCGTTGCAGCTTTCTCTTCATATACCACGCACCGTCGGGACAGCTGGCGCAGCGGAGTTCGCACAACCGCTTTGGACCCAGGATGCACCAATGTAGGTGACACATGCGTCAGCGCCCCTTCCTGTCCCATCTTGTTGTCCCATCAACGCTGGTGCGACCTCCTTTCTGCACCCGGCGTCGACGGCATTCTCCAGTACAGATGACTTGAGTTCTCACCTGTTCACAAGAGAAGCATGAACGCATACTGGCGTGGCGCCTTTGTTGCTGCGTCTGTCTTGGCCACAACCAGAAGTAAAGTAAAAACTGTGTTAAACTGGATCTGCGTATTCAGTTTCTAGCCGGTCACTTTGGAAGACCGTCGACCTGGGAAGGCGCGCGGGGTACCGCGTTCGGTTGATCGAGGGGATATTTCGGTGCGCAGTTTCGGCTTCGGGCGCGGCTTGAGCATTACGTTTCACCTGTCCGGGAAGTATCTGCGGTTGGCGCTACCGTAGCAGCCGCGGCCTAAGGACAGGGTTAATTGGAGGGGTGTGGGAGAGGCCTGCAGTATGAGCAGTTAGGCTAATGGTGAAGCAGACATGTTCTGATCCCCGAATCAAAGACGCTTTTCTCGTGGACCTGATGATGGCACGTGTAGGTAAGGTTTATCTTCCTTGAGCGACAGTGCCACTGGTTGGTCGTTGCGGGCAGGGTATCGCCGTTTCAGCGCCGCAGACAAACGACGACCGCTGTCGGCGTTATTTTGTGACCCTTCGTGGCTGCGTCGACTCGCGATTACACGGCTGCCTGCCGGGTGTATAATGGACGAGGCTGTTGTACGCTGCCTGCCGCGCCATGCAGCCCCTCCCGTAGATTAAGGACAGCGCGTGCGAGAGCATCGCCGCGGCCTTTCAAAACTCGGCCCCGGTTAATCCACTGCGTTCGCCCATTACAAGCCGCCGCGTCGTTCCCGGCTGACCTCTCGGCGCGAGGCGAGGAGACTTCCCCGCCACGCGGGCGGCGCCGTGTACGTCTCCTTTGTCTCTGCGGCTCGTTAGTAATCTGGGCCAGCGTATTGCCCCGACGTCCGAATTGAATTGGCCGCCGCCACGACGCGGTTGGGCGCGTGGCGCGCGATTGTGCGCCGCCCGCCAGGTGCCGCCAGTTGCGGACAGCGCGGCTTATGCGACGACAGCGCTACCGTGCGGGGGCGTATATTTCATTCCGCTCACCCCTCGCTTGTCTTCTTTCAGCAAGATTCGTCCACTATCGACAATGCTCGCTACTCTTCCTTTGTTCATTCTGCCATGACAACAATACGCTCACACTTCTCCGGGAATGTCATGGGGCTGTGACGATATACGATATACTATAGGCCTGCCCTATCTCACTGTGCAATATTTTTAAGGAACGAACAAGATAAGCGTGCAGTCCGTTCAGCTCCCTCCGAAGTCCCTTGCGATGCCAGCAGAGTCGCGAAAGAGGCTGGTTCGCACTGCATACTGAACACTTCGTCCGAATGTGCCTACTTTTTCACCAAGACACGACATAAGTACAAGAGACCCTGTTAGGTCGTCGTTCCTTGTATTCTTCGCGTAAAATTTAGCGCATCCAGAACTGTCGACGTGCCCCATCTTGGGCACATGGCCATTACACCGAGACGCCGGTGTTGGCAGCGCCCGCTGCACAGAACTGGGCCGCCGGGCTGCAGTGCGGCCCTCTCATTATATCTGGGCCAGCGCAGGTCGGCCCGCGTATGCATCAGTCGGGCCACGGCGCAGCGGGAAGGAAGGCGCCCCCTAACTGGGACAGCGAGACAGCACGGGCGTCACTGCTCGCGCAGCGCGTTTCTAGTGCACCCACTCCGTCCATTCACTTCAGTTTGTTCGCGCTGCATGGGTGAGCACTGGAAGGTGTGAACGGTGCCGTAATCAATCTTTGCTGCTTCAAATGCGGTTGTTAATGCGGAAAAATTAGATGGCTCATCGACACGCAAACCCGGCGTCACCCAAGAAGCAGTGGCGTTACAAAACTCACGATTGGTCTAAACGGTGTGACGTCGTCAAAGGAGGGAAAATACGAAATGCTAACGAGTAAAAGCTAGAGCTAGTACTTACAACTGCACCGACTACAAAGGAATAGAAGAGAATTATAATTCAACTGTAGTAGAATCACAATAGAATTGGAATAGAATTGGAATACTTTCGCATTACGCGCACTTAAGTTCCTTAAGTTCCGCCGCCAATTTTGCAGTATCCGGCTGATTTTCTTAGTGCGTCCAAGTTTTCGGGGGACGAAAAACGAAAGAAAACTCTCACTCTGCAGATTACACGCGCGCAAAAGAACAAATAAAAAAACGCAGCCTATGCCCGTGGAAGAGCGCTCTTTTTTTTTTTCTCTCTCGCTCCGGGCGATGCAGCAACGTGTCGGTGAACCTCCGCTCCCTGGCAGCTGTTCCTCATTGGTATTTCTGATAACGTAGAAATAGAAACGACGCTCGCACGGTCTTTTTCCTCGCACCCTGCGTGAATTTTCTATAGACCGTTTGGTTGGTACTGCCTTCCTAAATTCATCGGATTAAGAGACGCCGTAGAGACAGCGAAAGATTCGCTTCGAGTTAAAAGTTGGCAGTTCTCGCACGTATGCACGTTCTCCGTAGAGCTCTAAAGCCCCAAGCATTGCTACAGCGTGCCCATTGCACCGCGGACTGCGCGCGGTCGACCAGCTGCGTGAGCGGGCGGTTACGTCGAGCGAGAGCCGGGCGACGAAATCCACGGCTGTTGTCGCGTCAGGCGGAGAAGCCATTGTCTCCTCCGCCCGTGCGCGCTGTTGCTAAGGGGGAACCCGAGACGCCTGGCGTGCGTGCGACCGTCGGAACAAAGCGCTGTGGGGTAATAAAGGGGACGCTAAAAGCAAGAGAGAGCCTGTATTCTTCCTCGGACGTTTCGTAGGTGTTTTATCGTGCATATGCAGCGTTTCACGTTTCTTGCGCGCTCTGTAGCGACTTTCGCCATGCGCTTCCTCTTAATTTGAGCCCCACATTGCTCCGCGGCTAGCTTTGCAAAAGGGGCTCGTCCATCACCAAATGTGCGTGGCTTTCCGGCTCATGGACACTGTGGACTGCTTGTGCCTCGTCGTCTTTGTTCTTGGGCACATATAGCATGAACACAGTCCTGGAGGATCCCAGTTGACTAGCATTCGCTTCGATAAATGCACAGCGGCACTGTGGAACCTCCAATTAGGGTCCGATCTGTGTTGAACACGACCGAGTATCGAGTAGTATGCAAGCGTTAGCTGTTTTTCACTGTGCCGAAATGACCAAACGCAATACAGTTTGGAAAGTTTACAGGGATGCTTTGTGCATGGCTGTGTACAGCACGAGAGAGCAGAAGACGAGCAGTGTGGCATACTTCATATAGTGACTTCACTTCTGGGGTAGTTACAGCGAGTCATCGGAAGAACTCAGTGCGAGCGACAGCGGAGCCAGTAGCTTTGGAGGACATGCGCCCGAATCAGAGCTGCACAGAGGCAGACAAAGGGAGCCTTGCGTGCGGGCAGTGCCTGCGCCACACATATCGCAAAGGGACGGCACATAGAGCTCCGAGCGTTGTAGGGCCGCTTTTGGCCTGGCCTGGCTCGAGATCGTTAGCCGAGGCGCTGTGCAAAAAGCCTTATCAGGTGGACCAGAGTAAACGCACATGCGCATGGCGTGCGTGGAAAACAGTGCATAACTCACTGCTCGCTTTGTCGTCGTTCGCCATCTGCTGCCGTCACCGTCAGCGATGACGTCATCATCGCCCTACTCATGATGACAATTAGTCTACACTTGAGTGACCAGAATCGTGTTTCCCACCATACAAAGGCGCATGTTCACGGCATTTCTTCTGCCTTTCATCTTTATATTCGTGCCCATCACTGTCCGGTCTGCGTGCATCTAGACATTTGTTGCGCAAGTTACGCGAGCTTGTGTTGGATGAAGACGCCACCTTCCACACAGTGTTCTCCTCGGCTGCGTTCAACATGGGAGAGCGTGGCCGAGTAGGTGGCGATGAGTTTTCGGAGCACTGCGCTAGCGTGATGGACGGAGGCATACAGGAGGAGCAAACACGCCCGCCGCTCTATGTCTCCGTCCTTATGATAGTGGTGTTGAGAGAGAGAGAGTGCGCAGTTCCGAACAACGTGGAGAATGCTGTGGACATGCACAAAATCCACTCTGCGCATGGAAGAGGACATGATATATATAAACAGTCTATATAGTGGATCTAATTGTCGGAAAAACACTGCCCAGACAGAGAGAGAGAGAGAGAGAGAGAACTTTATTGCCGGAAAAGAAGGGTTAATGGATTCTTAGCAGAAGGGCCAGGAGGCCGTTAGCTGATGACTGACGGCGACCTCTTGGGCGCGCTCGATGGCTCCCGCCTGGACGGCGGAGTTTCTAGCTGCGCGACACTTCTTTCCAGGCGTCTGGTGAGGGAGCTTCTATAAGAGCTTCCAGAGGAGGATCCTTCGGGCAGCATATGATCGAGGGTGGCAGCGCTACCCAGTGGATGCAGGTGGGCTCTATGAGGCCGAGGTAGATGTAGGCGTAAATGTACGGGTTCGGGTAAGAATGGGTTTGAAGTCTTCTCCAAGCCACCTCTTGGTGTTTGAAGAGTGACTTGTGCGGGGGAGGATTCTAGAGAGTTTGTACAGAATTGTGTAATGTCGTGGTGGGAAATCACTGCCTCCATCTCGGCTCCCCCGGGGCGAGTGCCCACCGCTCGGCCGACAATCTAATCAGACAGAAGAAACAGAGAGAAAATACCAGAGAGAGAGAGATAGAGAGAGACCCTTTAATGAAAAAACAGAGAATTTAGCCGGCGTCTAAAAATCGCTGGCATGCTACTGTGCGTGGGGAAGGGGCCTTTCCCCATTCCACTGCACCCAACTTCACGCGAATTTAATGCCGCGCTGTTTGTTGTCTGTTGGCTGAATGTAGTGATGTGCTAGATAGTTTAAAGACATGCGTTAATCAGACACATGTTCGTCATTCGTCTCAATTTCAGAAAGCTTGAGTAGCCTTCCTAGAGCACACTGTAGAGTTGGACGTTTCAAGCTCTCAGGTTCAAGCTGGCGGTAATATACACTCGCAGAGGGTGACTTCCAAAGGGCGACGGGGCGTTGATAATTAGGAGCATGAAATTCCTTTCGATCCAGCAGCCTGTCCCTATGCGTTAATGGCAAAGATAGTCACCAGCTTTCGCTGCTGCGTGGCTTCGCTGTTTACGGTTATTGAAAGCTGCGCTGACACATCCAGTTTCCGCGTGACAGCGCAGAACATGAGCGATAGAAGGCCGTTAAAATGAGGAGGGTCGAAAGGGCGTTGTCCCCCCGCAGCACTGGCTCAGTCACGCGCTCGAGGCCGGCGGAGGAAAGCCAGAGGAACGTTCGTTCACATTTTATGCTCTGCCTCGGGCGCATCTGTACTGCACCTGCCATCGGAAACTGAGGTCGGATAGAGGAACTCAAGAACGAAACCGCAGATGCCCCTCGAAGGAAGCCCTCCAGGGAATGGCAAATGAATGAAGGGGATTTACCACAACGTAATCGGGTCAACCGCGGGGTCATGGAAATCGGCTTGAACCGCATTCGCTGCATGCAGGGCCTTCTTTGAGGGGCGCCTGCTGCTTTGTTCTTGATTTGCCTCCGACTATAGAGAGCCGAGGGCGCAAGTTGTGAAAATGCTGTGTCTTAGATGGCGCGCACTTTTAGCCGCGCTCCACTTTCGCGCGCGGCAGCTAATTTTGATTCGGGAAGAGAGTTTCGGGAACGTTACGGCACGCAAGACTTTGGTTTGAGCTAGATGGTTGTAGCATGACATGGTTTAAGCAAAAAGAGCACTGGCGCCGAAAGACGGAGACAACACACACAAGACAGGACTGGCACCAACTTCCAACTGCGTTTATTCATGGAAAAACCACTCAGTAACCACACGAGCAGGCAAAAAGATAAAAGCAAAACCGAAAAAAGCAAACCAGATACAAGGGGTGATTTTACAAAGACACCCGTGCCAAAAGGACCAAAGCAATGATTATAACCCTGACAGAGACCCACTAAGAAAACTAATATCTCTTCATCCGACAGCGACACAGATGGCTTGCTTATGCAGATATGGCCCCTCTGCTTGATGTAATATGCTTCGATGATTTCACGCTCTAATCTGTCTTTAGACCTTGCAATGAATTTAGTGTTTTCAAAACGGGGACGGCATTTGCAGCTTTTGCAGTGAGTGGCCATGTAGCTGCCATAGCCATTTTTTATAGCAATCTTGTGCTGCCTCACTTTTTCATAAAAACACTGACCAGTGTGGTTATAAAGTGTTTTTTTTTTTCATGAATAAACTTAGTTGGAAGTGGGCGCCAGTCCTGTCTCATGTGTGTTGTCTCCGCCTTTTAGCGCCAGTACGCTTTTTGCGTAAAACCATGTCATGTTACTGCACGTGATGCGCTGCCATCCGGAAGCTGCCTGGAGCTTCGCTCGCTGGAGGAAAAAGAGAGGCCCGGGGGAGTATCAAGTGTCTTCTTGGGCGTCAATTCGCTGTAGCGTAAACGACGTGTAAGGCTGGATTAAAGATCTGACTCAGGAAGGACGATCGGGGTGGTTCTACATTAGCGGCTGCCGCCTTGCACTAATTTGGGTTTGCGCCGTCTTCGTCACAGTGAACCGCCTCCATGCGGTGCGTGCCTGTCCTGACCGGTGCATACCGGCATTGCTGACGTTGTCACCGGCTTCGATTGCCGCGGTATTCGTCCAGTCCTCAGCCGCTCCTAGTAAGCCGAGCAGAGGCATTGTTCGCTACTCGAGAGGGAACGCGGTGCGTCATGATACGTGCTACGCAATCGCGAGGAGGAAGAAGGCCGGGCGTTCCTTTGTGCGTCGACGACGGTGGTCGCAGCTGTTGGATTGATCCATTGGGGCAGCCGTTCTGACATTGCGTAACGGGCGCGTTGATGAAGCGGGCGTAGTTTATGTGCTCGAAAATGCCGACTGGAATTACACGCAGTGATACACGGGAGGAGTGAGAAATAGGCGATTTTTCCGATTGCCATGCACTGCGCACCTACAACAGGTACACAGAGTGTTATACTGAGAGCAGTTAATTAGAACAGTTTATAGGGAACACTTGAGTGGCTTTAGATTTGCTGATGGCATAACTGAGAAGACGGACGACACCGTGCGATTGATGGCACGAGCCGCCACAGCAGATTCCCGAGTATCCCTAAAACTCAATATCAAGGAAGCTGCAGTGATGTGCAATAGTCTGGAATAGGGACAACCACTTGCGATATGAAAACGTGGTTCGGTGAAATTAAAATGTGGAAACAGACTAGGGCAGGATAGTAATGCGCTGGAGTAGCTGCTGAGAAGCGGCGTTAATTCAGCAGACCGGAGCTCGAGTGGATAGTTGCTTCCCACATGGCGTCTTGGGTAGATGAAATTTACGCGGGGCGCATTAAGAACGAAGCGCCTCTCTCGAGCCAGCAAGTGAGTTGCAGGGAAGTGCGCTGGAATGCATTATCCAGGCAGCTGTGTTGCAGCTGCGGCCATGTTATCTCCGCAGGACAGACGGAGCCCATTACCTTCCTTTTCACACATCCGTCCACTTGACTCTTTGCGGCCAGCCGATGCGTTTTCCTAATCTCTTGGAATCCACTTGGCTGGTCTATAGCTGAGCATCGGTTATCTGCTGTCCGCATTGCATGCCTTGCCCTGGTGGAAAAAAATTGGTTCGAAAATAGTTCTTTTTTTTTTTTGGGGGGGGGGGGGGGGATGGCGCAGTATTTGCCTCGCATATCGGCAGACACCTGAACCGCGCCGTAAGGGAAGGGATAAAGGAGGGACTGATTGAAGAAAGAGAAAAAGAGGTGCTGTAGTGGAGGTCTTCGGAATAATTTCGACCACCTGGGGATCTTTAACGTGCACTGACATCGCACAGCAGACGGGCGCCTTTTGCGTTTCGCCTTCATCGAAACGCTGCTGCCGCGGTCGTGTTCGAACCCGGGTACTACGGTTCAGTAGCCGAGCTCTGGCGCCCATTTCCTCTTCCTGGTGCGATATCATCAGCTCGAGTTTTTCATTCCCTAATCAACGCACCTGTCTTACTATTTTCATTTCGGTGGTTCGCTGCGATACGCTAGACACACTTTCGCTTGCCTCCAAGTTTCATCGGCGAGTGCCACGAGTCCTCGGCGGAAGCGCAAGTTTTTCTTTCTCCTTGTCGGCTCTTTCGTTCTGTCGCACACAGTGGGCAACAGTGATGACTTCCAATCTGTGCTGTGCGGGAAGCTTCTTAAATGTTCTCGTCAATGCACTTTGCTGCCCAGTAGCTATGGCGTTGTGCTGCCAAGTCCTGCCCGGGTTCGATTCTCGCGTAAGGAATCCGAGGGACACAATTGGGACAAAATCAGTTGGCCCGTGTTGGCAGGTTTAATGACAAGGACCCTAATTTCACTGAAAACCGATCGTTTGTGTTCGCGTGACGATGTTCGCCTAAATTTGCTGAGAATGGGAGCTTGTCATACTTAAAGATTAAATGCGGGCATCGCCAACAGGCGGCAAACAAACTGCGGTTCGTTGCGGATGCCTGATGCCACATTGCCATTCGCTTCCAAACAATGGTGGAGTCTATTTTGGTCTTGACGTCACAGTGTTTGAATCGAGTGGCGGGAGCATTTTTAAGTGAGTTATTCTCGGCAATGACTGCGTCTTCAGCTGCCGGACAAACATCAACGTAGCCGGAAAGAGTATTGAATTTTACTTAGAAGTTGAATGCAACCGCTGTCCCAGTAAAGAACACCAGCTAGTCGGCGTTAACCCGCAGGTAGAGATGTAAAATTTCCGGATACTTTGAATGCTGAAAAAAAATAAAAGAAACCGAGGAAAAAAACAAACTTTTTTTTTCTATAAGTATTGGAAACATTGGGAAGGTACTAAAAACAATGATATGAAGATAATTTATATCCAGATGCTCCCGAAGTTTAAAAGGCTTTTTCTTGAATGCCTGCTCACATATATGCACTATTGCCTGGTGCTTTTGTTTTTTAAAGACTGCCACTTGCTGGCGTCGATAGTATACAACCATGGTGCGGCAAACCCACCGCAGAGTCATCTGTTGGTATGTTTACGACGACGTTTCAGTGGTTACGTCTGGCCATAGTATTTCCAGAAGCCAATCAGGGATGTGAGATTCGGGAATATGGCGTCGAAACGGCGAAAAAATAAGAAGGGGGGGGGGGGGGGGGGGGGGGCTCTCAGCGTTACAATATGGCAGGGTAGTAACGTAAACAGCAGTACAAAAATGATAAAAGAATATAAATAACTTGCTCGTGATGTCTGCACACGTTGCACTGCAGGAGAGTTTTGTGATCTAATCGCACTTCGTTTATCTATCATCACTTAGTGGTACGAATTTTTGTCAGAGACGAGAAATAATAAGTGCAGTGATGTCGCCAAGACCAAGAAGGACTACAAGCTCATTTTTTTTTTTATTGAGAAAGCAATCTTTTTAGGCATAGATAAGCGGTAGCAAAGAAATAGCAGCTGATTATAGCTGCTATCCATAGCTGAGAGAAACGCGCAACATTTTTCCTTTAGTCCTTCCTTACCAGCGGCAAAGGTGAGCACGGTGTAAGCTCCGAGACATTTTAGCAGGCAAATCACGACGATATCAGGAAAATGAAACGCCGTCCAGCGAGAAAGTGCGATAAAAAGGGATAAGAATGAAGCGATGAACGAGACGCCTCCGATGTGGCGCAAGCGTCGGGCGTTGGCCCAGAGGGGTTGTAAGCCGAGCTACGCCTCAGGGGCGTCTGGTCGGCGAAATTAATCGAAGCGTATAGCAGCTGGTATAACACGTTCTCGAGCTGTAATAAGAAGTTATCGCTCGCCCAGAGGATCTAGGAATGGAATAAAGTGATTTATTTTTCGGATTTATTGTGTTTCTGCGCTCTTCATGAATTTCATTTTCTATGTTTATACGCAACTTCAGCCAAAGCGTTAAAGAATTTTCTAGACCGCACCTGGGTGAAATCAGCAAATTATTTTTTGCTGTCATCTGGCGCGCTGCTATGATTATTTTTATATGCCGCTTAATAACCTAATTAACTAAAACTAATCAGGCAAAATTCTAATATTCATTTTGGGGCCACGTGCATTTCGTTAAGTCGTAGGTCGAATTTTTTGTGGCAACGTGGGATTTTTTTTTTCATATTTCGCGAGCTTTCTGTAAAAAAAAAAAAAAAAATGAGAAGAACCACGCAGGACGTAGGGTGCTACAATTACTTAATCAGTTGTTTCTAAACGCCCTCTACAACTGAAAGAAACGCACTTCGGCTTAAAATGGCTATCGTAAATTTTGCATAATTAATAGTAGCTAATTACGTATAAGTACTTGCTGTTGGGCTAGTCGGTTCATAATAAATTTGAATGGCGCAAGGGAACGAACACAGGCGCTCCTTCTATCTTCCTGTGTTCCTTCCCTTGCGTCATTCAAATTTATAATTAATTACGTATTAGGCGCGGAATTAGACAACGCCCCGAGGAGCGCCACACGGCGCCAAGCAGTACGTCGTTGGTTTCATCTAACTGCGGTGCGAGCCTTGGCTCAAGTTACGTGAGACACCCTGTTATTGCAATATAACAGACTGGCGCCGAAGCTTTCGCAGAAGACCAGAAGAAGGCGAAGACGGGGAAGAGATTGGCACGTGGTACGTGCGTCACGGAGTGACGCTATTCGAATGACGGCGCTTTGCGTCCTCCGCTTCGAAGCGCGTGAGATATGTGGCCCGAATTAGCTGGGCCACAGCGGTGACAGAATAATCGCGTTTTCGAAATTCTAAAAACTGATGTGGCTTATTAGTAACAGCTCGCTACACACTCTAATTGCTATCGGGCGCATGCGAGTAATAGTCAGAAAGTTAACCGCTGGAATTTAACTTCATCAATTTTCAAGTCGTCATCACTCGCCTGTTTTCTGCCGCCCGCCAACACTGACATTGCTATGCCGCATAAAGCTTCTTTTCACCTCAGAAAACCCATCTTTAAAAATTTAGTGGCGGGATTCCCAGCTAACATGGTGCACGCACAAGCACAAACGTTGGGTTTTCTTTAAAAATTTAGTGGCGGGATTCCCAGCTAACATGGTGCACGCACAAGCACAAACGTGCTTAACATCGACTGTGCAGCCTGAGGGAAACAAAAGTTGCGCCGATCACCCTTCTCAAGCCACCGGCGTTGCGACTTCACTATCGCGTGCTATGGGAGCTAGCGAACGCCTATTGCAAAAGAACCAAGCACTCTCCGGTGCGGCGCCCGAGAGGGATTCGCGGAATCGCGCACGCTCGCTACAGCAGGCTGCCGCCGTTGCGAAAACGTGGCTGCTGTTCGGGGACCTTGTGTTCGTTGGTGAGTGCCGTCGCTGCGACATGGAGTCTCTCTGCTCGCTGGCGGATTAGAGGCGTTATTCATTAATGCGGGCTGCTGCGGCTGCGAAAAACGGAACGGCTGATTACAAAGGGCCCCACGTCGCTGCTACAGAGATACGGGCCGGGCGCCGCAGTTTCGCCGGCCGAGCGGTGTCGCGTCTATCTGCAGCCGCTATCGGCCAAAGCGGCGCGGAGCAGATATGAGAAGGGGGAAGAGAGGGTGGCGCGGAGAAATGTGCTCGTAATGCTGGCGAGGCCACGCGACACGGCTGACACTCGCTGAGCAGGTGGCGGCGTCGCTTTTGCGAGCCGTGATTCTCTGCCACGCAAGCTGCCGATAAACGTGGCGACTCGGGGGCTGTTTGGTATTCCATTAGTTAGGCCCCTTAGCGCAATGAATGAACCGTTCGGGCATCGTCGTATTCACGCGGCGCTAACGATTTCACGAAAGCGACGACGGCAGACGCATGAAGATGTAACGTTTTCACCTCGGTTTGCTCGTTTCACACTGCATACCGGCACACCCAGCCCTCTGCTTTCCGGCAATACACGAAGGACTGAACTGCGGGGAACACTGAGGTGGATTGCGGTTCGTTTGAGTGCTTCGTTTGCGCTGAATGCGGTCCAGGCGGCCTTCTGCTGATGAGCGGCCACTTGGATTTTCGCGGCTATTGTCGCTGCTCCGGCCAGAACTGTTGTCTGATCGTCACAGCACACGAAGAAGCTGGAGTGAAGGCACTTCCACGCGTCGATATTGGACTGTTCTGCAGAAGGTACTACAGTCGAGTCTGGAGGCCTCCGTCGTTTGTGGCAGATTTCGGGCGCACTTGCTGATTTTTGCGGGAAAACTTTTCGCCGGTTTCAGGAATTTGGGGGAAAAAAAAATTGGCTTAAGCTCCGCCTTAAGGATATGACGCGATAGCGTAATGGATTAATTTCCATATATGCAGAAGGTAATTCACTGCCTTACATTCAGATTCCTGGGAGTCCTCATAGCCCTTCTGGCGCAGTGGTGCAGCGGTTAAGCTATGCGTTACTGCCCTGTGATGGCACGTGCTCCCAGCGGTGGGCCTTTTGCGGCCACGGTTGCTGTTCCCGACCGACCAATCATTAATTTAGCTGTCACCTGCCACGGTGGGCATGTCGTGATGACGCCGCAAGATCACGGGAACAAGGTGACGCATCTGCCTGCTATGCGATAGCCATGCTAGTGATTTTTCGCTCACGACGCCGAAGCCGGATTTTCTGTTGAACGCGGCCTTTAACGCGCTCGCGCTATCGCTATTTCGTTTAATGACGAGAGGAGCGGGAGCCCATTGAAGTTAAATTTGAGCGAACTGTATGGAGCAAAAATATCAGTGCCACTGCAGAGGAATATTTTACCCGAGAATGACGTTTAAGCGCATTAAAGCGGCAGTAGCGTGATCTATTAGAGATCACCGGCGTTATCGAAAACTCTGCCCGAGCACCTTCGTATGTCGCGGTTACAGCGCGAGAGACGGGACAAAGAAGTATGCGCACAAAACAGAGCTGTGTTTAGTCCTTCCTTCGACTCCCTCGCGCTGTAACCATGGGACACAGTAAACAACTCATCCAACAAGATGTTATGTCGAGTATATTGGAATTGGGAAAGCTTCATGCCCATGGGTGCCGGCAAATCAACAAGCTCTCACCCGTGTTGAATGGCCTGAACAAATACATTTCAGCTTCCACGGAATAGGTGTCCTGAGAATAAGCACCACTGGCCGCGGTGGTTTTTCGCAGCCAGCATCCGTCGACTGAAGTGTAGCTGCTTGGCAGCGTTGGCAGGGAAGTGTTGGCGAATTTGTTCGGCAAAAGCGTCTATGTCGCGCCTGTTGGAACAGCTCGGTGATAGACGACGATATGCCTGTATACGAAAGGCTTTTTGAAAGAACGGGGGTCACTGACGGGGCTGGAGGGATTCATCGTGGACCATGAAAATGCCTCCGTGTACACAGCTAACATGGCGCACCGTTTTCAGAGCCCGCACAGGTTATACTTGGGACTTAGTTTGTACTCTTGACCTGGCCTCGTGGGTTGATTTCGTTTTTCTCTCGCAGCAAAAGGCCTCATGCGCGGTATACGAGGTTCTCAAGTACCGTAAGAGCTGCTCACGCCTTCGAGAGGCAGCGTGCTCTCACATAAACTGGAGAGTGAAGCCGCTATTAGCAGATGCTGTGCAGCGACAGCAAGAAAGCAACGAGCGAGCAAAATGTGTCGCCGAGCCGACACTGACGCGCCCAGCGCTGACGTCGAAGGACCCTGCTCGCTGAGTCACAGGCTGGGAAAACCGGCGGTCGATGGAAGCTCCTTCTGTTGCTCTTGTTTCTTCCTGCTTCGTTTTTTTTTTGTTTACAGGGGCGCTTGGACTGCCATATTGGCGATTTTCATGACCATATTGGATTACATGAGGCGCCATAGACGTCTAGTCTATGGCGCCTCATGTAATCCAATATGGCTGCGTTGCCGAGGTCTCCTTCTGTGAGCCGCCTAGGTGATCGCTCTTATTTGACAACTTCTAGAGGTGTGCTAATATTCCAAAATTTCAAGTAGTGAATTGAATAGGCTATAAACTTTCGAATACTTTTTGAATAAGTGGAACGAAGCACTATTAGAGAAACTGACCAACCACACCAACGCCGTGTGCGGTGGCGTGACAATCGGTATGGGTGGTATGGAGGGCTCAGCGGCGCGACATGGTCCATTCGCTTGGCTGCGTTCATAAAGCACATGCATGCCCTGAGAGATTGGACGACGAGTAAGATGGCTGCTGAGAGGTGCAGTCGCGAACAAAAGTCTCTGGACCACGTGTTCCTCTAACGAAGCCGATAGCTCTGCTATTAGTCGGCGGCTGGAGACCACACTTGTGGAGCTAAAAGTTAAATTTTTGTTCTTTCATCTACAAGTGCGGTCTCCAACGCTGTCTGATAGTAGAGCTATAAGCTTCGTTTGAGGAACACGTGGTCCGGAGACTTTTGTCCCCGACTGTACATGACCAACAAGAAACATCTAAATAATTAGGGGGGGGGGGGGGGGGGTGAGGAGTCAGGTAATCGGGAAAGGAGAGGTCGATATGTGTCTGAGGGGTATGTATATCTGCAACTGAGATGATTCGTGTGATCAGTGTGCTAAGAGTTGTGTAATGGGTTGGACTGGGTACAGTCAGGCCGAAATGAAACGAGAACAGCGCTTGTGAACAAAACAAAATATTGTTCTCGTATACTTTCAGCAGCAATACACCTTGATTCTTGTTTTTGGATGAAGGGTCTGCAGAAGCACATATTCATGAATAGGTTCTAAAAGAATATCTCACTAAGAACTAGGGAAGGCTGGGATATTCGTGTTCGTGTTTCATTCCGGCCTGACTGTACGCCACCTTGCTGACGTAAGTTGAGCTTGAGTATGTTAGGGGCAACCCTTGTCTCTTCATCAAGCAAGAATTTAATCAGACAACTTCACTCTGTTTATCAGCGACCATCATCATGAACACGTTCCGACTTCCCCTGCATCCCCTGCATCACCCACTGACCAGCACGTCGCCAGCCGCGGAGATCATGTATCGCAGCTTATGTACTACTCCCATCTCCCCCACCTGTCCGTCTCTGCGCGACGTAGCCCTTCCCTCGGAATCCACTCTGTTGCGCCAGCTGCATGACAACCGGCATGGTCTTTAGAGCGTCTATGTTTACTGCGTAGCCATCGCACGCCGTCGCGGCCGGTCAGCGCCAAGTATATTGGCTCGACACCGATGTAGATAAGAAAACCGGCGGCAAACAGAGGTAGGCGTGAGCGCCGGGGCCAGTGCGCAGCCAAACACATCGCCGCGGCAGGGACGAGTCGAGGGGCGCATAGCGACAGCCTTGGGAACAATCGCGCGCTCGTGCAGCCGTGTGTGTACACAGAGTAGGCAGGCGCAGAGGGGAACAAAGGGGCCGTCCGCGCACGCCTATTGACGCAGGCTGCAACGCACCGCCGCCGCTCTTTAATCGGCGCAAAATGGCTCCCCTCTGCTGCCCACGCTTGAAAATCGCGTAGCGCTTTCGGAGCTGGCACCAGCCAACCGGGGCCCGCATTAACGTGACTCACTCGCACGCATTTAGAGCGGTTCTCGATTGGTCGCCAGCTTTACGTGGGCCAGTCAATACGGCTGACGATGTGACGGTCAAGGCGCCGGCCAATCGCGGGCCTGTCTCCTGTAATTGCGTGCAGTTCGGTGAATCGAATCGCCATAAGCTGACGCTGGCCCTCGAGTCCACGGCACTGCACGCTTCTAGAGAGGTCGACATCCTCCCAGTGCGCGCTAACCGCGCGGCTTCGCTGTGTTCAAACGTCGAGGAATATCAAACTATAGGTTAATGCCCGAGCTGTGCTCAGTAAGCGGCTCCGCGAGGCTGTCGTGCGGGCAGCGTGAGTGATGGTTGGCTTGTTTGAACAGCGCTAGCCGGGCCGCCGAGAGAGACCTTGTAAAGCATACACACACAGGCACGTGCGGCCGTGGAAGAGCCAGTAAATGCGAGCCCGTCCTTGCACGTTCGTGGAGATATTAGACTTGTGGACTCACTCCATATGTCACGAGCGTCGTCCGAGCCGAGTCCAACTACTCGGCTGGTGTAACTGGAAAAATGTTTCTCATACTGTTCTATGCCACCGCTATCATCCACAGTGGTGACTGGATGCCATCACGGCGGTAAAGGGGGCGCGGCGCCTCAGCCAATCAAAAAAGGCAAAAAAAAAAGAATAATAATCTTATTACAATTGGTATATTATTCCGGTCTCTTTCGTCACGCAACATTACGCAGAATTAAAAACGAGGGTCATAGTTTCGCAAATGGCAGTGAAATGCGTGAATAAATATTCGCTGTAAACGATGACTTGTTGTGCCGGGCACTGAACAGGCGTCCCGGATGTGGGGCAAATATCTCAACAGCGTTTTTTTATTAATTAATAACCAGCTCGGCTTTGTGCATTGAGTCGCAACGGATCACCTTCGTTTCGCGGACTTAACGGCAGTGCTGTTTCACGCTGTCTCTTTTTTTCTCCGCCCCCCTGGCATTTGTTACACAAGTATACACTGTCCTTCATTTTATTCCCTCGCTAGGGAGCGTTAGTATCGTTTGAATCACGAAGGCTGGTAGACGGGAGTCTCTGATCTCGCTCAGCCGTAACCGACTGCACACCAGGGACAGTGACGCCCTATCGAAGCAGACGCGTTTTGCGTTCTCAGTGCTGTCGTGCAGTAGAGTCGCGCCGAATTGCTTTAATGCCTGGCTGCCAACATGGCGTTCTTCTTCGGTTCCCTTCTTTCTGGTTCGTCGCTGCACCGCTCTGCACGAGCGCACGTCACTTAGCAATTTTTCGTAGACAGCACACGCGGAGCGAAAAGCTGCTCAGCATATAAGTGCGGTCGTGGGGCGCAGGCTGTCTCGAACCCGGGCTCTATCTGGTGGCGTGTTGTGTTTTCGGGCTGAGGAAAGACTTGGCTACATCGTGCCAATTTGCCTACATCGTGCCAAAATACATGCGCTTTCGATAAGCATGCGAGCAAAGCAACCTTTCTGGTGCACGTGACTAGTCAGAAAAGCCAAATTTTGTCGAGTCACAGCGCCAAGGGTAATCGTATTCTCGAAATTCTAAATACTGGTATGGCTACTACTAATGACCGACTACAGATCTCTATTTGCAGCTAGGCGCCTAGCTCTAACACTTAAAACGTTAATTACTAAAAATTTGTTAACCAGCTAACTAATTAATTAAGACGATTCACCGGTTTTCTGGTGTCCGCCAATACTGGTAACGCTATGCTGAAAAAGCCATATTTTTGCCTTCTGAAAAATATATCACTGAGAGTTACTGAAAGCCTTCCCTGAAAAACCTTGCGTATGCTGTCGGCACAGAGCTGCGTTCCGAAAGAAGAGGATTCCTCTCCGCTCGCGCAAGCGCGTACTTTTTCCCCTGGTCGCCGGCCGCACGCATCGCTAATTCTGCGGCCGACCTGTTTTCTGGGCATTCCTGGCGACCGTCTCGCAATACCTCAGCGGCGTCGATCGCGCGGGGGACGCGGTGAGAGTCCTTGTCTTCGCAGATAGCGCGGCTGCGCAGGCAGGCAGTGCAGCGAGCAGGCCGTTCGTTGAACCCTTTCGCGGTTTCGCAACGGAAGAACGAGGCGCGCGGAGACGCCCTCGAAGCGCGCGCTGTCGCCGATGCGCGAAGCAGCGGCGGCCACGTGAGGGGATTCGACGCGGCTTGCGTGGGCCTCTCGGCGGATAAAGGGTCGCATGCCTGATGAGATCTGTTGCGTCCGAGCGGCCCCTCCTGAGAAGAGCCCCGTGGGAGGGGAAGTGGGCGACCTTCTGTGCGAGTCCAGAAAAAGAAGCCGTTTCATAAGGTCCCGCAGACGCCTGCGCCTGATTGCTTTCCACAAAAGCACGTTACGTAGGGCTGCTACGGGTGACGGTCTCTCTTTTCTGTCTTGTAGCCGTGCCGAAGCTTCGAGGCAGCCCACGCCGTGATCTCACTGATACGGGCAGAGGTCGGGCCTCAGTTGCAGAGTTCAGCACAATGCTTGCTGGAGATCCACATGCACGAAGCAGCCGCGAAGCGAGGAACAATCTGAGAGCCGAGGGTAGAGCGAGGTCCGGAGTTGTAAGCATACTTGTGGCGTTTTGGGGAGTTTATGCAGACCCTGTAGATTTGGTTCAGTTGAAACGCTCCCAAAGCGGTTGAGTGCCGTGCATAGTTAATTGCGTTCCGCACGCTGCTGCCCCCTGCTGTCGCTTTCCGTCCAGCCCTGGTCAGCTCGGCCAACATAGGAAATCCCATCCACACGGGGAGTGGAGGTGCCTAAACGTGCACGCGCCTGATTCACCAACAACCACGTGGTTTGCTTGTCCCCAGGCCGGGTCGCGTATTGGCAGCTGCGTAACGGTTGATAGTGGAGAATTGTCGCAGCAGTGCACTGTGCCCAAAATGTGCAGTTTTTTTGACACACTGAATCCGGGCGAGGGCAAAAAAGAAACAAAAGGCGAGAAACAGAGAGGGGGTGCCCTTCTGGCATTTGTTTCATAACTGCTCTTTCCGTCATATTATTTCTCCACCAGTTTGGCTTGATTCGCGAAGTATGGAAGACACACGGACACAATTTCTCGGCATTTCCTTTTGACAAAGTTCGTTACAAACCGGCGAAAATAGCGTGTTGAGTACGTCCGCGCTTCCACGAAAGATAATGCTTCGAAAGCCGACCTCGGCCGCACGCCTACGCGTGGACTTTCGCGTGCTTGAAAAGGGATTGTATTCAGCGAAACGCGATCGCAGATGTGATTCACGGGGCTGCGCCGAGGAATGGCAGCTTCCCGCTTCGAGGTTCGGCCGTGGGACAAAAAACTAAAATGAAAGAAATGCTACAGGAGCTGTGACCTGAAAGCGCCATTTGGAGTTGTAGAAAAGGGCAATTTCGATTCTCGCGAGGAACAGCGACGTTCGTAGGGAGGGCTCACAAAAGAAGCGCGCAGTTTTTCAAAGCAGGGAAAGCGTAGCAGGATTTAGCATTGTTGTATTACAGTGCAGAAATAGATTGCGGGACTTGCATGCAACTTGTTGGCAGCAACACTTGTGTGTCGACACTGCATGTGGAGCTCACGGGCAGTGCGACATGGAAAAGAATAAAAGGTGCTTCGGAATAATGCCATCCTGTTGCTTATAGGCGGGGGATATGGGCATAGCAGGGCGCCAATGAGCACGCGCAGAGCCTATATAACGCCCTTTGGGTCTGTGTCCTCGTGGGCGACAGTAACCTAACACCGGCGTAATAGTGTGGTCGCCTAACGCCGCACAGAGGCGAGCAACATGGCCGCGGCAGCTGAAGTGAGTTCTGCTCGCCTCATCGCCAATTCGTCATTGCCGCTTCACCGTGTTTCAGGTTCACGGCAAATTACTGCTTTGTTGCTTCAGAGATGCGCGGACCGCAAAATCCCAGCGATAAAACACAGCATATTTTATGTTTGCTTCTGGATTCAAGCATGCAGCTGCGACGATTATCGAGTAGGCGTTTTGTCGCCATAGAGATACTACATCAGAAAGTGCGGGATGCTCAGACAGAATGGCAGTCCCCTAAAATAGGAAAACAGGCTAAATACAGTTTTTTAATTATTTATTACCACTTTTTCTTTATGGTGTCGTAAAAAAATAAAGGGTAAATAAACTAGATGTGTTATTTAGAATTTAGCACTTCACTCTTCAGCGGAAATTACTCTGTGAACGGCTAAATGGACAACACATATGCGGTCGGCCCCTATTCTAAAGCTCTAGCGAGTACACGCCGCCAAACCGCCGCCGCATACGCAGAGCCAATGGGGGCTACCCTAGTGTCCTGTTGTACGTAAAGCTCGCGTATGTAATCCGCTTATAGCGTTCACCGAGTATGCACGCAGTCACAAGGAGAAGTTGTCCACTTTGAGAGTAGCACGGGGATAGGGAGGAGGAGGAGGTGGGAGCCTTCTGCCGCGACTGCAGTGCAGGAGAGACGCGAAGTTCTGCTGCTCTTTTCGGGGGCAATATCCGGATGGGGGCGTATTTGTGATAGCTGCGGTAGACCGCGTATATAACCCACTAGTAACAGCCTCCACTAGGGTAGAAGGCCCTGCTGCAGCGGAAGCCTGAGCTGTGGCTACAAACACCAGTATAGACTCCGTAAAACGGCCCACGTTATCACAATCTCGCACGAAACCGAAACTGAGCTCTACAGAGGAGCGCAACGCACGGCGCCAAATACTTTGCGGCTTCGAACTGGCCAGTGGCACTGGCCACGAACTAGACTGCGTTAAAGGGAGACTGAGGCGGTTTTCGAATCAGCTAATTTTTTAGGGTTTTGAAGTAGTGTCATTGCTGATCACGTCTGTGAAATTATTTTTTCGATTTTGTCCAGAACAGTGGCGCAATCACCAATTAAAAACGCGATGTTTAAATCTCCCGCGTTGCGCGCGACCGCAGGAGAGGAGAACAGCGGAGAGGGAAACCTCGTCCATGTCGGCCAACGTGACGTCACGTTGAGGAGCCGGGGATACTTCGGCGCACCCGAGAGAGCTTTCAGCGCGCGTTGTTTCTCGTGCTGCATGCGTTGTTCCTCGTACTGCGTGCGTTGTGACGTACAAAGCGTGTCAGCCGACCTTGTGAATCAGATTCAACACGAGGTACTACTCTGCTTTCGTGTCCACGAACAACTACGCCCGCGACTGTGTCGTCTTCCACTGTTTTCCGCAAGATCATACGCTCGCAGCGCAAGCGCTCGCTGCTTTGACGAAGAATTCAAGCCGACCAAAGCAAGCGTACTCTGCTCGAAGCACTTTCGTGAGACCGGCTACATGCAGAGCTTGTCCCTAATGTGATCTCTGGAGATTTCGGTTGCGGCTGAACCATGACGCAGTTCCTTTCATTTCCTCGCGCATGAGAGGCGTGTCACCATTTCGAAGAAGCGCCTCTTCTAAAAGCAGAAATATGCTCACTAGAAACACGCCCCTGCAGAAACCTAATAGATGCTCAAGCATGTGTTGCTCTTCTCAGCTTATAGGTGCGGCCAGACCACCTGAGGCGTGCTCAGCAAGGCTCGGTTAGTGATTTTGTACTCGGTTCAACGTGTCCAAGCAAGCAAGCAAAGCAAGCAAGCATTGAAACTCTTCATATGCGGCAACTCGTTTAATCGTATCTAAGCGATTAAAATGAAAGCGTTCGACGTTCTGATTTCGGATGCAAATTTAACAGAGAAATGAATGCCAATCAAGTTTTTGCAAAAAAACAACATGTCTCGCAACCTTAGTCGGTTTCTTCATCAAGTTGTGGCAGCGAACGAGTTGCAGCTAGCTTGGCTTTTAAACACACATATAGTTGGCCACTACTTCACTGAACCTAAACTGCAAATCTAGGAAGGGCGAACGTTTCCGAGGCAGCGATTAATATTTTCTGGCATCTGCTGAACGCGCCACGAGTGAAGCAGCAGCCTTGTGCGCGTATTTAGCTTGGTTTCCAGCGCACAATGATTCCTTCAATATCCTGTGGTCACATGCCTCGCAGTGCTTGGCCACTGCGCTTCGCTAATTTTGACATCAGCTTTGTGCTGCTTCATCGTTTCCTTGAAATACTTTCTTGCCCCAACCTACGCCGGGTAGTGAGAATAGGATTTTTTGTACACAGCGCTTTGGGCCTTTTCTTTAGGATGACGCTCTTTTGGGCGAGCCAGGAGGCGTCCGGTGGTGGTAATTGACTTGAGTATTGTTCGCACCCCTTCCTTTCCGAGAATACCAGCCGAGGTTTTCTGTACTGAGAACTAAAATGTTAATAAACTCAAACTCAAACTCAAACTCAGGTTGTGCTGGCACCTTTTACGCATGATCTGCGTACGTGTCTTTCACGCTAGCGTATGCTTGTGCTAGGCGTAGAATTTTTTGCTCGTGTCTTTTTTGCTTTCAGGTGATACGTGGAATGAACAAACTGTAGTATCCTTTTCTTTGGAGGTCAGTAAAAAAAATAGTCGCCATATTCGCTATTACAACGCCACGGAAAGCTGCGATCTGCACTCAGCGCAGCGCCGGATCCGCATCGGCAGCTTCTCCAGTCCTCAAAATGACGTCACGACCTCGTTGACCAATCACGGGCGGCGGCGCGCCGCGCGGCGTGCCCCGCGGCACAGGCCGCATATTTCTGCTAAAAAAGGCAATTCGCGCTTGTTTTTGCCTTATTTGGATGCGATATTCGAGCATACAGCATGAAAAACTATAGGTCGCCGCTGCCAGCCGGATTTTCAAAAAAAGTGCTTCAGTCTCCCTTTAATTACTAAACAGTTAGTAAAGCTTACTTCACTCCCTTATAGTAGTAGTAGTAGTAGTAAAAGACTTTTAATCAACCATAATTTACAGGCCGAGCATTTCGACCGCCTGGGCGACCAGAAGCCGCTGTTCTTCTTCCCCTTCAGCGCCAAGCCAGTCGAGCCAGGTGGTGATGGATAGAGAGGGTGGGGGGAAGGAACCCGACTGCTGAGCAGCCGGGCAATAGAATAGGCAATGGGCCAGGTCCGCATAGATACAGGGGCAGTTGGGACAGGAAGGGTCCGATCGATAGCGATAGAGGAAGAGGCGGGACGGGGTGATAACTGCATTCATCTGAATGTGCCGAAG
Source organism: Amblyomma mixtum (assembly GCF_055824585.1). Classification (NCBI taxonomy): domain Eukaryota; kingdom Metazoa; phylum Arthropoda; class Arachnida; order Ixodida; family Ixodidae; genus Amblyomma; species Amblyomma mixtum. The sequence goes on from NC_143013.1 coordinate 45,568,973, forward strand.
AAGGCGAGACTCCGGCACCGTGAGTGATGGATGAGGGGGAGGGTAAAGGCGTTTGTCGAGGCGGAGCTCAAGGTAGACCTCTTTTATGGTGCGGCGAAGGGTGAGTCTCCCACCGTCCTCCGAGGGCTTGGGCCAGGGGATCAACGGTGCCCGGAAAAGTGTGTCGCGGGCGAGCTGATGGGCCAGCTCATTGCCGTCAATCCCTGAATGCCCAGGGACCCAGCGGAGGAAAACGATGGAAGGCTGCAGTGCGGAGACCGCTCGTTCGACCTCCTGTTGGAGAGAAGGGGTCAGGGTGCGTTTCTGTATGTGGTGTATAGCGGCTTGTGAGTCCGAATAGACTGTGTACTCTTGGAGAGAGGGAAGGAGGGAAAATGACTGGAGGGCATGCGCAATGGCGAGGACCTCGAGGGACAATGCGTCTGGAGGGTGTAGATACGGCCCGCTGGTGTGGGTTTCAGGAGCAGGGAGGTGTGGATGGTACAGGGCGTAGCCGCAGGAACCTCGAGGAGCCACGAAGGAGGCATCCGTGTAAGCTACACCCTGGGTATCAAAGAGAGGGGAATGGTGCTGTGCGGCCGCATGACGACGTCCGGCGTGCAGGACGGGGGACATGTTGGTCGGGAGGGGAAGGATACGAAGATTGGGGGCGGGGGTGGGAATAGGAGAGGTAAACGGGGAGATTGGAATGGGCGAGATACCCGCTTGAGTCAATAACCACTGACCCTGACGGGTAAGGGAAAGCCGGGCAAGCTGCGAGTCACGATGGAGACTGAGAAGAGAACGAAGAGGATGGAAGAGGCCTGTGGCAAAGAGCTTAGTGGTAGAGGTAGTGATAGGAAGGTTGAGAGCTGCCTTGTAGAGGCCCACAAGAGCAGTCTCGAGAGCGTTAAGTTGAGTCTGAGTGAAGGAAGCGTAGGGTGCAAAGTACAAGACCTTGTTGAGGGCCAGCGCGTGGGCAACTCGGCACGCGTGAGCCTCGTGGAGACCTGAGCGTCGAGTGACCACGCGCCGCAGGAGGTGAGTTACAGAGTGGCAGGTGGTGACAGCGCGGTGAAGGGATTGCACATTCTTAGCCGCATGCAAAGGGAAGCCAAGAACTTTGCACTGTGTGACGACAGGAATGGGAGAGCCAGAAAGGTGGAGAGAGACGAAGTGGTTGTGTGAGCGCTGGTAGGAGGAATGGCTGAGAAGGAGAAGCTCGGATTTCTCAGGAGCAGGAGAGAGGCCAGCGGTGGTGAGAAAGGAGTCGATGAGATCTAGGCCACGTTGCAGGGTGTCCTGTACGTGACCGGGAGAGCCAGATGAACACCAGAGAGTGATGTCATCGGCGTAAAATATATGATGCAGGTCGGGAATTTCAGCTAGCTGGGAGGCGAGAGGGGCCATAGCAAGATTGAAAAGGGTAGGAGAGAGAACCGCACCTTGAGGAGTGCCTCGGGTGAGGTTGTGGGGGTCGGACAGATAGGTGTCGACTCGAAAGCGAGCGACACGTTTAGAGAGGAATGAGCGGATATAACAGTACATGCGGGAGCCACAGTCTAGGGAGGCGAGTTGGGAAAGGATGTGGTCGTGGCAAACACCGTCGAAGGCTTTGCGAACATCGACGGTCACAAGTGCGTGAATTTGAGTGGGGGTAGGTGACAGAAACGTGTGCTGGAGAACCAGAAACATGTCCTGTGCACAGACGTGGCGTCGGAAGCCGATGAGAGAATGAGGGAAGAACTCCCTCGTCTCGAGAAAATTAGAGAGGCGAGTCAGGGCCATTCGCTCAAGGGTCTTACCAACACATGATGTCAGGGAGATTGGGCGGAGGTTAGAGAGAGAGGGAGGCTTGCCCGGCTTTGGAATCATAGAAATGAGGGAGGAGGTCCAGGAGCTGGGCAGGCAGCCGCTGTCCCATGCATCATTGTAGGTTTTAAGGAGGAATTCTTTGGCGCAGTCAGGAAGGTTGCGAAGTGTGGTGTATGTAATGGCATCCTCACCGGGAGCCGAGCGTGTAGCATTAGCAGCCAGAGCCGATTCGAGCTCCCGGAGAGTGAAGGATTGGTCCAGATCGGGGTTAGGTCCACCGCAGTACACCGGGTAGGAGGGTGCCAGAGGGGGCGGGAGATAGAGAGAGGCGAGCTGATCAAAAACATCGGAGGGAGTTCCTTGAGTGAGGGCTTTAGCTAGAGTGGGAGCAAGGGCAGGCTTAGTGCCAAGGAGGGATTTGAAGAGAGACCATGTGGATCGCGAGTGCAATGCAGAGTCAAGACGGTCACAAAGAGCACTCCAACGAGAGTGCTCGAGGGAGGCGCAGTGGGCGACGATCTCGGCCCGCAAAGCAGTGATCCGGGAGGAAAGTTGGGCATTGTGTGGTTGGGAGCGAAAGGAGCGTTGAAGACGTTTACGGCGACGCCATAAACGGAGAAGGTGAGGATCTGGGTCTTGGATTGGGTAACGAGAGCGAACGCGACGGCTACTGGACGTGAGCGCTGCAGAGATGCGCGACGTCCAGTCGTCGTAGGATTGAAAGGAGTCGGAGGCGAGATTAGTGCGAAAAGCATGCCAGTCAGTGTGAATAATCGGATGACAGCGAGGGATGTGGGAGAGAGAGGTGGTGATATGGATGAGAAAGTGGTCACTTAGAAGAGTTTCGGCTGTCACCTGCCAGTGAAAGGAAAGTGAACCCCGAGAGAAAGTGAGGTCGGGTGTCGTAGGGCGTTGTGAGGCAGTGCCCGCTCGAGTAGGAGAGCCAGGAGTATTAAGAAGGGTGAGGTGGCGTTCCTGGGCCAGACAATGGAGGAGGCGGCCGGGTTTGAGGGTTTGTGGGTAGCCCCAGAGTGTGTGAGGGGCATTAAAGTCACCACCAAAGAGGAGATGGGAGGTAGAAGAAAGAGAGTGAAGGAATTTGCCCAGAGCAGAGAATAAAGAGGAAGTGACAGGGGGGTTGTAAAAAGACAAAAGGACGAGTGAGATGCGGGAAGAAGGGTGGTAATAAACCACACCAACTAAATATTTAAGGAGGGTGGAGGGGATGTCAATTTGCTCTACGAGCACGTCACTGCGTACATAAATAGACGCAAGTGGTGTGGCCGTAGTGGCATGGTAGGCGCGGTAGCCTGGGACATTGCGGGCCGTCCGGGTCTCCTGGAGAAGGAGAAAATGAGGTAGGGAGGGGCGGGTGAGTAGATACTGGTGGAGGGGGGTCTTATTGTGACAAAGATTTCGGCAGTTCCACTGCACAATCTCGAGGTCCTCGCCAAACGCCATTATGATAGAGGAGAGGAACGCGATGGTACGCGTTCCTTCTTTTTTGCCGGGGGCAGTGACTCATGGACGGATTGAAGCATAGATGCAAAGGATTCCAATTGCTTTGATTGTGCTTGGAGGGTGGTAAGGATCTGGAGAACCGAAGTTTCCAGCTGAACCAAGCGAGTGTGATGTGCCTGTGTGGTGGTTTCTACAAGGTCAGCCAAAGGGGCGACCTGGGCGCTGGAGGAAGGAGTGGTGAACGTGGCAAGGTGCTCATTTAGCTTGCTAAGCTGGGAGGTAAGAGAGGAGGTGGTTGTCTGGAGGGTTTGAGTCAAGGCATGTATCTGCTGTTGTAGATCGTGGGAAATGCGCTGCTGCTCTCGCTGCTGGCGTTCCAGCATTGCGAGCCGGAGGTCAAAGGAGCGGTTCTCGTCAGTCAAGGATGGAGAGGGTGGTGTAGTGGAAGAGAGGGACGCTGGCACCGAGGATCCTTTAACTATGGCGGCATAGGAGCCTGGTGGTGACGTGATCGGAGATGATTGAGATTCATGATTAGAGGAGGAGGAGGGAGGAGGAGGAGGAGGAGGGGGGAGGGTTGGTGGGTTGAGTGGCCCGGCGCAAAGCTAGGCGTCGGAGGTATGCAGCTTTAGCACACTCGCGTTGCTTAGCAAGGATGAAGGGGCAAGTGGGGGTCGAGGGAGGGGTGGGTGTTCACCTGGCAATGAACGCACCAGGGCTGGGCACACACATGAGCGGAAGGGTCAGCGGGTAGAGGAGCAGCACAGCGACGGCACTTGGCCGGAACGCTGTGCTGGGGGCACTGGTGGGCGCGATGGCCTAGAGTGAGACAACGGGTGCAGGTGGGAGGCTTAGGTTTATGAGGACGGCACCGGAAGGCAACGCGTTTGAAATAAACAAAGTGGGGGATGACGGTGCCAGCGAACGTTATGAGCACTGATTGAGTGGATCCCATCATGCGAGCAGCGAGAATATCTGTTTTGAAAGATTCCAGGTCATGCATGAGGTCATCAGGAGTGAAGTGGCCCCCGACGTTATGGATGACGCCGAGGCATGAAATGGGAGGATGGGGGGTGTAAGTTTTGATGGTGACAGGCTTACCATGAATCTGAAGATGCGTGACAGAGAGTAGGAGGTGGGCGGTGAGAGGAGAATGAGTCTTTAGAAACACAAGGCTTTGGGCTGGCTTGGCCTGAAGGGTGATGTCGGCACTGGTCTTCGAGGAAAGTTGAGCAGCGGAGGCGACTGCGGCGAGTACGTCGTAGAGAGGTAGCTTGGGGGTGAGGGTTCCAGGGGGAAGCTGGATGGCAACTGTGATGAGCTCGGCGCGGGGTCGGGCTGCGGTGGCAGGCTTACGGTTTGCACCGATGGTGGTCCAGCCGATTTCCTGGGAAGGAGTGTCGTCTGCCGGGGACGTCGTAAGGTCCATGTCTGAGTCCTCAGCCGGAGTCTCAGTGTGCGACGCGGGTGTCGGGCTTGAGGTCTTGGTGTCAGTGGGACCTTTGGCTGGAGTAGGTGCAGCGGCTCCAGCGGCGGCGACGAACGCAGCCGGCTGCGACGCGTCTATGTCCCCGAAGCCCTTGGCGTCCCTTGTAGCGTGGAGTTGGCTAGGTGTGGACGCTGCGCCGACGACGAACGCTGCCGGCTGCGCCGCGGCCGTCGATCCGGTGCTCCCAGCGTCGCTCAAAGCGTGCAGTGCGGCAGGAATGTGATCGGTTGCGTGGGCGGCGTTGAACGTACCCGTTTGAGAGACGGCTGTCGACGTGGTTGGAACAGGACCCGCGGTGGCGGCATCGGTGGGTCTGGGCTGCAGGGGCTTGGTCAGACGCTGCATTGCGGCGGTGGAGGCGCGGCGCGTTAGGTTTAGCGAGGCGCCGCGCCGCTTCACAGTTTTGGAGACGCTTGGAGGGCCAGTTCGGCAGCGGGCCGTGATGCCGATGGTTTTTCACGTGCTCGGGAGCCTTCCTGAAGCGATGGAGTGTAAATCCAGGGGCGGGCGAGGCCCTGGACCAGGCCAGGGGCAGGTTAAAGCAGAGCGCGGTAGGCAGCCAGCTAACCAGGGCGGCGCCACCTAGCGGAATCTCCACTCCCTTATAAGAATGGTCTATAGACTTCTTATTGGCTCTATTGACTTCCTATAGACATTACTTTTTGTCTATTAATAATCTATAGACCGTCTATAGGCAAAAGTCTACCAAAAGTGTATGGCCATAAATCTATAGATTTTCTATAGACTGTCTATGGCATTTGTATTACCTATAGACTGTTCTCTAAGGTTTGTCTATAGACAGTCTAAAGACTTTATAGACAGAAATACATAGGCACTCTATAGACTGTCTAAAACATTTTTTTGTAAGGGCTGCCTAGGTAATCGGTATGATTTTTCAAGTAAATGACGTCCTCCACGGCTGCGAGTGTGCACCTGCGAAGATGTTCTTTTTATTTCAAACACCCTATTTTTAGTGATTTTCGAACGTGCTCGTTGAAACACCCCAAATGGCGTGTGGTGTGGCATTAACGAGCCGCCATATTTAATCAACCCCCAACTTCAACCTCTATTTTGTCTTTTTGTCCGTGCTTCGGGCTCGTCTTCGACCGCCCTTGGCCTTTGAGACGCATCGCGATAACGATTGAAACAAAAAAAAAAAAAACGTGAGACACCACTGCGGCCACCCCCATTGGGAGAATGCGAAAGCATTGATGCCTCCTTCGCACTCGTCGCCTCTCTTTGCTTCTCTTTAATAATGATTCTTTATTTCCGTCCATGATGGAGGAGACTGCGGGTAAAAGTCGCTTCAGAAAGAGAGCGACTTGACCGAAGTCCGCAGCCTCCTTTACATGGCAAGCGACGATACAGAAGAAAATAGACATGAATAACAATTGACTTCGAATGAAATATGTGCACAACGTAAGGGAAAAAAGACACCCAAATCAAAATGAAAAAATGGTTCTTCAGTTATTTAAGAAAGAATGAGAAACAAAAAAGTCACATAAGGTTCGTACATGAAGAGTATGAAAATCAAGACCTGCTTTATGAAACGAACCTAAAAGTATTGGCAGAGTGTATGATATTTAGTGTGGAATAAATGTCTCGTGGTGTGACCACCTTCCACTGGTCCATGCATTTTGTGACGAGACTAGGCGTGTTCCACGTAAGATTAGATAATGCGTGAAGAAGTTTTAAATTCCACTTTACATCCTGCTTGAAAGCTTGAGTCAACTTTAAATGATAAAGGTTAAATACGGGTATTATATTTGCTTTAGGAAAAAAGTCTGGTGTGCGGGCATTGTAAGGTATGTTAAATAGTGCTCCAAAGAATTTTTTCTGCAGTATGCGTATTTTAACTACATTGGTACGTAATGTGGTACCCCAAATGAGCGAACAATATTATACCATAGAAATAAATGAGGGTGTTATAAACAAGAACCTTCACAAGAACTTTTACTTTTGTCAACATTACAATTTTTGGTCTATTTCCTTTTGACGTAAATGCGCTTTCTTTGCTTCTCTGTGTTCACTTGAAGTCAGCCGTCGTTGTTTGATGGTCTCCTTAATTCCCTTATTCCACCAGCTTCGTGGCTTCTTCTTTACTTTCGAGCACTTTGCAGCTTTTACTTGTTTCATTTTTGTACTGATGATTAGTTTTGACAGTAATCCCACTTTTCTATGGGTCGCTTTTCTACTGCTTTCTTTATGCCTACTGCTATTTGCGCTATTTGTTCGTCGTTTAAATTCGCGTTCCCTGTTTGCCCTCTCTTCATTTCTCTTTTTATCAGGGCTCCCATGTGCAGACTAATACGGTTATGAACACTTCCCGCACTGTACACCCCACTTCTTGCCCCACCCATTTTCGTCTATTTCCATCTGCCGCTTGCAGATGGCGCAGCCATACGTAAGCACATGGAAAGTGGTTACTAAAACTAGCCACTTTTTGAAGCCGGGTTTCGTAACTTGTAAGGCTGACGAGCCGACCACCATGTGTCGGTTAAAGGAATGAAACCAAGGGTAAACTGCACAGTGATCAAAAGAAACGAAGAAGACGAGGAAAATATTGGGTGCAAGGGTTTGGGATTGTTTTTTTCGACAGGTTTTGACCCAAAAAGTGCGACTGCGTGGAGCAGCTATAGGTCGGTACGGACGCGTGCGGTCGACATGACCTGGTGCCCACCGTTTCGTACGCCTAGTTACGCCGGCGTGTTTGCGCGGTTCCTCTCGGACCGTAACGTCGGGTGCCAGCGCGATGCAAATGACTTGGCTTTCCGCCGACACGCACTCCCCGTTCCCTCCGCGTGAGACGACCGACGCCGCGGGGCCATTGCGCGCGCCTCCCAGCCCCGGAGTTGGGCACTGGCTTTGAAGGTACCTGCCCTCGTAGCATATGCGCGCTCAAAAGCGTCCAGATTGGGCGAAATAAAAGTGCGTCAACGCGCCATGTGATTGACGTTCGTGGCGCGGCGGCTTCATTCGTGGAGGTGAACCGATCATACAAACAGCGTGTCAGCAACAGAGAGACCCCGAGCGTGATGCGACCAGGAAACTTGTTCATATCGCGGAACTATGTGTCGCCGAAGTCCCAAATGGAAGCAGAGCGGTGGCCGAGAAGATGCGTGTCTGCCTGCGTGCATGCGAGCGCGGTGCGGGATCGGCTCTTTGTAGCCGCTGCCGAAGAGATTTCCAGGCGAAAAGGAAAAAAAAGAAAAAAAGAGAAAGGACCGTGAGCAGAAGAGCAGAATAAGAAAAAAAAGGAGGGGGGGGGGGGGGTGCGTGCTGAACCTCGCGGCTACCGTCGGCGAGCGGCAGGCCGTTTATGCAAGCAGGTTTGGGATGATTACGACAGAGCACGTTGAGTCCCACGAGGCTGCGGGGGCGCCAGGGGAGGATCAACTTGGGAGCCGCTTGGCAGTGCCGTTTATACGAGGGGGGGGGGGGGGGGGGGGGGCAATCTCATTGTTATACGTGCGCGCTTACGAAACGCGCTCCGAGGGACCCTGCTTTGAAAGGCCGAGAGAGCAAACTCGATTCTCCGCCTGCGAATCGATTCCGGCCGCCCTGTTTTCGCTCTTGGCGCGAGGATAAAAACGTGCCGACTTCGCCGTGGCGAATAAAAACGGCTGAAGGGATGGACGCTGATGTCTCCCGAGTTTCGATGCATCGCTGATGCGACTCCTCTGTATTCCATTCAAGAGAAATCACCGCAGGCCTCGATTCACTCCTAAAATATAAATGGGCCGCCGCGCACTCGCGAGCGCACGCGGCGACGCGAAAGAAATGGGCGCTGGAAAGGAAACGGACGACTTTCGAATATTTCACGACGATGGCGACGCGGGCGGCACGTATGTACGTGCGCGTAGGCGGGCGCCCCCTAATCATTCGCCGAAGGGAAATGAATGGCTGCTCGAAAAGGCTCAGTTCCGTGCAGGTGGTCGTTTATATTATTGACGGTCGATGCTGGATCGATCGTCGCCCACAGACTCGCAGGGCACATCGTCAACAGGTGAGGCAGGTATGAGGGGATGCTTGTGCACATCGTAAATTCATCGCGCCTACATTTTTGCCAGGTACCTCTTTAGCGTGAGCCACATTAAAGAGGGGTAAGAATTGGCGCAATTAAGATTTCGGATGTCTTGCGCTGCGCCGTGTTAACATTGACCGCCACCTTCTCTGCTGCTCGCCGATCACTGCGATTAACGACACCCTGCTGCTGCGTTTCAGCCATTCACGGTGCCTATAGGTCGATCGTGTCATCCAAGCAACGGCGCTCAAGCGAGTGACGGAGGACGAGAGAGGCCGGATTTGGAACCGAATCGCTTTGCGGGGTGGTGCATCGCTGGTGAGGGTTAGGATGCCAGCGAAAGCAAGGGGGCTTCCGCATCACTCGCTAATGAGACACTAAGAACGAGATGGAAAAGGAAGAAGTAGCGACGTGAAATGAATATCGAGTGGAACGCTGCATGCAAGTGCCTAGATGAAAGGTCACCAGTGCAGGCTTGGCTCGCTGTACTGCAAGAAGTGTTTTTTAGGAAACGAAATGGCGCAGTAGCTGTGTCACTTCTGGGTGCACGCCTCAACAGCGCCTTGAGGGAGTGAAAGGGAGAAAGAAGGGCTGTAGTGGAGGGCTCCATACAAATTCCCACCCCGAGGGGATCTTTAACGTGCACCGACATCGCACAGCAGCAGTGACAGCACACGGGCGCCTTTTGTGTTCCGCCTTCATCGAAACGCGGCCGCTGCGGTCGGTAGGGAACCCGGGCGCCCCGGCTCAGTAGCCGAACGTTCTAACCACTCAGCCGCCGAGCCGGGTCACGACTGGAAGTGATGGAAGGGTTGCTGCGCGGACAAGTGGCAGAGGGCGGAAAAGGGAAATAAAAATGAACATATGGATAAGAGGTTGGCCCACTGACGGAGACAGGTGGGTCCAGCCATGACGTCGCATCGCACCGAGCACCTCTGCGCTGCATTGCGACTGACTGACTAAGGCCTTCTCGGCAGTCACCCACGTCCTGCGAAGCACAAGAAGAGTATACAGTATATACCGAACGTCATCCTGGAAGTTAATCTGTGGCTCTTTAGAAGTGAATGCTGGGAGGGCTCGGCTAATCCTCTTACCTTTTCACCTCCACGTACCAAGCTTAGAATCGCAGTTGAATGAGAGGTCATGAGCTTGTGCAGGACTTTAACATTAGTGTTGTATGTCCGTTGAAAGTTCGAATGTGTCTTCGTTCGGCTGAACTGTAAATGGAGCCGCCGGAGATCTGCCTATTTTGAGCGCACAGTGCTCCGAACTGTCACTCGTCAATTCCTGCGGAGCCAGCGTCATGTCGGCGCACCCCTTTTACAAAACCGCGCCCAGAGTAGCGGCTGATGCGCGCCAGTAACTTGGCCGCCTCGGGGCGCAGCACACGGGTAACTCAACGTTGATGCGAGGTGCCGCCTCATTTAAAGGCTCGCCTGCGTGCAAGCTGTCTTTCACTCAGAGCGCAGCAGGAGTCCACCATTCCGTGTCTTGCACCCTGCTCGACTAGGGAATTATATTTCGTGCTTTAGTCTCGTCGTTCTCATAACGAGGTCGAGCTCCACAAGGGGCTAGGGCTCTGCCTGTTAGTTCGTTGACGCAGCTGTTGTGACAGCCGGAAGGGCACGACGATCCGGAAAGACCCGAGGCTGTACTGTGACATATAGACTGAGAACTTTACGGAAGGTGAACGCACTTAAGGACACAGAACAGTCGCATGATGTGAGAGGGAAGACTGCAGGCTACAGATTACCTGACGTTAGACGGTAAAAGAAATGAACGAGGCGGTATGTGGGGCGAAAAAAAAATCACTAATTTAAGTGTTGAGAAAAAGCAATATAAGAAGATACAAGCAGAGGAAAAATAAGGCACTCGTGAGAGTCAAAGGAGACAGCTTAAAAAGGACAAATAAAGGTCCACTAAAGTTTTCGAGTTCCGATGCTGAGCCTGGTAGGCGGTGCGTTGGGCGAGGAGGTGTGGCGGGGCGTCGGCGCAGTCGGGCGTCGGCGCAGTTTGTGGGCTTCGGTCGGTGCTCTGACGGAGAAGTATGGTGGGCAGCAGTGTCCACGGCAGGCGTCAGTGCCACAGCGTTGGCGTAAGGTGGACGGCGGTGTCCACGGCAGGCATCAACGCTGCCACATGGGCCCGTCACACCTGTGAGACCGGCACGTGGCCCCCAGGTCAGCTATCCCTGGGAAGCGACGGTGGAGCTGGAGGTGGCCCGTGTTCACAGGCTGCCGGCCACGCGAAAGTCGGCAACGGAACAGCGGCGCCTGGGTCTGGTGGCTCAGGCTGTCGACGGCAGGCCGTCCAGGTCTGGTAGCCCGTTCGCCTGCGGCTGAGGCCCAAGCCTAGGAACCCGTTGCACCAGCAGATATGGTAGACGTCCGTCGCCGACCGCGTTCTTCCTCTTCTTGTTGTTGTTTCCTTAGTGACATGGCACAGGCCAGGTTCAGTGAGGAGAGCCAAAAGAAGAGGGTAAATTGGTACCAAGCTAATGGTTTTGAGCACGCTAGTGTCTATGCCACGTTCAACTTCCGCTTCTCCTCTCCTTCATGCGTGAGGCTTCTCCAGCCGCAGTGTGGGGCCGGCTCCTTACACATCGTCAATGAAAAGCGAATGCTGGACTGAATGTCGACGCCACGTTGAGGTGATCATGCGTCAGAATGGATGGTATGCCGATCTCGCTTCTTGACGCTGAGGCCGATAAATGGGTCGCTGACGCGCACTCGTTGCCATTGTCATGTACGACCGATGCTTCGGTGATTTCGGTGAAAAGCTATGGATCTTCACAGTTCCACACACACAATTCTTTTTTTTTTTTAATCTAATCGGGTATCCGTGCATACTGGTACCCCGAAGTTCTGTCTGCCTCTCCCGGCGCCGTCACGGACACGTGACAGGCAAACCATCCACGGTAATTCGGTGGTCATGGCGTCGATATGGGGGGAAGACTCATTGTAAGAACGCCAGCGCGCTATGCGCGTTAAGGAACGCTATACTACGTTTCATGCAGGCCTATTACATGACACATTTGTCATGAGCTTGATTACCTGCGCTCTTACTGCTGACGACACACTGTCCATTCCTCATGTCTTAGACCACTCGGCTACAAAAGAAGCGCGGAGTGACACGCTTCCCTGTATTTTCTTCCCGCGGACTGCTTCCGTACTTTCGCAGCGTTGCATCTGATGTCTGAAACGAAGTGTAGGCGGTCTAAATCAATCCTCAGTGCTCCACTTGAATAACAAGGTATGCCA